>NC_069502.1:1071691789-1072050278 GCF_027579735.1 Bombina bombina
ATTAACCAGAGCATCTTAGCACTGGAAAGTTTTTTAAGAGTGCCCTTTACTTTTAATGCATAACGCAGAGAGTGCACTTTCATTGCGTTTGTATTAAAGGTGTTAAAGTTAAAGGGACAGTCTACTCTAGAATGTTAATTGTTTCAAACGATTTATAATCCCTTTATTGCCCATTCCCCAGTTTTGCATTACCAACACAGTTATATCAATATACTTTTTACCTCAGTTAATTTTAGCCAGTGCTGACTTATAAATAACTCCACGAGAGTGAGCATAATGTTATCTACAGGGAGTGCAGAATTATTAGGCAAGTTGTATTTTTGAGGATTAATTTTATTATTGAACAACAACCATGTTCTCAATGAACCCAAAAAACTCATTAATATCAAAGCTGAATATTTTTGGAAGTAGTTTTTAGTTTGTTTTTAGTTTTAGTTATTTTAGGGGAATATCTGTGTGTGCAGGTGACTATTACTGTGCATAATTATTAGGCAACTTAACAAAAAACAAATATATACCCATTTCAATTATTTATTTTTACCAGTGAAACCAATATAACATCTCAACATTCACAAATATACATTTCTGACATTCAAAAACAAAACAAAAACAAATCAGTGACCAATATAGCCACCTTTCTTTGCAAGGACACTCAAAAACCTGCCATCCATGGATTCTGTCAGTGTTTTGATCTGTTCACCATCAACATTGCGTGCAGCAGCAACCACAGCCTCCCAGACACTGTTCAGAGAGGTGTACTGTTTTCCCTCCTTGTAAATCTCACATTTGATGATGGACCACAGGTTCTCAATGGGGTTCAGATCAGGTGAACAAGGAGGCCATGTCATTAGATTTTCTTCTTTTATACCCTTTCTTGCCAGCCACGCTGTGGAGCACGCGTGTGATGGAGCATTGTCCTGCATGAAAATCATGTTTTTCTTGAAGGATGCAGACTTCTTCCTGTACCACTGCTTGAAGAAGGTGTCTTCCAGAAACTGGCAGTAGGACTGGGAGTTGAGCTTGACTCCATCCTCAACCCGAAAAGGCCCCACAAGCTCATCTTTGATGATACCAGCCCAAACCAGTACTCCACCTCCACCTTGCTGGCGTCTGAGCCGGACTGGAGCTCTCTGCCCTTTACCAATCCAGCCACGGGCCCATCCATCTGGCCCATCAAGACTCACTCTCATTTCATCAGTCCATAAAACCTTAGAAAAATCAGTCTTGAGATATTTCTTGGCCCAGTCTTGACGTTTCAGCTTGTGTGTCTTGTTCAGTGGTGGTCATCTTTCAGCCTTTCTTACCTTGGCCATGTCTCTGAGTATTGCACACCTTGTGCTTTTGGGCACTCCAGTGATGTTGCAGCTCTGAAATATGGCCAAACTGGTGGCAAGTGGCATCTTGGCAGCTGCACGCTTGACTTTTCTCAGTTCATGGGCAGTTATTTTGCGCCTTGGTTTTTCCACACGCTTCTTGCGACCCTGTTGACTATTTTGAATGAAACGCTTGATTGTTCGATGATCACGCTTCAGAAGCTTTGCAATTTTAAGAATGCTGCATCCCTCTGCAAGATATCTCACTATTTTTGACTTTTCTGAGCCTGTCAAGTCCTTCTTTTAACCCATTTTGCCAAAGGAAAGGAAGTTGCCTAATAATTATGCACACCTGATATAGGGTGTTGATGTCATTAGACCACACCCCTTCTCATTACAGAGATGGCCATCACCTAATATGCTTAATTAGTAGTAGGCTTTCGAGCCTATACAGCTTGGAGTAAGACAACATGCATAAAGAGGATGATGTGGTCAAAATACTAATTTGCCTAATAATTCTGCACTCCCTGTATATGGCACACATGAAAAACTGTCAAAATGCACTGAAATAAGGGCCGGACTTCAAGCCCTTAGAAATTAGCATATGAGCCTACCTAGGTTTGGCTTTCAACAAAAAATACCAAGAGAACAAAGTAACTTTGTGAGCTGCTGGTGCAACGCCGCCCCCTGCAGATTTGCAGCCAATCGGCCGCCAGCAGGGGAGTGTCAATCAACCTGATCGTACTTGATTGGGTTGAATTGCGGCTATGTCTTTAGAACGCTGCTTCATAACTGGTGTTTCTAGCGAGCCTACAGGCTCGCCAGAAACACCGGCCCTCAAGCTCCGTCCGGAGCTTGATAAATGGGCCCCCTTAAGTAAACTATTATCATTAATGGAACAGTAAAGTAAAAATTAAACTTTCATGACTCAGATTTCACTGCTCACCCCCATAGAATTCTATTATGTGAGGGACTTGGTGCACCCGCACTATCCAAAATGCAGATGTTTGTGCGCCTTAGACTATCGTTCAAGTGATAAAAAAATAACTTTGGAATAATATGAGCGCAAACATAGAAGCGCTATTGATCGTGATTAAGTGATGTTAACGCACCCTAGTGATAATATTTTTGTAGAACAAATAGGAAAGGCAGCACTCCAACTATCCTTGTAAATAAAAATTGTAAAGGTTTATTGAACAATGCTAAAAACATGCACAATGCAAAAAATTACACAACGAGGAGGAGGCAGAGTCCTGACATGTTTTGTGCCGTGCGGCACTTAATCAAAACATGTCAGGACTCTGCCTCCTCCTCTTTGTGTAATTTTTTGCATTGTGCATGTTTTTAACGTTGTTCAATAAACCTTTACAATTTTTATTTACAAGGATTGCTGGAGTGCTGCCTTTCCTATTTGTTCTTCAATTTTGGGGCTGGCTCGGCTCGTCTTTCTCTTGGCTGGCACCCCGCCAATAGTGCACGTCTCAGTGTATCGGAAACCATTGGTTTTGATTGGACCACAGCATACACACCTCCCGGGCTGCAGCAGCGTCATCACTTTTACACTACCATAATATTTTTGTACTCCACATCTAATCTAGATCTGAATGTATCATGCCCTTTTTCTGCACAAATTAATGCAATTCTTTTTCTAAAGGTCACGATCAGCCGCATAGTTTGTCCTGTAAACTGGAGCTAGGATCTGATCAGGAGATACCACACAACTGGAACCCGTTTGCTACACTGCAGTATGTAATGCCGGCTACATCTGCCTCCGGAGCAGAATTGAAATCAATGGGAATTGAGAATGATATTCAGCCTCATAAACATGTCACTCAGAAAACATGTTACAACATCCAGGTATTATTGATTTCCACATTTATTTTGAATTGTTTACATTATAAAGACAGCTGTATTACATGTTATGTTATCAAAGAGCTAGAGATACTGGCGGCTTTGTTGTTTTTATAAGAGAAGCGCTTTACAGCAATTTATGATCAGTTCATAAAAAATGCAGTGACTTAAAAGACTACGGCTAAAATAATATGCTTGAACAGATAGTGCATTGAGTGATCGTAATATGAGGACTGTTTTATACTCTAAATAATCAGGGCAATGTGCACCTGATTAAATCTGTACTATGAGATACATATATGGTATATATGTGTTTTAGAGACCAAATAAAAAAGAATGGGCAGTGCTAACAAATATGATTTCCAAAGAATATATATTTATTGTATAAACAAATTGATATTTAAGATTTGAATGTATAAAATTAAGGTTAAACAATGTTGAACAAAATAAAATAAAGACACCGGTGTCAAGCTATATTAAAATCTGTTACGTATATTAAAATCTGAAACATATAAGTCAAGCTAAAATTAGATCTATGATATATATCGATAAATCAATTCATGTGAATAAGAACAGAGAAGAGAAGCATAAACATAATAAAAAAATGGGTTGAAAAATGATCCTGTGTTTTAAGATGTATCTACAACCAGTTACAATATCACAATGTGATCCAAAAACCCATATATGATCCAAAAAACCTATAATAGGCTAGTAAATCTGATTCAATATTCCTACTAAGATCGATAAGGTGAATGTTTCAGTGATATTCGCAGGGGTATATAATCCTGTGTACCGAAATGTTTTATAGTTAGAATAAGGAACGGTCGTACCGTATTCACAAAATAGACGGCTCAGGTTATAGCCGTCAGTTATGGTTTCAAAGAGAGGACGGTTGTAAATACAAGCCTCTATTTCTCCTATCCGTTTTTATTAGGGTGAAATGTATCCTCCGTAGTAGCACTGGTAAACTGGTGAAAAAGTGATTATTCCTAGTACAGTGGTGGTAAATCCTGATGGTTCCGGCCTTGTATGCACTTTTCTAACGGTAATCACGTTATGTAATCCACTGTATTTCTTCTTTAAGGTAGGTGTCTGTTTATCCTGTGTTTTTTTCTCTATTATATGGCAAAGTTGTTGGCAGGTTATTAGCAGTGTGTGAAAAGTGTGAGCTCTGTCACAGTACTCTGGTAATCCTCTGTATCTTCTTGATGAAAGAAAGAAATTTTCCTCCTCCTGTGTTTTCAGAGCAGGGTGCTGACTGTTCCGTGAAAACAGGTGTTCTTAGGTGGTGAAAAACCTTTTCCTTGTAGTCTGATTGTTCTTCGTTTTCTTGTGTAGTTTGATATAGAAGATAGTGATCCATTATTTAGATCATCTTCTCCTGTGTGCGGGTATATAACCCTTGAAGTGGATTCCTCCAGGAACTGGATAACAATGCTGACAAACAGGTACAAACACTGTCAGCGTGGTCAGGTGATCTACGCGTTTCAGCTTTGCGCCTTTTTCAAGATACCTGACTCATAGCAAATCGTTTCTTTTAAAGGGCCATATGTTAACCCTTTAATGTCCAATATTTAACAATCTGTTGCTTACTCTTTAGTATAAATATAAATATATGGATTACTGAATGTTTTAAACATATGAATTCACAATTTACATTTTAGCATATTAATCTTAAGGATAACAATGACTAGTGAAATGCTAACTTTTGAAAACTTAAAAATATATATAGTTTATAGATAATAAGCGCATAGATAAAATATTGTGTAAAGATTTGGACCTCAGATATTATTATATATGGTTTGGAATTCCAAATATCTGTTTTAAGGGGCAATAATACGTTTTATCTTTAGGTTAAAAAACCATTGTAAATCAAAACTATATATATATTTTAACATACTGGGACAAAGAATAAGCAAAAGACCAAAAATTATATATAAAAAAGCTAAACATTTAAAAAATATGTTAGCACCGAGTGAATTCCAACACAAAGAAAACCACACTAAAAAGGAACAAGATCTAAAAGGAAATAAATTTGAAGTTTTTTTTCCCGTGTATAGATTCTAAATCATGTAAATACAGCTCAAAAAGAAAAGAAATAATATCAACAAATACAAGCAAGTCCTTTAAAATTAGAGACATTATTAGATGCTCTGATGAAAATGTTATTTACCTCATTCAATGTAAATGCAACTTACAGTATTTAGGACAAACTATTAGAAATCTAAAAACTAGAATCAGAGAACACTTAAACATTATTGAACATGGAATAGACAATATAGTCCTTTACAGACATTTTAAAGAACACCATTACAAAGATCTTTCAGCATTAAGATACTGGGGTATTAAAAAGATCCAAAAAAATCATAGGGGTGGTAATATGGACTAGATTATATTGAAAATAGAAGCAGAATTTATATACTCTTTCAAAACTTTAAATCCCTATGGTTTATACTCTGAACTAGATCTCAACCGTATCATATAATGTATTTAATATATATGATATTCTTGTCTAATAAATGATAACATTCAATATAGATCAACACAAAAAGAAGACTAGGTCATGAAAACAGCAGTCAAAATACAATTGCTAAGTTTCATTTCACACTTAACATATATAAATATATATATATAGTTTTGATTTACAATGGTTTTTTAACCTAAAGATAAAACATATTATTGCCCCTTAAAACAGATATTTGGATTTCCAAACCATAAATATTAAAATCTGAGGTCCAAATCTTTACACAGTATTTTATCTATGCGCTTATTATCTGTAAACTATATAAACTATATATATTTTTAAGTTTTCAAAAGTTAGCATTTCACTAGTCATTGTTACCCTTTAAATTAATATGAAAAACATTCAGTAATCCATATATTTATATTTATACTAAAGAGTAAGCAACAGATTGTTCATAATTGGACATCAAAGGGTTAACATATATCCCTTTAAAAGAGACTATTTGCTATGAGTCAGGTATCTTGAAAAGGTCGAAACGCGTAGATCACCTGACCATGCTGACAGTGTTTGTACCTGTTTGTCAGCATTGTTATCCAGTTCCTGGAGGAATCTACTTCAAAGGTTATATACTCACACACAGGAGAAGACGATCTAAATAACGGATCACTATCGTCTACATCAAACTACACAAGAAACGAAGAACGATCAGACTACAAGGAAAAGGTTTTTCACCACCTAAGAACACCTGTCCTTTTCACAGAACAGTCAGCATCCTGCTCTGAAAACACAGGAGGAGGAAAATTCCTTTCTTTCATCAAGAAGATACGGAGGATTACCAGAGTACTGTGACAGAGCTCACACTTTTCACACACTGCTAATTACCTGCCAACAACTTTGCCTTATAACAGAGAAAAAAAAACACAGGATAAACAGACACCTACCTTAAAGAAGAAATACAGTGGATTATATAACGTGATTACCGTCAGAAAATGGCATACTAGGCAGGAACCATCAGGATTTACCACCACTGTACTAGGAATAATCACTTTTTCACCAGTTTACCAGTGCTACTACGGAGGATACATTTCACCCTAATAAAAACGGATAGGAGAAATAGAGGCTTGTATTTACAACCATCCTCTCTTTGAAACCATAACTGACGGCTATAATCTGAGCCGTCTATTTTGTGAATACAGTAAGACCGTTCCTTTTTCTAACTATAAAACATTTCGGTACACAGGATTATATACCCCTGCGAATATCACTGAAACATTCACCTTATCGATCTTAGTAGGAATATTGAATCAGATTTACTAGCCTATTATAGGTTTTTTTTGGATCATATATGGGTTTTTGGATCACATTGTGATATTGTAACTGGTTGTAGATACATCTTGAAACACAGGATCATTTTTCAACCCATTTTTTTTATTATGTTTATGCTTCTCTTCTCTGTTCTTATTCACATGAATTGATTTATCGATATATATCATAGATCTAATTTTAGCTTGACTTATATGTTTCAGATTTTAATATACGTAACAGATTTTAATATAGCTTGACACCGGTGTCTTTATTTTATTTTGTTCAACATTGTTTAACCTTGATTTTATACATTCAAATCTTAAATATCAATTTTTTTATAAAATAAATATATATTCTTTGGAAATCATATTTGTTAGCGCTGCCCATTCTTTTTTATTTGGTCTCTTAACGTTAACACTATTTCAGGAGTACAGTGTTGTTTTGGGTTAACAGCAGCTTATTTGTGTAAATTATCTTAACACGTTTTATTCTATTAAATATATGTGTTTTAGCCCTCATAATATTATTGACTAGTTCTATAAGATATGTCTGACTTATACACTATTACTCTAAGAATCATATTTAAAGGGACAGTCTACACCAGAATGTTTATTGTTTAAAAAGATAGATAATCTCTTTATTATCCATTCCTCAGTTTTGCACAGCCAACACGGTTATATTAATTTACTTTTTACCTCTGTGATTACTTTGTATCTAAGGCTCTGTAGACATTATTTCAGTTCTTTTGACAGACTTGCATTTTAGCCAATTAGTGCTGACTCCTAGTTAATTCCACGACCATGAGCACAACGTTATCAATATGGCACACATGAACTAATGCCCTCTAGTTGTGAAAAACTTGTCAAAATGCATTCAGATATGAGGTGGGCTTCAAGAGCTTAGAAATTAGTATATGAGCCTACATAGGATGAGCTTTAAACTAAGAATATCAAGAGAACAAACCAAAATAAATTGTAAAGTTGTTTAAAATTACATGCCCTATCTGAATTTATAAAAGTTTTTCTTTTTTACTAGACTGTCCCTTTAATGAAGAGCACCAAAAAATACATCTTTCTAGTGCTAATATAAATATACAATAGATACTGTGTAAATGTGACAGCTATAAGAATGTGTCATATGGGCTCTTTGAGAGTTTATGGAGGAAGTGATAGCTGAAGGCTGTACCGATTGAAGATACTGGTTATATTTTATGTCATTTCATCATGTTTTAAAGATTATTGATGATTTAGGGACTAGACAAGAATTGTATGTGCAGGAGTGGTGATCCATATAGCTTATGTGATATTTTGTGGCATCATATGAAATGTGTAATTTATTAAATGTGGGCAGGAATATATTTTTAAAAGTTTTTAATACAAAATGTATCACTTTTTAGTATTAAGATCAGTTAAAGAAAACAAATAGATGACAAATATTATTTCATGGTGGTGAGAGTCCATGATCCATTGCTCCTGGGGATTACTCTTCCCTGCCACTAGGAGGAGGCAGAGATTACCAAACCCCAAGAGCTGTATAAAACCCTTCCCACCTCATTGGCAACTCAGTCTGACATAAAACCAAGCCAAAGAGGTAGGAAAAAGAAATAAGAGGGAAAAAAAAAGCAGGAAAAAATATGTGAGCAAAAATCAAGTCCAAAAAACAGGTTGGGGTCTTGTGGAAAAACACACAAGGTAACTAGCACTCAAGTGAGCAAAAATATTTAAAACAAAAAGTCTTTATTCATTCTATTAAAAAAGAAAAAATCAGCATGATCAGGACTACCAAAAGTCTCCTGTCTAACGCGTTTTGTGCCCCTCCTAATGGCACTTACACATAGACTGCTGGTTCCAAGTTGAAGCTTTTATTTATGTTAAAAACCAAATTAACCCCTAAGGGTAGCTTAAAGGAACTACAGATAAAAACAAATGACAAATGTGGAAACAGGCTCTTAATATTATACATTTAACAATATGAAGTCTAGCAATTGCATGGGTATACATGGAATAGCAATGGCATGCATACATAGATTTGCCATTGGTTTTTGGTATTTAGAATGCCGCTTATTGCAGCTGTGCACCGTTCTTCAATTATTCCCGGCAGTGAATTGGGTTAATCAGGTAGCTTTTATGGTTAGATTTAGCTGCAGTGTAGAGATTACCCTCACACCTGACACCCCCTGATCCCTCCTAAACAGCTCTCTTCTCTCCCTCACTGGGCACCACCATCTTAAGTACTGGCAGACAGTTTGCCAGTTTTTAGTTTATTTTTTGTGTAAAATTTTTTTTTTTTTTAGATAGATTACTTTTTTTCTGTAATGTAGTGATCCTCCTGATCCCCCCAAATAGCTCTCTAACCGACCTCCTCCCACTTGTTGCAGCTATCTGTAGTACTGGCATCTGTCGGCCAGTACCTATACATAAAAACATTTTTCTGTAATGCAGTGGTCCCCCCCACCTCCCGCAAACTTTAGCTAGGGCCCCCCACCCGCCCACTCCACATTTATTTCTGTAGTGTAGCTCCCCATCAATCCTGCATTTTATTTTCTGCAGTGTAGGGCCCATCCTTCTCGCTCCCTTCCCCTCCATAGCTGGACTGACCACCCGCCTCCCGGTTTCCCTCCCACACTTTCCGCTGGCACCAGCAGATGATTGTTACAGATGGTGACACACACAACGATCAGGCATCTGCCTTCATATGGAACCTGAGCACCGATCGTGCTCCAGTTCCATATGCAGGCAGATTCCTGGAGCTCAGAAACTTCAGCTCTCGGCTGTAACTTCCTACAGGCTCGGGCGTATATATACGCCAGTAATATAGGCAAAGTACCGCATGACGTATATATACATCTCCATTTGGTTAAGTGGTTAAACAACTTTCCAATTTACTGTTATCATGAAATTGTATTTGTTCTCTTGGTATTCTTTTTTGAAATCTAAACCTAGGTAGGCTCATGTGCTAATTTCTAAGCCCTTGAAGGCCACCTCTTATCTCAGTGCATTTTGACAGTTTTTCACAGCTAGACAGCACTAGTTCATGTGTGTGCCATATAGATAACATTGTGCTCACTCCCGTGGAGTCAGCACTGATTGGCTAAAATGTAAGTCTGTCAAAAGAATTGAAATAAGGGCGCAGTCTGCAGAGGCTTAGATACAAGGTATTCACAGAGGTAAAAAGTATATTAATATAACCATGTTGGTTATGCAAAACTGGGAAATTGATAATAGAGGGATTATTTATCTTTTTAAGCAATACAAATTCTGCAGTAGACTGTCCCTTTAAAAGCCAGGATACAGCAATGTTACTTTTAAAGAAGCACCCTGTTAAATAATGAAACATTGATGTGTGGAACCATTATTTTATTATTGATCACTGTAACTAACATTATAGGAGAAAAGATATCCCATAATGCTTGTACACAACATTTTAATACCTGTAAGAAAAAATAATTGTTACTTTACATTCTTACTCAGACGATTTAAGTCAGCTGCTTGTGAGATCTGTCAATAAATAGTAGCTGGAATTAGAGCAGCGATAAGAACTAAAGTGATAAAATGTGCTAGTTTTCTTACATTTATTTTGCATAATTACCACAATGAAAGGTATCTAATGCTGGCATGCCTGCAGCTATTTCTTATGATGGCAAGATAATTGTTGGCAAAGTTCTACAGCAATATCTTTTTGGCCACATAAACAGAACATCAATTTTTTTTTGTGCTAAATATTTTCTGATGTGGAAAACCCATTAACAAAAGTTATAAGAAAGGACACGAACTACATAAGCATTAATAATGATTAAGCTGTTCAATCGAAAGTCTTATATGGAAAGGCAGAAATAGAAGACATTACAAAGGATATTTTTATGTTAATTGTTGTATTATTTGTATTTTTGTGCCTGAAGGAATATGGTTTCTAGAAGCTTTATTTTAGCATTTTATACAGTACTTTATATCAGTGATTTGGTTGCCCTAATATTATGAGGAATTGAGGGCAAATTTTTGTGTTGTAAACTCTTAGGGCTAGATTACAAGTGGCGCAGTATTTGTTTTTCCCGCGACCGCGAAAACTCAGCTAGAGTTAAGCTTTTTACCCTAGTCGGGTTGTGTTCATAATACAAGTCCCAAAAAATTTATTTTGTGCTAGCATTAAGCCAAATAGCGCAACAAACCTAACTTCATTTTTTGTGCGTGTGCATGTAATCCCCCATAGAAATCAATGGAGGAAAAACTTAAGACCCGAGAACGCACAAACACCATTTTCGCATTCCCCATAGAAGTCAATGGAGGGGAAAAAAACTGTTCAAAGAAGAAAAAAAACATCACGCAGGCAACATAGCATATTCGCATTAGCAAATGTGAAATATTTACAGTAAATAAATAGAGGTAGATTTACCAAAGGTCGAATGGACATGGTTTGCTGTTGTGAATCATGTCCGCTCAACCTCGCTAAATGCTGACAATTTATTATTGCACAAGCATTTCTAGTGAAATGCTTGTGCAATGCCTCCCCCTGCTCACTGGCGACGAATCGGCCGCTAGCAGGGGCCGTCAATCATCCGGTCGTATCAGATTGGGATGATTTCAGTCCGCCACCTAAAAGTGTCGGAGCAGTTAAGGAGCAGCGCTCTTACGGCCTCTGCTTCTTAACTTCCGTTTCTGGCAGACTAGAAACGATGGGGCATCAATGCAGCACCCACTGCTTAATAAATCGGCCCCATAGTAAAAATATTTATTAAATATGAATGTATATATATTGTTTTTATGTGTATATATGACTGTAAATACATATATAAATACATTAATAGATGTGTGCACATATATATATATATTGTTTTTATGTGTATATATGACTGTAAATACATATATAAATACATTAATAGATGTATGCATATATATATATATATATATATATATACAGGGAGTGCAGAATTATTAGGCAAGTTGTATTTTTGAGGATTAATTTTATTATTGAACAACAACCATGTTCTCAATGAACCCAAAAAACTCATTAATATCAAAGCTGAATAGTTTTGGAAGTAGTTTTTAGTTTGTTTTTAGTTATAGCTATTTTAGGGGGATATCTGTGTGTGCAGGTGACTATTACTGTGCATAATTATTAGGCAACTTAACAAAAAACAAATATATACCCATTTCAATTATTTATTTTTACCAGTGAAACCAATATAACATCTCAACATTCACAAATATACATTTCTGACATTCAAAAACAAAACAAAAACAAATCAGTGACCAATATAGCCACCTTTCTTTGCAAGGACACTCAAAAGCCTGCCATCCATGGATTCTGTCAGTGTTTTGATCTGTTCACCATCAACATTGCGTGCAGCAGCAACCACAGCCTCCCAGACACTGTTCAGAGAGGTGTTCTGTTTTCCCTCCTTGTAAATCTCACATTGATGATGGACCACAGGTTCTCAATGGGGTTCAGATCAGGTGAACAAGGAGGCCATGTCATTAGATTTTCTTCTTTTATACCCTTTCTTGCCAGCCACGCTGTGGAGTACTTGGGCGCGTGTGATGGAGCATTGTCCTGCATGAAAATCATGTTTTCTCCAACATAGGTGTGTCCGGTCCACGGCGTCATCCTTACTTGTGGGATATTCTCTTCCCCAACAGGAAATGGCAAAGAGCCAGCAAAGCTGGTCACATGATCCCTCCTAGGCTCCGCCTACCCCAGTCATTCTCTTTGCCGTTGTACAGGCAACATCTCCACGGAGATGGCTTAGAGTTTTTTAGTGTTTAACTGTAGTTTTTAATATTCAATCAAGAGTTTGTTATTTTAAAATAGTGCTGGTATGTACTATTTACTCTGAAACAGAAAAGAGATGAAGATTTCTGTTTGTATGAGGAAAATGATTTTAGCAACCGTTACTAAAATCCATGGCTGTTCCACACAGGACTGTTGAGAGGAATTAACTTCAGTTGGGGGAACAGTGAGCAGTCTTTTGCTGCTTGAGGTATGACACATTCTAACAAGACGATGTAATGCTGGAAGCTGTCATTTTCCCTATGGGATCCGGTAAGCCATTTTTATTCAGACAGTAAATAAGGGCTTCACAAGGGTTTATTAAGACTGTAGACATTTTCTGGGCTAAATCGATCATATTTACACATATTTAGCCTTGAGGAATCATTTAATCTGGGTATTTTTTGTAAAATAATATCGGCAGGCACTGTTTTAGACACTTTATTCTATAGGGGCTTTCCCTAATCATAGTCAGAGCCTCATTTTCGCGCCGGTATGGCGCACTTGTTTTTGAGAACAGCATGGCATGCAGCTGCATGTGTGTGGAGCTCTGATACATAGAAAAGTCTTTCTGAAGGCATCATTTGGTATCGTATTCCCCTTTGGGCTTGGTTGGGTCTCAGCAAAGCAGATTCCAGGGACTGTAAAGGGGTTAAATATAAAAACGGCTCCGGTTCCGTTATTTTAAGGGTTAAAGCTTCCAAATTTGGTGTGCAATACTTTTAAGGCTTTAAGACACTGTGGTGAAATTTTGGTGAATTTTGAACAATTCCTTCATACTTTTTCGCAATTGCAGTAATAAAGTGTGTTCAGTTTAAAATTTAAAGTGACAGTAACGGTTTTATTTTAAAACGTTTTTTGTGCTTTGTTATCAAGTTTATGCCTGTTTAACATGTCTGAACTACCAGATAGATTGTGTTCTGACTGTGGGGAAGCCAAGGTTCCTTCTCATTTAAATAGATGTGATTTATGTCATAAAAAATTTAGTAAAAATGATGCCCAAGATGATTCCTCAAGTGAGGGGAGTAAGCATGGTACTGCATCATCCCCTCCTTCGTCTACACCAGTCTTGCCCATACAGGAGGCCCCTAGTACATCTAGCGCGCCAATACTCCTTACTATGCTAACGGCTGTAATGGATAATTCTATCAAGAACATTTTAGCCAATATGCCCACTTATCAGCGAAAGCGCGACTGCTCTGTTTTAGAAAATACTGAAGAGCATGAGGACGCTGATGATATTGTTTCTGAAGGGCCCCTACACCAGTCTGAGGGGGCCAGGGAGGTTTTGTCTGAGGGAGAAATTTCAGATTCAGGGAAAATTTCTCAACAAGCTGAACCTGATGTGATTACTTTTAAATTTAAGTTGGAACATCTCCGCGCTCTGCTTAAAGAGGTGTTATCCAATTTGGATGATTGTGATTATCTGGTCATTCCAGAAACACTATGTAAAATGGACAAGTTCCTAGAGGCCCCGGGGCCCCCCGAAGCTTTTCCTATATCCAAGCGGGTGGCGTACATTGTTAATAAAGAATGGGACAGGCCCGGTATACCTTTCGTACCTCCCCCCATATTTAAAAAATTGTTTCCTATAGTCGACCCCAGAAAGGACTTATGGCAGACAGTCCCCAAGGTCGAGGGGGCGGTTTCTACTCTAAACAAGCGCGCCACTATACCCATAGAAGATAGTTGTGCTTTCCAAGATCCTATGGATAAAAAATTAGAAGGTTTGCTAAAAAAGATGTTTGTTCAGCAAGGTTACCTTCTACAACCAATTGCATGCATTGTCCCTGTCACTACAGCCGCGTGTTTCTGGTTCGATGAGCTAGAAAAGGCGATTATTAGTAATTCTTCTTCTTATGAGGAGATTATGGACAGAATTCGTGCTCTTAAATTGGCTAATTCTTTCACCCTAGACGCCACCTTGCAATTGGCTAGGTTAGCGGCGAAAAATTCTGGGTTTGCTATTGTGGCGCGCAGAGCGCTTTGGTTAAAATCTTGGTCAGCGGATGCGTCTTCCAAGAACAAATTGCTTGACATTCCTTTCAAGGGGAAAACACTGTTTGGCCCTGACTTGAAAGAGATTATCTCTGATATCACTGGGGGCAAGGGCCACGCCCTTCCTCAGGATAGGTCTTTCAAGGCCAAAAATAAACCTAATTTTCGTCCCTTTCGCAGAAACGGACCAGCCCCAAGTGCTACGTCCTCTAAGCAGGAGGGTAATACTTCTCAAGCCAATCCAGCCTGGAGACCTATGCAAGGCTGGAACAAAGGAAAGCAGGCCAAGAAACCTGCCACTGCTCCCAAGACAGCATGAGATGCGGGCCCCCGATCCGGGACCGGATTTGGTGGGGGGCAGACTCTCTCTCTTCACTCAGGCTTGGGCAAGAGATGTTCTGGATCCTTGGGCGCTAGAAATAGTCTCCCAAGGTTATCTTCTGGAAGTGATTCATCCTGTTCCATTAAGAGAACGAGGGATGGGGTTCTACTCCAATCTGTTCGTAGTTCCCAAAAAAGAGGGAACGTTCAGACCAATCTTAGATCTCAAGATCCTAAACAAGTTTCTCAAGGTTCCATCGTCCAAAATAGAAACCATTCGAACAATCCTTCCATCCAGGAAGGTCAATTCTTGACCACGGTGGATTAAAGGATGCGTATCTACATATTCCTGTCCACAAGGAACATCATCGGTTCCTAAGGTTCGCATTCCTGGACAAGCATTACCAGTTCGTGGCGCTTCCTTTCGGATTAGCCACTGCTCCAAGGATTTTCTCAAAGGTACTAGGGTCCCTTCTGGCGGTGCTAAGACCAAGGGGCATTGCTGTAGTACCTTACTTGGACGACATTCTGATTCAAGCGTCGTCCCTTCCTCAAGCAAAGGCTCACACGGACATAGTCCTGGCCTTTCTCAGATCTCACGGATGGAAAGTGAACGTGGAAAGAGTTCTCTATCTCCGTCGACAAGAGTTCCCTTCTTGGGAACAATAATAGACTCCTTAGAAATGAGGATTTTTCTGACAGAGGCCAGAAAAACAAAACTTCTACACTCTTGTCGGATACTTCATTCCGTTCCTCTTCCTTCCATAGCGCAGTGCATGGAAGTGATAGGTTTGATGGTAGCGGCAATGGACATAGTTCCTTTTGCGCGCATTCATCTAAGACCATTACAACTGTGTATGCTCAGTCAGTGGAATGGGGACTATACAGACTTGTCTCCGAAGATACAAGTAAATCAGAGGACCAGAGACTCACTCCGTTGGTGGCTGTCCCTGGACAACCTGTCACAAGGGGTGACCTCCCGCAGACCAGAGTGGGTCATTGTCACGACCGACGCCAGTCTGATGGGCTGGGGCGCGGTCTGGGGATCCCTGAAAGCTCAGGGTCTTTGGTCTCGGGAAGAATCTCTTCTACCGATAAATATTCTGGAACTGAGAGCGATATTCAATGCTCTCAAGGCTTGACCTCAGCTAGCGAGGGCCAAGTTCATACGGTTTCAATCAGACAACATGACGACTGTTGCGTACATCAACCATCAGGGAGTTCCCTGGCGATGGAAGAAGTGACCAGAATTATTCAATGGGCGGACACTCGCTCCTGCCACCTGTCTGCAATCCACATCCCAGGAGTGGAAAATTGGGAAGCGGATTTTCTGAGTCGTCAGACATTGCATCCGGGGGAGTGGGATCTCCTTCCGGAAATCTTTGCCCAAATCACTCAACTGTGGGGCATTCCAGACATGGATCTGATGGCCTCTCTTCAGAACTTCAAGGTTCCTTGCTACGGGTCCAGATCCAGGGATCCCAAGGCGACTCTAGTAGATGCACTAGTAGCACCTTGGACCTTCTAACTAGCCTATGTATTCCCGCCGTTTCCTCTCATCCCCAGGCTGGTAGCCAGGATCAATCAGGAGAGGGCGTCGGTGATCTTGATAGCTCCTGCGTGGCCACGCAGGACTTGGTATGCAGATCTGGTGAATATGTCATCGGCTCCACCATGGAAGCTACCTTTGAGACGAGACCTTCTTGTTCAAGGTCCGTTCGAACATCCGAATCTGGTCCCACTCCAGCTGACTGCTTGGAGATTGAACGCTTGATCTTATCAAAGCGAGGGTTCTCAGATTCTGTTATTGATACTCTTGTTCAGGCCAGAAAGCCTGTAACTAGAAAAATTTACCACAAAATTTGGAAAAAATATATCTGTTGGTGTGAATCTAAAGGATTCCCTTGGGACAAGGTTAAGATTCCTAAGAGTCTATCCTTCCTTCGAGAAGGATTGGAAATAGGATTATCTGCAAGTTCCTTGATGGGACAGATTTCTGCCTTGTCTGTGTTACTTCACAAAAAGCTGGCAACTGTGCCAGATGTTCAAGCCTTTGTTCAGGCTCTGTTTAGAATCAAGCCTGTTTACAAACCTTTGACTCCTCCTTGGAGTCTCAACTTAGTTCTTTCAGTTCTTCAGGGGGTTCCGTTTGAACCCTTACATTCCGTTGATATTAAGTTATTATCTTGGAAAGTTTTGTTTTTGGTTGCAATTTCTTCTACTAGAAGAGTTTCAGAATTATCTGCTCTGCAGTGTTCTCCTCCTTATCTGGTGTTCCATGCTGATAAGGTGGTTTTACGTACTAACCTGGTTTTCTTCCAAAAGTTGTTTCTAACAAAAACATTAACCAGGAGATAGTCGTGCCTTCTCTGTGTCCGAAACCAGTTTCGAAGAAGGAACGTTTGTTGCACAATTTAGATGTTGTTCGCGCTCTAAAATTCTATTTAGATGCTACAAAGGATTTTAGACAAACATCTTCCTTGTTTGTTGTTTATTCTGGTAAAAGGAGAGGTCAAAAAGCAACTTCTACCTCTCTCTCTTTTTGGATTAAAAGCATCTTCAGATTGGCTTACGAGACTGCCGGACGGCAGCCTCCTGAAAGGATCACAGCTCCTTCCACTAGGGCTGTGGCTTCCACATGGGCCTTCAAGAACGAGGCTTCTGTTGATCAGATATGTAGGGCAGCGACTTGGTCTTCACTGCACACTTTTACCAAATTTTACAAGTTTGATACTTTTGCTTCTTCTGAGGCTATTTTTGGGAGAAAGGTTTTGCAAGCCGTGGTGCCTTCCATTTAGGTGACCTGATTTGCTCCCTCCCTTCATCCGTGTCCTAAAGCTTTGGTATTGGTTCCCACAAGTAAGGATGACGCCGTGGACCGGACACACCTATGTTGGAGAAAACAGAATTTATGTTTACCTGATAAATTACTTTCTCCAACGGTGTGTCCGGTCCACGGCCCGCCCTGGTTTTTTAATCAGGTCTGATAATTTATTTTCTTTAACTACAGTCACCACGGTATCATATGGTTTCTCCTATGCAAATATTCCTCCTTAACGTCGGTCGAATGACTGGGGTAGGCAGAGCCTAGGAGGGATCATGTGACCAGCTTTGCTGGCTCTTTGCCATTTCCTGTTGGGGAAGAGAATATCCCACAAGTAAGGATGACGCCGTGGACCGGACACACCGTTGGAGAAAGTAATTTATCAGGTAAACATAAATTCTGTTTTTCTTGAAGGATGCAGACTTCTTCCTGTACCACTGCTTGAAGAAGGTGTCTTCCAGAAACTGGCAGTAGGACTGGGAGTTGAGCTTGACTCCATCCTCAACCCGAAAACGCCCCACAAGCTCATCTTTGATGATACCAGCCCAAACCAGTACTCCACCTCCACCTTGCTGGCGTCTGAGTCGGACTGGAGCTCTCTGCCCTTTACCAATCCAGCCACGGGCCCATCCATCTGGCCTATCAAGACTCACTCTCATTTCATCAGTCCATAAAACCTTAGAAAAATCAGTCTTGAGATATTTCTTGGCCCAGTCTTGATGTTTCAGCTTTTGTGTCTTGTTCAGTGGTGGTCGTCTTTCAGCCTTTCTTACCTTGGCCATGTCTCTGAGTATTGCACACCTTGTGCTTTTGGGCACTCCAGTGATGTTGCAGCTCTGAAATATGGCCAAACTGGTGGCAAGTGCCATCTTGGCAGCTGCACGCTTGACTTTTCTCAGTTCATGGGCAGTTATTTTGCGCCTTGGTTTTTCCACACGCTTCTTGCGACCCTGTTGACTATTTTGAATGAAATGCTTGATTGTTTGATGATCACGCTTCAAAAGCTTTGCAATTTTAAGAGTGCTGCATCCCTCTGCAAGATATCTCACTATTTTTGACTTTTCTGAGCCTGTCAAGTCCTTCTTTTGACCCATTTTGCCAAAGGAAAGGAAGTTGCCTAATAATTATGCACACCTGATATATGGTGTTGATGTCATTAGATCACACCCCTTCTCATTACAGAGATGCACATCACCTAATATGCTTAATTGGTAGTAGGCTTTCGAGCCTATACAGCTTGGAGTAAGACAACATGCATAAAGAGGATGATGTGGTCAAAATACTCATTTGCCTAATAATTCTGCACTCCCTGTATATATATATATATATATATATATATATATATATACATACATATACATCTTTAGCAATGTATATGTATGTGTCTCAATGTTAAAGCCATTTGCCTGCCTTTTTTTTTTCTAAAGTTGTTTCAAATTGCATGCTCTTTCTAAATCATGAAATAAAAAAAATTGGGTTTCATGTCCCTTTAAAATCCATTTACAGGCAGTTAGATATCCACCGTTGACAAACTTTTATTTTATCATTGTATTCTCTGAGCACAGCTTTTGCATAGATCACGTGACCTTCAAACCAGGGGCGAAACTACCATTGATTCAGCGGCACCAGGGCTCAAGTGCTGGAGGTGCTCAAATCAGCCAGTCTATGTGGACATTATCTGTGTATAGATACTCATCATTTTACTGTGCTGCATACTCATCAATGTAGAGATTCTTTTATCATTGTACAGTGCAATGTGTTCACTATTAGTGTATAGATATGTTGTCATTCTAGAGCACAGCATATTCATCACAGTATACATACTCATCCAATTTATACAGAGCAGCGTACTTAGGGTAAAAAATAAAATTATACAGCACAGTTGTGCACAAGGGCCCTCTGTTGAGTAGGTCTGCTACTGTCTCAAACAGCCAACAGCCTACTCACATTTCACACCTTCCTAGTAAGACCAATCCTTCTAAAATCTGAGCCTTTTATGCTCATTTGTAAGTCCAGACCATCAAGGGTTAATGTTAGTGCATATTTAGTATATATCAACTATTACTCTCTGCACTGCAAAAGATTTGCATACAATATCAATTTCTTTAAACGTTCAACATAAAAAGTTTGTAAAGTTTTGCTCTTAAAAAAATCCCAATGTTAATGTTATCTCCTTTGCTGTGACCAGTTACGGGCAGGTATAAATAAGCTCTTGCACTGATTAAGAAATCATTATGTATAACGTTTTTACTGAGTGAAGTGAGAAAACGTTTTTTTAGAGATAAATTTCAGGAAAATCAGGCAAAATAAATTAATAAATAATAAATTAAAGGACCACTTAATGCAGTAGAATTACATAATTAACAAGTACATAATAAAAAAAACAATGCAATAACACTTACTCTGAATTTGAAATAAGCAGTAGATTTTTTCCTGACAAATGCATCATGTGACAGACATCAGCCAATCATAGACAAGCAAACATATACCCTGTGAGCTTGTGCACATGCTCAGTGGGATCTTTTTCCCCGGAAAGGGTGAATATAAAAAGACTGTGCAAAATTTGATAATGGAAGTAAATTGGAAAGTGTCTTGAAACTGCATGCTCTATCTAAATCATAAAAGTTTATTTTGACTGGAGTGTCCCTTTAATAAAGAAATAAAGTTTGTTTTGTTTTTACTATTACGCATTTTATGTGGGATTAAATTTGGGATTTTATTTCTCAAAAGGAACAAAAGAACATTAACATTAAACACTGTATTTTAAGCAATCTGAATACAAAATACATTTTTTCAATAGCATCTTTGATAGCATAATTTGTAAGGCTTTAGGGGCCAATTTAACATGGCCTTCAGGCTCGCTGGAAACAGGAGTTAAGATGTCTGCTGCTCCTTAACTCGTTAGTGATTGTTTTGAGTATATGTACCCAGACCCCTTACCTGAGGCTAATTAAAGATAAGATAAACAAGCTACAGCACTGATCAAGCAATCACTGTGTTACATGTAGTAGCATACTGAAAGAAATGATGAAGTCCAAATTAAAATGTCACTATTCAGGTAGAACACACAATTAAACAAAAATTAAAATTCTGTTTATCAAATATATCTCTATATGTTGATTTCTTGTGTAGATGTACTTTTTGTGGTCTTTATTAAACAGTGCTTGTAGCTATACAGCAATAGCTTAGTTTACCCTAGAGCTTTACCATACAGTGAAGTTGTTTTAGCTTTTTGCGCAAGACAAATTACGAGTTGAAAGTAAATGCATTCGCTCAAGCTCAATAGTGCGCCAAGTTAGCACGACTTCAGCGCTCACATAAAGGGTAGTGGAAGAAACAAAGTTGCATAAAACACAACATAAATACATATACAGTTGTTACAAACATTTAATAGTTACTTACTATAATGTCCAGAGAACAGAATCTAAAGGGTTGAATCACAACTGCAGTTCCTGCAGGAAGTACAAAGTCACATATAAGTAACAGTAACAGGATACATTGAAATAGGTTGTGTGTTGCTTAAGTATTTGTAAGATGAATGCATTTGTGATTTAAATGAATGAGACACAATAACATTACTAAGGTTATAATGTATCAGGAATAAAGCAGTTTTCTCGGTCCCATAACTAGGTAATTTACACAGAGGATAATACATTACCCTAGTAGTTACCTCTAGTTAACAGTATATATACTGATATCAGAGAAGGGGCTATATGTACACAATGCATTTATACAGAAGTTGTTGTTTTAACTATCTTTCCCTTACCGTGTACTAGGAGAGTAATGTGCGGTAGTCAGTTGTTATTTAGTTGGCGGCGGTGACGTCACTCAACCGCGAGTTGTAACAAATTATCAATCCGCAGGAACAGTTAGAGTAAGTGCCCCACTGCCGTTCTGAGTGAAGTTTTAACAAATACAATGTTTTGATAGTAAAGATGCAGCAATCTCAGGAGGATCAATGCTGGAAACAGGCAACGAGCTTGGAGACAGGAAACAGAAACTTCCAATCAGCAATACCAAGCAAGGAGGCAGATGTGAAGCTGCTATTTAAAGGGTAATGTGATATGTTAAGAGCCTCTTAAAGGGTCAGTACCAAAGTTGTATAATAGGCATTAAAGAGCCAGTAACGGTTTTGTGGTTAGACACCAATAGGTGTGACAACAGTCTGATAAAAATTAGTTTAAATAAAAGGGCTCAAAGATAGATGGCCTAAGGTGTTTGAAAAAAAGGCTGTAAAGGGCTTTAATATATATATATATATATATATATATATATATATATATATATATATATATATATATATATATATACAGTATATACATACATACATACATAGAAACCTGTCTAAATGTGTATATATATGTGTATATATATATATATAAGTATGTACTGTACCGTCCTCAGACTCCTGAAAATAAACCAGGAGTCTGAGGACGGGCGTCGCAGCCCGAAAACGTTCACTCTGTAACTTAATAAATATTTTGTTTTCTCACGGCGAGTGCCTCTGCTTTGGATCATTTTATGGATATTCTGAGTGCACCCCGGTATTATATATACAGTATATATATATATATATATATATATATATAGGTATAATCATATCTATTTTACATTAAGATGATCAGATATATATATAAATATATATTTAATAATAAAAACTACATTAATTTTCGATGTGAAGAACATAGGAATGTCAAATATGCTGGGTTTACAGTTGGGTTACCGCACATGAAGAATTGCTATCTTCAATGTGCATTCTGAAATATTAAGTATATATTTTTTATATATATATATATATATATATATATATATATATATATATATATATATATATATATATATATATATATATATATATTTTTTTTTTTTTTTTTTAATTATTATACATAATGTAAAGTATTCTAAATAATCCATAGAATATATCTATATTTTTTACAGTATGTATAATAATTTTAAATAATTTTTATTCATATTTTTTATAGTTTATATTTAATATTTCAAGAACGTGCATTGAAGATAGCAATTCTTGTGTGCTAACTTGACCACGTTAGTTCTAAATTGTTATGTTTTACATTCCTATGTTCTTCACATAAAAAAAATATTGTAGTTTTTATTATTAAATATATATTTCTATATAACACGCAAAATAGCGCTCCCTTCATAATTTAGCCCTTCTTGGGCGATTTAATTTTAAATATAAAAATTATCAAAAAGAAAAAGTCTGATACTTAAATCAAAAGTACTGGCAAAGTAATGAGTGAGTTAAAATAACCAGGAACTGCTGTGGATACAAGCCTGGAAAGTCTCTAAAGATAATTTACAGCTACATGAGGAGGTACACAATCTCAAATTATGATAAATCATGAAGGCGTGAGCGCTCACTGAAAAGGGTTTAGGAGCTGAACTAAGCTTAGTTGCAGACTGTAAGTACAGTCACAGACTTGTTCCTGACAACCCCTACTCAGTCACCATATACGTTGTATGTTGTTCTTCATTTCAATGACATGATATTTATCTACATAACTGTATTTTATAGCTTTTAATGTATTTTGTACAATGAGATAACACTCAGCTAGATTACGAGTTTTGCGTTATGGCCCATAACGCTGCTTTTCTTTCATGTAATTAGCAAGAGTCCATGAGCTAGTGACGTATGGGATATACATTCCTACCAGGAGGGGCAAAGTTTCCCAAACCTTAAAATGCCTATAAATACACCCCTCACCACACCCACAATTCAGTTTTACAAACTTTGCCTCCTATGGAGGTGGTGAAGTAAGTTTGTGCTAGATTCTACGTTGATATGCGCTCCGCAGCAGGTTGGAGCCCGGTTTTCCTCTCAGCGTGCAGTGAATGTCAGAGGGATGTGAGGAGAGTATTGCCAATTTGAATGCAATGATCTCCTTCTACGGGGTCTATTTCATAGGTTCTCTGTTATCGGTCGTAGAGATTCATCTCTTACCTCCCTTTTCAGATCGACGATATACTCTTATATATATACCATTACCTCTGCTGATTTTCGTTTCAGTACTGGTTTGGCTTTCTACAACATGTAGATGAGTGTCCTGGGGTAAGTAAGTAAGCTTATTTTCTGTGACACTCTAAGCTATGGTTAGGCACTTTTTTATAAAGTTCTAAATATATGTATTCAAACATTTATTTGCCTTGACTCAGGATGTTCAACATTCCTTATTTTCAGACAGTCAGTTTCATACTTGGGATAATGCATTTGAATCAATCATTTTTTCTTACCTTAAAAAATTTGACTTTTTCCCTGTGGGCTGTTAGGCTCGCGGGGGCTGAAAATGCTTCATTTTATTGCGTCATTCTTGGCGCAGACTTTTTTGGCGCAAAATTTTTTTTCTGTTTCCGGTGCCATACGTGTCGCCGGAAGTTGCGTCATTTTTTGACGTTTTTTTTGCGTCAAAAGTGTCGGCGTTCCGGATGTGGCGTCATTTTTGGCGCCCAAAGCATTTAGGCGCCAAATAATGTGGGCGTCTTATTTGACTCTAAAAAATATGGGCGTCATTTTTGTCTCCACATTATTTAAATCTCATTATTTATTGCTTCTGGTTGCTAGAAGCTTGTTCACTGGCATTTTTTTCCCATTCCTGAAACTGTCATTTAAGGAATTTGATCAATTTTGCTTTATATGTTGTTTTTTCTATTACATATTGCAAGATGTTCCACGTTGCAACTGAGTCAGAAGATACTTCAGGAAAATCGCTGCCCGGTGCTGGAGCTACCAAGCTAAGTGTATCTGCTATAAACTTTTGGTATCTGTTTCTCCAGCTGTTGTTTGTATTGCATGGATGTCATGACAAACTTATTAATGCAGATAAAATTTCCTTTAGTACTGTTACATTACCTGTTGCTGTTCTGTCAACATCTAATTTTCAGAGTGTTCCTGATAACATAAGAGATTTTATTTTTTAAATCCATTAAAGGGATACTAATCCCTCATTTTTTCTTTCATGATTCAGATAGAGCATGCAATTTTAAGCAACTTTCTAATTTACTCCTATTATCAATTTTTCTTTGTTCTCATGTTATCTTGATTTGACAAAGCAGTAATAAAAGGTTAGGAGCCGGCCCATTTTTTAGTTCAGCACCTTGGTAGAGCTGCTGATTGGTTTGCTACATTTAGCCACAAATCAGCAAGTGCTACCCATGTGTTGAACAAAAAATGGTCTGGCTCTAAAGCTTACAGTACTGCTTTTTCAAATCAAGATAGCATGAGAACAAAGAAAAATTGATAATAGGAGTAAATTAGAAAGATGCTTAAAATCTCATGCTCTATCTGAATCATGAAATAAAAAAAATGGGTTTACTATCCCTTTAAGAAGGCTATGTCTGTTATTTCTCCTTCTAGTATACATAAAAGTCTTTTAAAACTTCTCTTTTTTCAGATGAATTTTTAAATGAACATCATCATTCTGATACTGATAATGGTTCTTCTGGTTCAGAGGTTTCTGTCTCAGAGGTTGATGCTTTTGTATTTGTTCAAGATGGAATTTATTCGTTCTTTACTTAAAGAAGTATTAATTGCATTAGAAATAGAGGATTCTGGTCCTCTTGATACTAAATCTAAACGTTTAAATAAGGTTTTTAAATCTCCTGTAGTTATTCCAGAAGTGTTTTCTCTCCCTGATGCTATTTCTGAAGTAATTTCCAGGGAATGGAATAATTTGGGTAATTCATTTACTCCTTCTAAAACGTTTAAGCAATTATATCCTGTGCCATCTGACAGATTAGAGTTTTTTGGGACAAAATCCCTAAGGTTAATGGGGCTGTCTCTACTCCTGCTAAACGTACTACTATTCCTACGGCAGATAGTACTTCATTTAAGGATCCTTTAGATAGGAAAATTGAATCCTTTCTAAGAAAAGCTTACTTATGTTCAGGTAATCTTCTTAGACCTGCTATATTTTTAGCGGATGTTGCTGCAGCTTCAACTTTTTGGTTAGAAGCTTTAGCGCAACAAGTAACAGATCATAATTTTATAGCATTATTATTATTCTATAACATGCTAATAATTTTATTTGTGATACCATCTTTTGATATCATTAGAGTTGATATCAGGTATATGTCTCTAGCTATTTTAGCTAGAAAAGCTTTATGGCTTAAAACTTGGAATGCTGATATGTCTTCTAAGTCAACTTTCTTTCCAGGGTAATAAATTATTCGGTTCTCAGTTGGATTCTATTATCTCAACTGTTACTGGAGGGAAGGGAACTTTTTTACCAAAGGATAAAAAATCTAAGGTAAATTTAGGTCTAATAATCGTTTTCGTTCCTTTCCTCACAACAAGGAACAAAAACCTGATCCTTCATCCTCAGGAGCGGTATCAGTTTGGAAGCCATTTCCAGTTTGGAATATATCCAAGCCTTATAGAAACCTAAAAGCCAGCTCCTAAGTACCCATGAAGGTGCGGCCCTCATTCCAGCTCAGCTGGTATGGGGCAGATTACGTTTTCTTCAAAGAAATTTGGATCAATTCCGTTCACAATCTCTGGTTTCAGAACATTGTTTCAGAAAGGTACAGAATTGGCTTCAAGTTAAGGCCTCCTGCAAAGAGATTTTTTTCTTTCCCGTGTCCCAGTAAACACAGCAAAGGCTCAGCATTTCTGAAATGTGTTTCAGATCTAGAGTTGGCTGGAGTAATTATGCCAGTTCCAGTTCTGGAACAGGGGCTGGGGTTTTATTCTATCTCTTCATTGTACCAAAGAAGGTCAATTCCTTCAGACCAGTTCCAGATCTATCAATATTGAATCGTTATGTAAGGATACCAACATTCAAGATGGTAACTGTAGGACTATCCTGCCTTTTGTTTAGCAAGGGCATTATATGTCTACAATAGATTTACAGGATGCATATCTGCATATTTCGATTCATCCAGATCACTTTTAGTTTCTGAGATTCTCTTTTTAGACAAGCATTACCAGTTTTGTGGCTCTACCGTTTGGCCTAGCATCAGCTCCAATAATTTTTTCAAAGGTTCTCAGTGCCCTTCTGTCTGTAATCAGAAAACAGGGTTTTGGTATTTCCTTATTTGGACGATATCTTGGTACTTGCTCAGTCTTCACATTTTCGCAGAATCTCATACAAATCGACAAGTGTTGTTTCTTCAAGATCATGGTTGGAGGATCAATTTACCAAAAAGTTCATTGATTCCTCAGACAAGGGTAACCTTTTTAGGTTTCCAGATAGATTCAGTGTCTATGACTCTGTCCTTGTCAGACAAGAGAAGTTTAACATTGATATCAGCTTGTCAAAACCTTCAGTCACAATCATTCCCTTTGGTAGCCTTATGCATGGAAATTTTAGGTCTTAGGACTGCCGCATCGGATGCGATCTCCTTTGCTCGTTTTCACATGCGACCTCTTCAGCTCTGTATGCTGAACCAATGGTGCAGGGATTACACAAAGATATCTCAATTAATATCTTTAAACCGATTATACGACACTCTCTGACGTGGTGGACAGATCACCATTGTTTAGTTCAGGGGGCTTCTTTGTTCTTCCGACCTGGACTATAATCTCAACAGATGCAAGTCTTACAGGTTGGGGAGCTGTGTGGGGGTCTCTGACGGCACAAGGGGTTTGGGAATCTCAGGAGGTGAGATTACCGATCAATATTTGGAACTCCGTGCAATTTTCAGAGCTCTTCAGTCTTGGCCTCTTCTGAAGAGAGAGTTGTTCATTTGTTTTCAGATAGACAATGTCACAACTGTGGCATACATCTATCATCAAGGAGGGACTCACAGTCCTCTGGCTATGAAAGAAGTATCTCGAATTTTGATTTGGGCAGAATCCAGCTCCTGTCTAATCTCTGCAGTTCATATCCCAGGTATAGACAATTGGGAAGCGGATTATCTCAGTCGCCAAACGTTGCATCCGGGCGAATGGTCTCTTCACCCAGAGGTATTTCTTCAGATTGTTCAAATGTGGGAACTCCCAGAAATAGATCTGATGGCTTCTCATCTAAACAAGAAACTTCCCTGGTATCTGTCCAGATCCCGGGATCCTCGGGCGGAGGCAGTGGATGCATTATCACTTCCTTGGAAGTATCATCCTGCCTATATCTTTCCGCCTCTAGTTCTTCTTCCAAAAGTATTCTCCAAGATTCTACAGGAATGCTCGTTTGTCCTGCTGGTAGCTCCAGCATGGCCTCACAGGTTTTGGTATGCGGATCTTGTCCGGATGGCCTCTTGCCAGCTGTGGACTCTTCTGTTAAGACCAGACTTTCTGTCGCAAGGTCCTTTTTTCCATCAGGATCTCAAATCCTTAAATTTTAAGGTATGGAGTTTGAACGCTTGATTCTTGGTCAAAGAGGTTTCTCTGACTCTGTGATTAATACTATGTGACAGGCTCGTAAATCTGTATCTAGAGAGATATATTATAGAGTCTGGAAGACTTATATTTCTTAGTGTCTTTCTCATCATTTTTCTTGGCATTCTTTTTGAATACCGAGAATTTTACATTTTCTTCAGGATGGTTTAGATAACGGTTTGTCTGCAAGTTCCTTGAATGGACAAATCTCTGCTCTTTCTGTTCTTTTTCACAGAAAGTTTGCTAATCTTCCTGATATGCATTGTTTTGTACAAGCTTTGGTTCGTATAAAACCTGTCTTTAAGTCAATTTCTCCTCCTTGGAGTTTGAATTTGGTTCTGGGGGCTCTTCAAGCTCCTCCTTTTGAACCCATGTATTCTTTGGTCATTAAATTACTTTCTTGGAAAGTTTTGTTTCTTTTGGCCATCTCTTCTACCAGAAGAGTCTCTGAATTATCTGCTCTTTCTTGTGAGTCTCCTTTTCTGATTTTTCATCAGGATAAGGCGGTGCTGCAAACTTCTTTTGAATTTTTTACCTAAGGTTGTGAATTCTAACAACATTAGTAGAGAAATTGTGGTTCCTTCATTGTGTCCTAATCCTATGAATTCTAAGGAGAAATCATTGCATTCTTGGATGCTGTTAGAGCTTTGTATTATTATGTTGAAGCTACTAAGTCTTTCCGAAAGACTTCTAGTCTATTTGTCATCTTTTCCGGTTCTAGAAAAGGCCAGAAAGCTTCTGCCATTTCTTTGGCATCTTGGTTGAAATCTTTATTTCATCATGCCTATGTCGAGTCGGGTAAAATTCCGCCTCGAAGGATTACAGCTCATTCTACTAGGTCAGTTTCTACTTCCTGGGCGTTTAGGAATGAAGCTTCGGTTGATCAGATTTGCAAAGCAGCAACTTGGTCCTCTTTGCATACTTTTACTAAATTCTACCATTTTGATGTGTTTTCTTCTTCTGAAGCAGTTTTTGGTAGAAAAGTACTTCAGGCAGTGGTTTCAGTTTGAATCTTCTGTTTATGTTTTTCATTAAACTTTATTTTGGGTGTGGATTATTTTCAGCAGGAATTGGCTGTCTTTATTTTATCCCTCCCTCTCTAGTGACTCTTGCGTGGAAAGATCCACATCTTGGGTAGTCATTATCCCATACGTCACTAGCTCATGGACTCTTGCTAATTACATGAAAGAAAACATAATTTATGTAAGAACTTACCTGATAAATTCATTTCTTTCATATTAGCCATCCATGAGGCCCGCCCTTTTTTGTGGTGGTTATGATTTTTTTGTATAAAGCACAATTATTCCAATTCCTTATTTTATATGCTTTCGCACTTTTTTCTTATCACCCCACTTCTTGGCTATTCGTTAAACTGAATTGTGGGTGTGGTGAGGGGTGTATTTATAGGCATTTTAAGGTTTGGGAAACTTTGCCCCTCCTGGTAGGAATGTATATCCCATACGTCACTAGCTCATGGACTCTTGCTAATATGAAAGAAATGAATTTATCAGGTAAGTTCTTACATAAATTATGTTTTTCACTACCGCTACTATTACAAGTCTTGTAGGTATTGGTGTACCACACACCTTTTTGGCCATCACGCAACGTAACTACCGCACCTTTCAATGGGACTTCCCTAGCGCCGGTATTACGAGTTTGTCTGTCCAGCCAAAAAGTGAGCAGTAAAATTACAATTAATACCTAAATTATTCCTATTTCAAACTAAATAAATACTTACCTGTATGTACTAATAGTTATATTGTATCTAGCTTATGTTTTATTTTTATTTCACTGGTAAGTTTGTATTTTTTTTAACTAGGTAGACTAGTTAGTAAATAGTCATTAACTATTTACTAACTATCTAGTAAAAATAAATACAAATTTACCTGTGAAATAAAACCTAACCTGTCTTACAGTAAAACCTAACATTACACTAAAATTAAATAAATTACATTAATGAAATACAATTAACTAAATTACAAAAGAAAACCAACTAAGTTACACAAAATAAAAAAGAGATTATCAAATATTTAAACTAATTATACCTAATCTAATAGCCCTATCAAAATAAAAAGCCCCCCCCCCCAAAATAATAAAACCCCTAGCCTAAACTAAACTGCCAATAGCCCGTAAAAAGGGCCTTTTGCGGGACATTGCCCCAACGAAATCAGCTTTTTTACCTGTAAAAAAAAATACAAACACCCCCCAATAGTAAAACCCACCACCCACACAACCAACCCCCCAAATAAAATCCTATCTAAATAAACCTAAGCTCCCCATTGCCCTTAAAAGGGCATTTGGATGGGCATTGCCCTTAAAAGGGCATTTAGCTCTTTTACATTGCCCAAAACCCTAAGCTAAAAATAAAACCCACCCAATAAACCCTTAAAAAAACCTAACACTAACCCCCGAAGATCCACTTTCAGTTTTGGAAGACCGGACATCCATCCTCATCCAGCCGGGAGAAGTCTTCATCCAAGCGGCAAGAAGTCCTCAACATAGCCGGGAGAAGTTTTCATCCAAGCGGCAAGAAGTCGTCCTCAGGCGGGCAGAAGACTTCATCCAGACGGCATCTTCTATCTTTATCCTTCCGACGCGGAGTGGCTCCATCTTCAAGATGGCGTCCCTTGAATTCTGATTGGCTGATAGAATTCTATTAGCCAATAGGAATTAAAGGGTAAAAAACCCTATTGGCTGATGCAATCAGCTAATTGGATTGAGCTTTAATCCTATTGGCTGATCCAATCAGCCAATAGGATTGAGCTCGCATTCCATTGGCTGATTGGAAGTACCTGTCTTTTAGGGTCTGAACCACTTAAATTATGAAAATATTTGAATGCATTCATTAATGAGTAATATAATCTCTCTCCATGTATTGTATTAATAGGTCAAAAATGGGTGCAGCAAATGCAATGTTTGAAGCACAAACATTAAAAGATCAGTTGAAAAAAAATGATATTACTGTAATATAATTAAAGTGTGTTATTAAAATGAGCTGCTAATGCAACATCTGCCAGAATTCATAAAGGTTAAAATCCCCATTATACGCTCTGTATTTCTTTTAGGGTTTTTTTATATATCTGAGCTGGAAGAAGAAATACTGAAGTACCTATACTGAATTGAGTTTTATTATTTTTTAGCCTTTGCATTTTTATATCTAACCTTTCAAAGGTTAGTAACATAAATTACACCAATTAAAATTAGTCTAACAACTCTATTGTGTAAAGAAATGTATGAAGTGTAAAGTGATCCTCATTAAAATACTTTCTTCCTTAATCATATTACTAAGATTGTTATATGGTTTATTTAGTATTTTAATTTATAATAGCTAGTACATGAATACATTTTAACAGGTACAGTTTATATTACTAATCATTTTAAATTGTCCTTGCAGAATTGGTGAGCAGGTTCAACAAGGTGTTCCTTGGGGGTGTTGAAAGTTTTTTTGCTGATCTAAGTTAAATACATAAAAACAGTCTTTGTAGTGAGTCTGAGGAAAACTTCCATTATTATCTTTAAAAAGTCTGGTGACGTTAGCGTGTATAGATATATACATTTTAATCTTATTTATAGTATATCATTTAAAATATGGACAGTTTCATTTTTTATTTATTTAAAATTTTCTTTTTATTGAGGTAGCAATAACACTTTGATACAAACAGAATGGACACAATTTAAAGACGTATCTCAAGGAATGGCAACAGAAATGAAAATCACATTAAAGTGACAAGATACATGACAATCTTAAAGTGAAGGTCCATTTTGATGAATTAGTGCCCGGTTTTTAATAAACCTATTAAAAACAAGGGCACTTTAATTCATCAAAACTGACATTTCACTGTTTTCTTCAAAAACTTACCTTTTAATCCTGGCAGCCGCTCCAGCACTTCCTCCGCCCATCACAAGCCGCCTTCGCGGGTCCAAAATGACGAATCCGGCTTCCTCCAATCACAGCGTTGCATCAGGCCAAGATTCCCCTGGAGGGGAAGCTGTGATTGGAGGAAGCCTGATTCGTCATTTCTGACGTCTGCAGAGGCTTCCGCTGGAGCTGTTGCAAGGATTAAAAGATAAGTTTTTGAAGAAAACAGTGAAATGTCAATTTTGATTAATTAAAGTGCCCTTGTTTTTAGTAGGTTTATTAAAAACCGGGCACTAATTCATCAAAATAGACCTTCACTTTAAAGGGCAATAATCTTCAACTCCCACGTTTTGTTTTTAGTACATGAAAACTCAGTCGTGTCATCAATGACTGCCAGGACCACGGGTGGGTCCATGCATTCCAAAGATCAAAGGAGGACACATGAATTAGTATCAATTAGACTTGCACAAAGGAGGCTAGTAAAACTGTTATAACAAAACAATATTCAAATAACAAGGAATACACAGTGAAACTGTTATAACAAAACAACCTACAAATAACAAAGAATATAAGTAAACACAGCAATATTTTCTGTGTTAAGGCCGAAGAGAATTCTTGCGTGTATGTAAAAAAAAGAAAACTACACCTTATCTTTTCACTACCTTTCACAATATCTCCCTCCCTGTTTGTACTTTGCTTCTTTGGAGCTCTTTCCATGAACTCCAGATTGAACAATAAAAATCTAAACGCCCTTCTACTACTCTCAGCGAATATTCTTCCATTCTTTGGATATAGGTGAGAATGTCTAGGTCCATTGACAAGGTGATAGGAGTGTCTTTTGCCCACTGTCTGGCTATTGCTAATTTAGTAGCTAAAAGGAGGGAAACACACAAAGCCCTAGCTGGTTTCTGCAATCCCTGTAACCCCAAGTGAAAGAGGGTAATGTCGCTAGTTAGATGTTGTACTAGTTGTAGTTGGAGCAGCGAGTCCGCAACCTGGGACCAAACTAAGTTTAGTTTATGGCAGCCCCACCATATGTGCAAGTGAGTGCCTCTCTGATAGCAACCTCGATGCAACCTGGTCGGGGTTTAATTTTTTATTAATGATTTCATAAATGGTAAAGGTTGCCACAGGTTATTTGATTGAACTTGCACCATGCTGTCACTTTACTGTAAGTTGATCACAATGGGCTACAGTAAAAGAGGAGCCCAACCGATAGTGCATGGTGTGTTAACTTTATTGCAGCCCTGTGTTAAAAAGTGATAAAGTTTTTTCAAATAATTTTAACGTAGCTGACATTTTTTTAGTGTTTCCTTTACTATTATCACAGCTCATATTACAAGTGGCGAGTTAGGTGTTGCACTTGAGTGCAACACAAATAGCACTAGATAATTATCATCTTTGGAGTATGTAAACACATGCACACATATGAGCCTACCTAGGTATGCTTTTAAGGATACGTTTTAACTAAGGACATCATTTATTATTTATTGAATAGTGCTCTGGGGCATAGCAGTACGGACTGATACAGAATCAAGTTATGTGACAGATAATGCCTAAAGGAACTGTCCAAAAAATGTGATAATAAAGACAAATTGAGGAAGGCACAAACAGTCGTGAGACAAGCAAAGAGTGTCAGATATATTGCACTCCTAAAGCAATACTACACAAAAGGCCACCGGAATAGAGACTTTCCCCACAAAAATCTCACTCTGGACAAATCAAAAAAGTGTTAGACTGTAAGTATGTGTATATAAACACAAACACACAATCTATGGACCGGGGTGCTCAAAAGCTAGATTAGTGTAGTAGCTGTAAAAATAAATAAATGAGTCAATATAAGTATAAATCGATATAAAAATAGATAATAAGCTCAAAAAGAGCAAAAAACTATATTGGACAAATGTATGCATGCATTTTTAAAACAAATATATGGGTGTTAAGCATTGGAGATACAATAGTTAAAAATACTAATTTAATGATACTAATTTAATGATCAATATATAATTTATAGTATAAAAGCAAACAGAGCTATCATAAAAGTTACATCATATCAAAACAATTAAAACAGTTAAAAAAATGTAATTGCAACCAAACACACAAACAGAAAACTCACTGGATCAATATCCACATACTTCTAATCCTACTTCATCTCATCTCTCTACAGGTATGTCTTCCTGCTTCTGCCTCCCTGACTGCTTTTAAATGCCCCTTTAATCTCTGCTAGAATTCCTGTGTATGTCTTCCTGCTTCTGCCTCCCTGACTGCTTTTAAACACCCCTTTAACCTCTGCTAGAATTCCCTGGTATGTCTTCCTGCTTTTGCCTTCCTGACTGCTTTTAAACGCCCCATTAATCTCTGCTAGAATTCCCTGGTATTTTGTCTACCTGTAATCATTTTATCAGATACTGTCTAACTTTAATGCATCCTGCCCGCCCCGCCCGCCCCTAATTTGCAAGTGTGTAACTCCTGGCTAGCTAAGACTGCCTGTAACAGCTGCTCAGAAAGAATCAGTTCATTACTTTTTACTGCTACATATAGAGCAGGCCTAAGGCTCATTGAGCCGTGGCTCTCTGATTCTAAGTAGCTCTCTGTTACTAGTGATGTCGCGAACTGTTCGCCGGAGAACAGTTCCCGGCGAACATAGCTTGTTCGTGTTCGCCGCTGCGGGAGAACATATGCGATGTTCGATCCGCCCCCTATGTGTCATCATTGAGGAAACTTTGACCCTGTATCTCACAGCCTTCTGACACATTTGAGCCAATCAGCAGCAGACACTCCCTCACAGACCCTCCCAGCTCCTTGGCAGCAGCCATTTTAGATTCATTACGATCTTGCTTTCTTAGTGAGAGGAGCTTTAGTGTTGCTGCTGACATTATAGGGAAATAGATAGCTAGGCTAGTGTATTTAGTGTCCACTACAGTCCTGAAGGACACATCTAATCTCTGCTGTAAGGACAGCACCCCAAAAAGCCCTTTTTAGGGCTATAACTTCAGTCGTTTTTTTTTTTTTTTATTTGTAATTTTATTTGCATTTGCCTGGCTTTCAGCCTGTGTGTGAGGCTCACAGCATATACTGTGATTAGTGCCACCACTGATATCTGCTTAACATTAGTGTAAATTTAACCAACAAAACTTTTAAATCATTTTGCTAGTGTAATCTAATTTCATTTTCTATCAGGCCTGTGTGTCTGGCTTACACAGCATACTGTGGTTAATTGCTGTGCTAGCAGCCACCACTCATATCTGCTTAACATTATTTTAAATTTTAAAAAAAACCTTTTAAATCATTTTGCTAGTGTAATCTAATTTCATTTTCTATCCCCCGATAGGGGGAGTAAAAGGGATTAAAGTGTTAAGAATAGTACTAATATAAACAAAACCTAGTTACCATGGGTCCCACACCGCATGTCTTGTTATTATACTTTGTAAGGGTAATCATGCAGGCCATATAGACCTCCCCCGATAAGGGGAGTAAAAGGGATTAAAGTGCTAAGAATAGTACTACTAAACACAACCTAATTACCATGGGTCCCAGACCGCATGTCTTGTTGTTATACTTTCTCAGGGTAATCATGCAGGCCATATAGACCTACACAGATAGGGGGAGTAACATGGATTAAAGTGCTAAGAATAGTACTAATATAAAAAAAACCTAGTTACCATGGGTCCCAGACCGCATGTCTTGTTGTGATACTTTGTCAGGGTAATCATGCAGGCCATATAGACCTCCCCCGATAGGGGGAGTTACAGGGATTAAAGTGCTAAGAATAGTACTACTTAACACAACCTAGTTACCATGGGTCCCAGACCGCATGTTTAATTATTATACTTTGTCAGGGTAATTATATATCTAACAAATCTATCTATTTATCTTCTATCGATTCTATCTAACTATCAATCTATGTATATCTATCTATCAAATCTATCTCGTGTCCGGACTGTTTTGAGACAGCCACTTGTGTTTTTGACAAATTTGAAGTAGGAGGACAGACCAATCACAGGGATTAAACTGCTAAGAATAGTACTACTTAAGACAACCTAGTTATACCAGTACCAACATGGGTCCCAGACCGCATGTTTGGTTGTTATACTTTGTCAGGGTAATCATGCAGGCCATATAGACCTCCCCCGATAGGGGGAGTTACAGGGATGAAAGTGCTAAGAATAGTACTACTTAACACAACCTAGTTACCATGGGTCCCAGGCCGCATGTTTTGTTGTTATACTTTGTCAGGGTAATCATGCAGGCCATATAGACCTCCCCCGATAGGGGGAGTAACAGGGATTAAATTGCTAAGAATAGTACTACTTAACACAACCTAGTTACCATGGGTCCCACACCGCATGTCTTATTATTATATTTGGTCAGGATAATCATGCAGGCCATATACACCTCCCCCAATAGGGGGAGTAACAGGGATTAAAGTGCTAAGAATAGTACTGCTTAACACAACTTAGTTACCATGGGTCCCAGACCGCATGTCTTATTGTTGTTATACTTTGTCAGGGTAATCATGCAGGCCATATAGACCTCCCCCGATAGGGGGAGTAACAGGGATTAAAGTGCTAAGAATAGTACTACTTAACACTACCTAGTTACCATGGGTCCCAGACCGCATGTCTTATTATTATATTTTGGTAAGGATAATCATGCAGGCCATATAGACCTCCCCCGATAGGGGGAATAACAGGGATTAAAGTGCTAAGAATAGTACTACTTAACACAACCTAGTTACCATGGGTCCCAGACCGCATGTCTTATTGTTGTTATACTTTGTCAGGGTAATCATGCAGGCCATATAGACCTCCCCCGATAGGGAGAGTAACAGGGATTAAAGTGCTAAGAATAGTACTACTTAACACAACCTAGTTACCATGGGTCCCAGACCGCATGTTTTGTTGTTATACTTTGTCAGGGTAATCATGCAGGCCATATAGACCTCCCCCGATAGGGGGAATAAGAGGGATTAAACTGCTAAGAACAGTACTACTTAACACAACCTAGTTACCATGGGTCCCAGACCGCGTGTCTTGTTGTTATACTTTGTCAGGGTAATCATGCAGGCCATATAGACCTCCCCCGATAGGGGGAGTAACAGGGATTAAAGTGCTAAGAATAGTGCTACTTAACACAACCTAGTTACCATGGGTCCCAGACCGCATGTTTTATTATTATACGTTTTCAGAGTAATTATATATCTATCAAATCTATCTATTTATCTTCTATCGATTCTATCTAACTATCAATCTATGTATATCTATCTATCAAATCTATCTATCTCGTGGCCCGACTGTTTTGAGACAGCCACTTGTGTTTAGGACAAATTTGAAGTAGGAGGACAGACCAATCATCTACTTCCATCTCCCTGTTCCAAAAATGCAGGCCATATAGACCTCCCCCGATAGGGGGAGTAACAGGTAGTAGTAAACTGCTAAGAATAGTACTACTTAACACACCACGGGTCCCAGACCGCATGTCTTATTGTTATACTCTGTCAGGGAAATTATATATCTTTCAAATCTATCTATTTATCTATCAAATCTATCTAACTATCAATCATATCTATCAAATGTATATTGCATCTATTGATCAATGTAATTCGTATCTATAAGATGTATATTGCATCTTTTGATCTATGTAATTCGTATCTATCAAATGAATATTGCATCTATTGATCTATATAATTCATATCTATCAAATGAATATTGCATCTATTGATCTATGTAATTCGTATCTATCAAATGTATATTGCATCTATTGATCTATGTAATTTGTATCAATCATATGTATATTGCATCTATTGAGCTATGTAATCTATGTATCTATCTATCAAATCTATCTATCTCGTGGTTGTGCAAATGGACTGTTTGCGGTTGTTTGCGGTGCGTTACACTTGGAGTTTGGTCTGTCACTGTGAAGCGGGCGTAACCCTTACACTACCTGATCGATACAACATCATAACTGATGTTTTAAAGCATGTTAATAAATTCTTTGTTTATTCCAAACAATTTAGGAATGTTAGGTGATTTAGACCCTTTATGGGTTAAAAGCAGACTCTGCATCAACTATGTAATTTTTTATGGGAGTTTTGCCATGGATCCCCCTCCAGCATACCACAGTCCAGGTGTTAGTGCCCTTGAAACAACTTTCCATCACTATTGTGGCCAGAAAGAGTCCTTGTGGGTTTTAAAGTTTGCCTGCCTATTGAAGTCAATGGCCGAAATTTTTAAGTTCGCGACATCACTATCTGTTACAAGTAGTTCACAGAGTTACTCACTGGAGTTAGAAACTGGAGGTGAAAACTGCAGTCTCACTAACAGGTAAACATAATAGCTATCTTCTACACAATGCTCTCTATGTCTTTTCTGCTCACTCTGTCTGCCCTTCTCCTAAAAATCACTGCATGTCCCTATAACAATAACCCCCAAACTATCTATACCTCACCCTCCCTTCTCTCATCCCCTATACTGTTCTCTTACGAACTACTCTGTTTCCTTAGAAACACTTCCTCCTCTAACTCTTCTGTGTCTAGTCATACGTGCTCCTACAAGTCTCACTCTCACCTTCTGTCACTCTCACTGCTACTACTGCTTGATGCTGGTGATGTCTCTCCTAACCCTGGACCTGCAGCAATCGCCACACTTTTACACTCTCGCTCTATCTCCCACTGCAAAAACTCTAGGTCACGCAATACCAACAATCTCATCTCCATTAACCCACAGCGCTTATCCCCTATCTTTTCTTGTGCCCTCTGGAATGCTCGCTCTGTCTGTAACAAACTTACAACTGTTAACGACATGTTTGTTTCCAACGCTTTCAACCTTTTAGCAATTACTGAAACCCGGCTATCTTCCTCTGACACTGCTTCCTTTGCTGCTCTCACACATGGTGGTTTCCAATTTAGCCACACACCTAGGCCAGGTGAGAGACATGGTGGCAGTGTTGGCATCTTACTCTCCCCTCCTGCTCCTATCAGTACCTATCCCCATTTCCATCTCTCTCCTTTTCTTCCTTTGAAGTCCACTGCATTCCCCTGTTCTCCCCCCTCTCTGTCAGAGTGGCAGTTATCTATCGCCCCCTGGACCAACCTCCCAATTCCTTGACAACTTTGCTGCCTGGCTTCCTTACTTCTCTCTACAAATACACCTGCTCTAATCCTAGGGGACTTCAACATCCCAATTGACAACTCATCTGCCCCTGCTGCCTCTAAACTTCTCTCACTCACTAACTCTTTCAGCCTCTCACAATCCACCCTATTCCCTACCCACTATGATGGACACTCTATTGATCTGGTATTCTCCTATCTCTGCTCTCTCTCTGATGTTACCTGTCGACCATTTCCCATCTCAGACCACTATCTGCTCACCTTTAATATACAGACTAAACCTACTTCCCCCCCTCGCCCCCGAACCTGTAGAAATCTGCACACTGTAGACCCACCCCAACTCTCCAACCTTATTCAAATGCGCCTTCCCCACACTTCTATTATATCCTGCCCTGAACTTGCTATAACCCACTATAACAATACCCTCTCCTCTGCACTTGACACTCTCGCTCCTCCCCAATTTCGCAAAGCCCCACGTCGTCAGCTCCAGCCCTGGCGCTCCCAGCAAACATGCCACCTGCAAAAATGCTCCCGCACTGCTGAACGTGCTTGGAGAAAATCCCGCTCTGAACCTGATTCATGCACTATAAGTTAATTCTTCACTCTTACACCTCTGCCCTTCACCTAGCTAAGCAAACCTACTTCTCTTATCTTATATCCACTCACTCCTCAAACCCTAAAAGACTCTTCTTCATTTTCAGATCTCTCCTCTACCCACCTGCACCTCCCCCCTCATGTGCATTCAGTGCTCAAGACCTGGCTGACTACCTTTTCAATAAAACACTTACCATCCGAAGAAAAATACCAACACAAGCCTGCAATCTCCCAACTTCGCTCCTAGTCACCCCCTCTGCCGCTCTCTGCACCCTCCTCCCAACCACTGAGAGTGAAGTGTCTTCCTCACCCCTCACTACCTGCCCACTCGACCCTATTCCTTCACATCTAATACCTTCTCTGTCTCCCACCCTCACTCCGGCTCTTACTTATATATTCAACCTATCCCTTTCTATCGGCTCATTCCCTGCCTCCTTCAAACATGCAAAGGTCACCCCCATCCTCAAAGCTAGCTTAAAAAATCCTTGAAAAACTAGCTTTTGATCGCTTAACCCACTTCCTGTCCTCCAACTAATTGCTCGACCCGCTGCTTTCTGGCTTCCGTCCACAACACTCAACTGAGACTGCCCTAACCATGGTTACTAGTGACCTCCTTTCTGCTAAAAACAATGGATACTACTCTGTACTCATATTACTTGACCTCTCTGCTGTCTTTGACACTGTTGACCATCCCCTTTTCCTACAGACTCTCAGCTCTCTTGGGCTCTGTGACACTGCCCTCTCCTGGATTCACTCTTATCTCTCTAACAGATCCTTCTCCGTCTCTTTTGCTGGTGACTCCTCCACTCCATTGCCTCTGTCTGTTGGAGTACCTCAAGGCTCTGTCCTGGGTCCTCTACTCTTCTCTATTTACACTTCTTCACTGGGTAAACTTATCAACAGCTATGGCTTCAACTACCACCTCTATGCTGATGATACCCAGATCTACCTTTCCACCCCTGCACTCTCTCCTTCTGTCAATTCTCACATCAGCGACTGCTTATCTGGCATTTCCTCCTGGATGGCCTCTCACCACCTAAAAATAAACATCTCCAAAATCAAACTACTTCTAATCCCCCCTCTAACTCTACTCCATTTTCTAATTTTTCCATCACTGTTGGCGGCACCACTATCTCCCCATCACCCCAAGTCCGCTGCCTCGGATTCACACTTGACTCAAATCTGTCCTTCATTCCCCACATCCAATTGCTCTCTTCATCCTGCCGCAACCACCTACACAATATCTCCAAAATTCGTCCGTTTCTGAGTGCTAAATCTACTTAACAGCTAATCCACTCCCTGGTAATTTCCCGACTTGACTACTGTAATAATTTACTATCTGGCCTCCCTCTCTCCTTGCTCTCTCCCCTTCAATCCATCCTAAATGCATCTGCAAGGCTAATCCACCTCTCTCAACGCCTTTTTTTCTGCTGCACCTCTCTGTGAGTCCCTTCACTGGCTCCCCATTCACAGCAGAATTAAATTCAAAATTCTCACCCTGACCTACAAAGCCCTCACCAACGTTGCCCCACCCTACCTGTCCTCACTCATCAACAAATATACCCCAGCCCGCCCCCTAAGATCCAACAATGACCTGCTTCTTGCGTCCTCTACCATCACCTCCTCTCATGCTAGACTACAGGACTTCTCTTGCACTTCCTCGAGCTGTCTCCTCCTTTAAACGTTCCCTAAAGACCTTTTTCTTCAGGTAAGCTTATCCCCCAACTCATTAACAAACTAACTTCACTTACCCAACAAGTTACCCTCATCTATCTCCTCACTAATATCATTCTCACCTTTGCAGTCCCCACTTCCTGTTTCCCATCCTCCCACCCATCTAGATTGTAAGTTCCCACAGGAACAGAGCCCTCAATTCCCCCTGTATTTGTCTGTAAAATTTTGTCTCTAATTCTATTGCTTCTCCGTTGTACTTTTATCCTTGTACCCATGGGCAGCGCTGCAGAATCTGTTGGCGCTTTATAAATAAAGAATAATAATAATAATAAAAGCTGCCAAGTTAAGGAAATTGGCATAGAAGTCCAGCAAGAATGATTTCTTATACATAGTCTCTATAGCATGAGGCTACAGCATAAAGGCTACAGTAGAAATAATCTGGAACCTTCAGAGGGTATTAATGGTCACAGAAACATCAAGGGTCACGTGTTAGTGTTGATTTTCCTCCATTGGCGATTATTTCTGTGGTATACGGTCTTAGGGGTGCCTGACACAGAAAATAGTAAAGCGTCCTTTTCTTTTTAGGACTTTTTCCGCCGCAAACGCTCACCCCCTCCAACATCAGACTGATCGCAAACTATGGATGCCCTGAAGGGCTAGCAATAGAGCAACGCATTTTGGCAGATGGCCTTTCTCAAGCTCTCTCCTTTCTGTTACCATTAATACCCTCTGAAGCAGTGACGTGCGGTGAGGTCAGAGGCTGGTGAGGCACTAGATATGATACCCTGTAGAAACACATTGTGGTATTCTGAGCTTCGTATTTAAGTAAACAAGTATTTGCACATTGATTATAAAGGTTAGCTCTAAAATTAGAGCTTGTTGCTCTTTTTTGTAGTAATCAGAAAACAACTTCTATGTAGCCTGATTAAACAATATGAGACATTTAATATATGATGAATTTGTATATTAACTACTGACTTAAGTGTTAATAAATATAAGGAATATTTAATATAATATATATCTTATGTTCAAGATATATATATATATAACCGGAGGCCACAGATGAAAAAGAAATACTGACAAGCTCAGAATCTGAATTGGTAGAAACAAATGATTCTTCTTACTTCACGCAATCACACACAGCCTAAAATATTTACAAGTTCAGACATTCCACAGACATACAATGTTTGTTCATATTGGATGTTGCAGGTAATAGGAGATGCCCAATAATTCAGTATGGTAACAAAAACAAGCAGGTAAGAAGTTTAAAGGCTTTAGCATTGTTCGTATACGTTACCACCTTGAGGACCGTGATATTTCTGTTACCGCATTGGAAGATCCGTGTTTGGAGAGGCAGCGTGTGTGAATGCGGCTTACTTCCGGGTAGCGGTGAAAAAGTAGATCCGGCCGTTGAATGATCCAAAGTCGGTAATGACAAAGTAACGATTTGAGCATAAGAGATTCAAGACGCAGCTAGAGTAAACAAAGTAAACCACCTTGCACAGGATACAAGCAATAGGAGACCTGAGATAAGGAAAGCTACACCAGAGTAGCTAAGACTTCAATAATCAGGCCGTAAATGAGTGTTACAGGTAGTCCTTATATAGGGTGGAGACCAAATAGGAGGGGTTATAGTTAAAGGTATACCACATCTCCCCCCCTTCAAGGAAGCACCCCAGGGGTTTCCAAACTAGGTTTCTCAGGATAGCGGCGATGAAAATTTCGTAGAAGACGGGGAGTGCGAAGATCAGAATGAAGCTGCCAAGAGTTATCCTCCGAACCATAACCTTTCCATTTTACAAGATACTCTAACCTCTTCCTATGGATCCTAGAATCCAATACAGCTTCAACTTCATACTCCTCTCGATCATCAACGAGTATTGGAGGTGGTCGAGACAAGGAGAGAGACTGAGGTGGAGGAAGATATGGCTTTAACAGAGAGACATGAAAAGAGGGGTGAATCTTAAAATCCTGGGGAAGCTCTAATCTCACAGCATTGAGGTTGATTATTTTAGAAATCTTAAAAGGACCCAAATATTGATTTGCTAACTTTTTGCTAGGAACTGACAGTTTGAGATTCTTTGTCGAGAGTAGTACCAAATCTCCAATCTGATAAGCCGGGCTAGCAGTGTGATGGGTATCATATAACCTTTTTTGATAATCTTTAGCTTCCGAAAGATGTTTTTTCAGGATGTTAAGTCTTTCTTGAAGGGTAGTTGCGAAATCCAATGCTGAGGGAGAGTTCACTTGTTGAGAGGACAATGAAATAGTAGTAGGATGATATCCATAAGTAACGAAGAATGGGGATAGTTTAGTAGATGTAGAAGTAGTATTGTTATAACAGAATTCAGCCAAAGGTAAATAGGATGACCAGTCATCCTGCAGATGAGATATATAACAACGAAGATATTGCTCAAGGGTTTGGTTGAGTCGTTCTGTAAGGCCATTTGTCTGAGGGTGAAAAGCAGTCGAGTATCTAGAATCAATTTTGATTAACTTACATAGGGATCTCCAAAAATTAGAGGTAAACTGTGTACCACGATCAGTTATTATAACTTTGGGCAGTCCATGTAAGCGAACTATGTTGTCTAGGAAAACGTGAGCTGTAGTGAAAGCTGTAGGGAGACCTTTTAGGGGAATGTAATGAGCCAGTCTTGTTAAATGATCAATGACAACTAAAATAGTATTATAATGGTGGGATTCAGGTAACTCGACAATAAAGTCCATTGATATGGTACTCCAGGGTTTGTCAGGAATAGGCAGAGGAGATAAAAGACCTGATGGTCTTTTGTGTGTTAACTTGTTTCTGGCACAGGTATCACAATGTTTTACATAGTTTGTAATATAGGTATCCATGAGTGGCCACCAATAATTTCTCCTGGTTAGGTCTATAGTTTTAGAAATACCTGGATGGCCTGCTAGTGTCCCGTCATGGGTTTGTTTAAGAATAGAAGATCTAATTTGTTTGGGGATATATAGTTTAGAATTATGATAGAAAAGACCCGTCTTGGAATCTTTTTGACAGTCTATTCCATGTGGTGGTTCATGTTTTAATTCTTTTAAGATCTCCTCTTCTAAAGGTGTTAATAAACCTATAATTTTTTCTTTTGGAATGATTTGGTAAATTTGATTATGAGTGTCTTGTTCATGTAATCTAGAGAGGGCATCGGCTTTGGTATTTAAATGTCCTGGTCTGTAGGTTAAGAGAAAATCGAAACGATCAAAAAATATAGACCATCTTGCTTGTCTTGCAGACAAGGTCTTACTTGTTTTTAGAAATTCAAGATTTTTATGGTCAGTATAAATCTTAAAAGGTAGCTTAGAACCTTCTAATAAATGTCTCCAATGATCTAGAGCACGTTTTATAGCTAGAAGTTCTTTATCTCCTATGCTATAGTTTTTCTCAGCACTAGTTAACATTTTTGAATAGAAAGCAATAGGATGAATCTCAGTCTTGTTCTTATCTTGTTGTGATAAAACTGCACCGATACCTGAGTCGGATGCATCTACTTCAAGGATAAATTCTGAATCAAAATCTGGCATAACTAGAATGGGAGCTGTAGTAAAATTTTCTTTCAATTTATTAAAGGCAAGACTAGCGGATTCGGTCCACTTAAATCTTTGTTTTTCACTAGTGAGTGTTGTTAATGGTTTAACGATTGAAGAGAAATTTTTTATAAACTTCCTATAAAAATTCGCAAAACCAATGAATCGTTGTACAGATTTTGTGGAAGTAGGAGTAGGCCAATTTAGAATTGCTGATACCTTCTCCGGATCCATTTGAATTTTGTTGGGACTGATGATGTAACCCAAGAATTTTATTTCTGTGACATGAAAGGAACATTTTTCCAGTTTAGCATATAGTTTGTGTTCTTTTAAACGAGTTAATACCCAGCGTACATGTTTTTCATGCTCTTGAGGTGTTCTAGAATAAATTAATATGTCGTCAAGGTATATTATGACACAAACGTCTATCAGATCACGAAAGATCTCATTTATAAAAAACTGAAAAGTTGCCGGAGCATTACTCAGACCAAAAGGCATTACATTATATTGGAAAAGGCCATATCTGGTCCTAAATGCCGTTTTCCATTCGTGACCTTCTTTAATTCTAATCAAATTATAAGCTCCCTTTAAATCTAATTTGGTGTAAATAGTTGCACCAGTTAGACGTTCCAAAAGTTCAGGTATTAAAGGTAACGGGTATCTGTTTTTTATTGTGATGTTATTTAATGCTCTATAATCAATAATAGGTCTTATGGTACCATCCTTGTTTCTTACTAAAAACATACCTGCAGCTGCAGGGGATGTGGAGTGTGAAATAAATCCCTTACGTAAATTTTCGTCTAAGTAGTTTCTTATATACTGGAGTTCCTCTTGAGAGAGGGGATAGATCTTACCATGAGGGATTTTGGAACCAGGTATTATATCGATAGGACAGTCAAACTCCCTATGAGGTGGAAGGTTTTCTGCCTCTTTTAAATTAAATACATCTGCCAAATCCTGATAACACGAGGGTAAACCAATATCAAGTGACGCTATGGTTTGATGTGGATAACAAGTTTGGGAACAAAAAGCAGAATCTAATGTTACCTTATTTGAAACCCAATTTATGTGAGGGTTGTGTTTCTTCAACCAAGGATAGCCTAGGATGAGAGTATGCTGATGTATGGTTATGAGATCAAAAGATAAATATTCAGTGTGTCCCTGCAATGATGTTACAAGCAGGGGAATAGTATGATGTGTAATAGGTCCTTGTTCTATTAATGAACCATCTATCAGCTTAATAGATACAGGATTTTGTTTACAAATAGTAGGTATTCGATTTTTATTTACATAAGTGGAATCAATGTAATTTCCGGATGCTCCTGAATCAATTAATGCTTTGGTTTGGATATTTTTCTGGTCCCACTGTAAAGAAATAGACAAAGTCATGTGTGTATCATTAGCTATGCTGTAAATAAAGTCACTGGTTTTTTCCTTACCATTCTTTTGTTTTTTCAACAAAGGACAAGTAGATACTACATGTTCTTTTTGAGCACAATATAAACAGAGATTTTCCAACCTCCTTCTAATTTTTTCCTCTGGTGGCAGAGGTCCTCTAAGTACACCAATCTCCATAGGGGTAGCACTGCCATGAGCTTTGTCATGACTTGTTGTGACTTGGTAAGGTCTTCTATATGAGGTATCATTAGAGGCCTTTTCTGCCCTCCTTTCTCTCAAACGACGATCTAAAGATGTACTTAATTTAATAAGACCATCAAGGGTATCTGGGATCTCAAGACGTGAAAGTTCATCTTTGAGTGTTTCAGATAAACCTAAACGATATTGATTTTTCAAACTGATTTCATTCCACTGAGAGTCCTCTGCCCACATCTGAAACTCAGTGGTATAATCCTCCACATTTCTCTTACCTTGTTTTAAAGACCTCAATCTCATTTCAGCATTTATTTGAGAATTTGAGTCTTGATATAGACTAGTTAAAGCAGAAAAAAAATCTTGTAATGAATCCAGGATATTGTTATTGTTTTCAAAAAACCTATTAGCCCAAGTCCTGGGTTCACCTTGTAGGAAAGATATTGTGGTACAAACTTTAATCCGCTCAGTATGATAAGTCTTAGGTCTAAGAGAAAATAATAAATTACAGGCATTCTTAAATTCCCTGAACTCAGAACGTTTCCCTGAAAAAGGTTGTGGATAATTAATATGAGGTTCAGGTGGGTCATGAGGCTTTTGTGTAACATAATCCTTAACTATAGTTTTCAGTGCAGCATTTTCAGTCTGCACTTCAGTCACAGCTCTTGCTAAATAATCAAGTTTAAGGTAAACATTATTAAACTCCTTTTTTATTTCATTAGGATCCATAATGTTTAATTAATTCAAAATTCGTTTTTTTGGGCCTGATTATTATGTGGTATTCTGAGCTTCGTATTTAAGTAAACAAGTATTTGCACATTGATTATAAAGGTTAGCTCTAAAATTAGAGCTTGTTGCTCTTTTTTGTAGTAATCAGAAAACAACTTCTATGTAGCCTGATTAAACAATATGAGACATTTAATATATGATGAATTTGTATATTAACTACTGACTTAAGTGTTAATAAATATAAGGAATATTTAATATAATATATATCTTATGTTCAAGATATATATATATATAACCGGAGGCCACAGATGAAAAAGAAATACTGACAAGCTCAGAATCTGAATTGGTAGAAACAAATGATTCTTCTTACTTCACGCAATCACACACAGCCTAAAATATTTACAAGTTCAGACATTCCACAGACATACAATGTTTGTTCATATTGGATGTTGCAGGTAATAGGAGATGCCCAATAATTCAGTATGGTAACAAAAACAAGCAGGTAAGAAGTTTAAAGGCTTTAGCATTGTTCGTATACGTTACCACCTTGAGGACCGTGATATTTCTGTTACCGCATTGGAAGATCCGTGTTTGGAGAGGCAGCGTGTGTGAATGCGGCTTACTTCCGGGTAGCGGTGAAAAAGTAGATCCGGCCGTTGAATGATCCAAAGTCGGTAATGACAAAGTAACGATTTGAGCATAAGAGATTCAAGACGCAGCTAGAGTAAACAAAGTAAACCACCTTGCACAGGATACAAGCAATAGGAGACCTGAGATAAGGAAAGCTACACCAGAGTAGCTAAGACTTCAATAATCAGGCCGTAAATGAGTGTTACAGGTAGTCCTTATATAGGGTGGAGACCAAATAGGAGGGGTTATAGTTAAAGGTATACCACACACATATACAGAGGGCCGTAAGTACCTGCAACAGGGCAGGTTTTAATTATCGCTGAACCAGTGTATAGATTAAATAATAAGCTGATGGGTGAGAGCATGTTAGTAACCATGGTGTTACTGATCAGCTGATTATTTCACCTTTGCACTGGTTCAGCTATAATGAAAACCTGACCTGTTGGGGGTACTTGAGGACCACAGTTAAGATACATTGCACTAAAGCATCAGCTCATCTGCAATATGTTGATTACCTGGAGAATAAAGCAGGTTGTAATAGTGTGACTCTGTCCCACCCCATTGATCTGCCCCAGATGCAAAACACTCAAGTCAAAATTACACTTGTATGATTCAATTAGAGCAGTAATGTTAAACAACTTTCCAATTTATTTCCATTAACAAATGGTGCACAGTCTTTTTATATTTACACTTTTTGACTCAACAGCTCCTACTGAGCATGTGCAAGAATTCACAGAATATGAGTATATGCATTTGTGATTGGCTGAATATTTTTTTTTTATTATTGTTTTAATAGTGTCTCACAGGTTGTTCACATTTCCTGTCATAACATTCCTTGATACCCCTAAGCAGGTGCTGTAACACACCAGTGTGTCCAGACAAGCTGGTTGAGATTACCTGTTGATACTTATCATGGCACTGGTAGTAATTTAGGAAATGTGATGTGACTGTCACAGAATCAATATACAACAAGCCCTGTTGCGACATACTCTAAAGCTATTAAAAAACAACAAGACAGCAGTATTATCCCACATAAATGTACACAAATAAGTCTCACACCCAAATAAGGAATATGATATTTTAATTTATGCAATGAGTTGTCAGTATTCCCACTGCTGTCTTCTAAATACATTAGCTGATAAATTCACACTCATATTAATAAGAAAAAAAAAACAGTTCTGTGAATTTTAATTCAATTTCTGACTACTAATAATTTAAAATTCATCTACATATATTTATTTACAGGCATGAATATCTGGTTCCTAAAAAGGCTTTTGTATATCTTTGCTTGCTCCTAGATTTGTCACAAATTTGTTAATCCTTGCATAAGATAAGCAATATTAGGTTTTTATGACTTACTTAATAATACATTTACAGCTTTCAGTACTATCTACCGTTCCTTTTTTTATTTTGCAGCATGTTTGAATTACAAGTAGAACAGTACACCAACCGTTTCAAAAGTGCTGTGTGGTGTAATACTGTTCTAATTCAAACATGCTACAAAATAAAAAAAAAAGGAATGGTAGATAGTACTGAAAGCTAAATGTATTATTAAGTAAGTCATAAAAACCTAATATTCCTTATCTCATGCAATTTATGCAAGGATTAACAATTAAACAAATTTGTGTGCCACTTTACTTGAAATAAAAACAGAAAATTGCGGCAAACTCAGCACCGGCGCCGCAGTAAAACTGCACTTAAACAAAATGATCATTGATTACAGTTCTATAATACAGGTTTAATGTTTTATGGAGTGATTGCTAACTAATTACCCCATACCTATATCTAATGGTGAAGGCCTCGCACTCAGCAGTCTGCCTGCAACAGGGATGTCAACACAAAACACACAGTGACTGACAGGACGACACACACAGTCACTCACTAGTGTAGTCACTACTCCTCGTCACTACAGGCAGTGACACACATGGGACTCATAGGCACTATGCAGCAGCTCCCTCCTGCTGACTGAGAAGCGCCTCTATTGGAGCCTGGTATGGGCCCGGTGAGACACCACTGGGTGGCGCTATCTCATAGTGAACTAAGAACAGTATTCCGCATCCATGTTGCGCAATCAATTGAGGGCAGCAGAACAGCTCACTGCTTCTTAATTGCGCAACATGGATGATGATTTTTTAAAAATTTATTATTGTTGGGATCACATCTGGTGGTGCCGGTGGGGGGGGGGGGTTACCTGGGGGGGCGTAGTAAAAAAAATAAAACTGAAAAAAGGCTGCCTCCCCTGCCTCCTACTGCACGTCACTGCTCTGAAGGTTCCAGATTATTTCTGCTGTAGCCTCATGCTATAGAGACACATACCATTTGTTCTTAAAAAGACTGTGCTAAAGAAGAAATCATTCTTGCTGGACGTCTATGCCGAATTCCTTAACTTGGCAGCTTTCCGTTTGTGTGTTTGTGTGTTTGGTTGCAATTTAAATTTTTTACCTGTTTTAATTGTTTTGATGTGATGCAACTTTTATGATAGCTCTGTTTGTTTTTATACTATCAATTATATATTGATCATTACATTAGTATAATTAAATTAGTATTTTTAACTATTGTATCTCCAATGCTTAACACCCATATATTTGTTTTAAAAAAGCATTCATACATTTTGTCCAATATAGTTTTTTGCTCTTTTTGAGCTTATTATCTATTTCTTATATCGATTTATACTTATATTGACTCATTTATTTATTTTTACAGCTACTACACTAATCTAGCTTTCGAGTGCATAGATTGTGTGTTTGTATACACATACTTACAGTCTAACACTTTTTTGAAAGGCACAAACAGGCAACACAACAGTGGAGCTATAACCTTGTCTCTCAAATATTTCAATTCTATTCTCAGTGCAAAAAGGAAACTGAAAATATATTATATCTTTAGAATAGTGGTCTACATCAGTGAATATAACAAGAGGAGTGGCAATGAGGAGCATGGGCAAAAATAAATGAATACCTAACATGCTGTGGATAAGAAAATATGTGGAAATGTTTCCTATTCCAGAGAAATCTCCTGAGGTTTAGGTACACTAAAAAAGGATGCTGTATTTACCTTGTTTCTGATCATCGGCAGTTGTAAATTTGCTAATAATTTCAACTCTCAAAATCCCACATCATCAAAATCCCACATCATCAAAATCCCACATCATCTACTGTTTTACACACAGTTTACAGGTACTTAGTGCGAATAGGGGACAGTCTACACCAGAATTTTTATTGTTTTAAAAGATAGATAATCTCTTTTTTACCCATTCTCTTGTTTTGCATAACCAACACAATTATATTCATTCCAAAAAACAAAACATCCTTAGAGCAGGATGAAAGCAAGAGAAATGCCTCCAAGCACAAAACATTGTATACAAGAAATAGTAAGAATCAATGATAAAATGTAACCTTTATTATTGCAAATAAAATGACAGCAAAAAATGGCAACAGATACACTGTTTGCTGCCCGACAGAAATGTTAAAAACACTACAATACTGGTACTAGTTGTAAAGCTTTTATTGATAAAGTCTATAGTCAACATGGGTGATCAAGGGATATCAAAGTGAACAAAGCTCAATGTAGGTTTGATATGAAACTTAATCTAGATTGCAACCTTAGGCCTAGATTTAGAGTTTGGCGGTAGCCGTGAAAACCAGCGTTAGAGGCTCCTAACGCTGGTTTTAGGCTACCGCCGGTATTTGGAGTCACTGAAAAAAGGGTCTAACGCTCACTTACGTCAAAATTGGCTGATCGGAACAGCCAATAGAATGCGAGCTCAATCTGATTGGCTGATTGGATCAGCCAATCGGATTGAACTTGATTCTGATTGGCTGATTCCATCAGCCAATCAGAATATTCCTACCTTAATTCCGATTGGCTGATAGAATCCTATCAGCCAATCGGAATTCGAGGGACGCCATCTTGGATGACGTCCCTTAAAGGAACCGTCATTCGTCGGGAGACGCAGAAAGAAGAGGATGGATCCGCGTCGGCTGCTTCAACATGGACCCGCTCCGCACCGGATGGAAGAAGATCGAAGATGCCGCTTGGATGAAGATGTTTGCCGGTCCGGATGTCCTCTTCTTGCCGGATAGGAGGAAGACTTTGGAGCCTCTTCTGGACCTCTTCAGCACCGGATGCCAGGACGGATCGGTGATACCTGGATGGTGAAGACAAGGTAGGAAGATCTTCAGGGGCTTAGTGTTAGGTTTATTTAAGGGGGGTTTGGGTTAGATTAGGGGTATGTGGGTGGTGGGTTGTAATGTTGGGGGGGGGGTATTGTATGTTTTTTTTTACAGGCAAAAGAGCTGATTTTCTTGGGGCATGCCCCGCAAAGGTCCCTGTTCAGGGCTGGTAAGGTAAAAGAGCTTTTAACTCTATTAATTTAGAATAGGGTAGGGCATTTTTTATTTTGGGGGTCTTTGTTATTTTATTAGGGGGCTTAGAGTAGGTGTAATTAGTTTAAAATTGTTGTAATATTTTTCTTATGTTTGTAAATATTTTTTTATTTTTTGTAACTTAGTTCTTTTTTATTTTTTGTACTTTAGTTAGTTTATGTAATTGTAGTTATTTGTAGGAATTGTATTTAATTTAGTTATTGATAGTGTAGTGTTAGGTTTTATTGTAGGTAATTGTAGGTATTTTATTTAATTAATTTATTGATAGGGTAGTGTTAGGTTTTATTGTAGGTAATTGTAGGTATTTTATTTAATTCATTTATTGATAGGGTAGTGTTAGGTTTAATTATAACTTAGGTTAGGATTTATTTTACAGGTTATTTTGTTATTATTTTAACTAGGTAACTATTAAATAGTTCTTAACTATTTAATAGCTATTGTACCTGGTTAAAATAATTACAAAGTTGCCTGTAAAATAAATATTAATCCTAAAATAGCTACAATGTAATTATAATTTATATTGTAGCTATATTAGGATGTATTTTACAGGTAAGTATTTAGCTTTAAATAGGAATAATTTATTTAATAAGAGTTAATTAATTTCGTTAGATTTAAATTATATTTAAGTTAGGGGGGTGTTAGTGTTAGGGTTAGACTTAGCTTTAGGGGTTAATCCATTTATTATAGTAGCGGTGAGCTCCGGTCGTCAGATTAGGGGTTAATAATTGAAGTTAGGTGTCGGCGATGTTAGGGAGGGCAGATTAGGGGTTAATACTATTTATGATAGGGTTAGTGATGCGGATTAGGGGTTAATAACTTTATTATAGTAGCGCTCAGGTCTGCTCGGCAGATTAGGGGTTAATAAGTGTAGGCAGGTGTCGGCGACGTTGAGGGGGGCAGATTAGGGGTTAATAAATATAATATAGGGGTCGGCGGTGTTAGGGGCAGCAGATTAGCGGTACATAGGGATAATGTAAGTAGCGGCGGTTTACGGAGCGGCAGATTAGGGGTTAATAATATAATGCAGGGGTCAGCGATAGCGGGGGGCGGCAGATTAGGGGTTAATAAGTGTAAGGGTAGGGGTGTTTAGACTCGGGGTACATGTTAGAGTGTTAGGTGCAGACGTAGGAAGTGTTTCCCCATAGGAAACAATGGGGCTGCGTTAGGAGCTGAACGCGGCTTTTTTGCAGGTGTTAGGTTTTTTTTTCAGCTCAAACAGCCCCATTGTTTCCTATGGGAGAATCGTGCACGAGCACGTTTTTGAGGCTGGCCGCATCCGTAAGCAACTCTGGTATCGAGAGTTGCATTTGCGGTAAAAATGCTCTACGCTCCTTTTTTGGAGCCTAACGCAGCATTTTTTTGGACTCTCGATACCAGAGTTAATTTTATGGTGCGGCCAGAAAAAAGCCTGCGTAGCGTTAACAACCCATCTACCGCCAAACTCCAAATCTAGGCCATATTATACATGCCTATGCACAACTATATATGGCAGCCTATAAAACATTTTTAGACAAGGCTTCCAAGTAGTAACTTTACACTAATTGAAATTTCAGCTACTTTCTTGTTTGAAAAAACAATTATAATAATACACTTTTTACCTCTGTGATTACCTTGTATCTAAGCCTCTGCAAACTGCCCCCTTATTTAAGTTCTTTTGGCAAACTTGCATTTTAGCCAATCAGTGCTGACTCCTATGTAACTCCACGTGCATGAGCACAATGTTATCTATATGACACACATGAACTAACACCCTCTAGTGGTGAAAAACTGTCAAAATTAATTCACATAAGAGGCAGCCTTCAAGGGCTAAGAAATTAGCATATAAACCTCCTAGGTTTAGCTTTCAACTAAGAATACCAAGAGAACAAAGCAAAATTAGTGATAAACGTAAAATGGAAAGTTGTTTAAACTTACATGCCCTATTTGAATCATGGAAGTTTATTTTGGACTAGACTGTCCCTTTAAGACAATCACAGACATCATTTAAGACATAATCACATTTCAAAAATGCTAGGATTTACAATCACTTTAAATGGGAAACATCAACGCTTTACGGCAGACAATAATTAATTATTGGCAACTATGTAAACAGGGGCTTTAGGGATTGATTTTGCTGGTGATTTTGCCTCCAAAAGATATCTAGATGCATTTCATATGGTCAAATAGAGCTCTTTCATATGTATGACAGCAAATTTATTAGTCAAATGTCTTTTTAGCTTTATATTAAAGGGACAGTATACACTCATTTCCATATAACTGCATGTTATAGACACTACTATAAAGAAGAATATGCACAGATACTGATTTAAAAATACAGTATAAAACCTTTTAAAAACTTACTTAGAAGCTCCCAGTTAACACTGCTGCTGAGATTAGGCTGAGAAAGCAGGAAGAGCAGACCCCCCCTCCCCCCGCCGCATATGAAAAGACAGATTATGCAAACAAGCAAGCAGGAGTCTGAAGACTTGGGTCTACATCTGATACTTAGGGGCTGGGTTAGAAGTTTGAAAATCAGCACAATGTTATTAAAAAAAAAGTAAAACTATACATTGTTACAAAAAACACTACCAGGTGGGCTGTATAAATGGATAATCTACAAAACATTTATGCAATGAAAAATCTAGTGTACAGTGTCCCTTTAAATTTAGTTGTGTCTGTTTCACAGAGCACATGACTGATAGTTTTGTGATATTAACGATACTTGATTTATGTCTGATTTATGAAGATTGAAATAAGAAAACAGTTGTTTGGTATACAAAAAAAGCATACTTGGTAGTTTTTCAAAATACATATTATACTATTGAAAATAACAATAAAAAAATACTATAGAAACAGGTGACTTGTTTGATGCTTATTCTCCCAACTTTCATAACATAATGGGCACCCACACTGTTTTCCATTTGCAAAAATAAGGTGTTTTTTTGTGCTTGGGTGTTGCAGGATAAGAACTCCAGGTTTTTGGTTGGAACAGTGGGAAAACATTTTTCAGAGTTAAATTGCAGCAAAAACAGGCAACATAAATAGTGCAAGTGCAGTTCAATTCACTTTAATGATAACCATGCAGTTTTAAGAGAATTTCTAAATGACTTCCATTATAAAATTGTGCACAGTCTATAATATAAACGCACTTTCTCTGGCACCAGCTACTACTGAGTGTGTGCAAGAGTTTACAGTGTATATATAAACAGTGTATGTATATATGAGTCTGTGATTAGCTGATGGCAGTCACATGATACAAGGGGTCTGCACATTGAAGTAATTGTTTTAATTTTTCAGAGAAAATCTTCTGCTCATTTACATTTCAGAGAAAGTGCTATTGCATTGTCTTTTTATTATGCACGTGTTAATTATGCAATTCTACTGTATGTAATGGTCTTTTAAACATTTCATGCAGAGCTACATTTGAGTTTAATGTCCCTATATATATATATGACACAATTTTAGTGTATTATCCTGCTCTATAGAACAGTACAATTGGCACTAGTGCTAGAAAACTAATCTATTGCACACAATACATAATTATTTGTATGATTGTTAATCTTGTGATTTATTTTCTACACAGGTGGAGATTGAAGTGAAAAGAATTAAAACTGAAGGAGATGATCTTGAGAAGACTGGAGACTGCATAATACAGTAGAAGCAGGAATGAGCTTATTAAACCATACACGCAATGTTCCCTCTAATTTGTTTTGGAGCTGTGCGGACCTGCTACTGCTCTGAGCAAACATATTTTACACGACCTGACAACTGGGAAGAAAGCAGTAGTAGTATAGTGTCTATAGAAAAGTTATAATCATTTCCACATCTATACTACTCATTTTAAATTCAAAGTAAGCGATATTGCATTGTATTTTTATTGTGTATTTGTTAATTATTTAATTATACTCTATATAGTAGTCATTTAAGGGCAACACAATTTTACTGTACACTGTCCCTTTAATGTATATAATAATATTACAGCAAAATCGAGTTAAACACACACAAAAATAAACAAAAAATAGGTATTAAAAGCTTTTCTCTTTCATTATCAAATTTGTTATGTTGCAAATGCCCCAAATGGCATTTGTTAAGCAGCCTTTAATCCCATTATAGAAAAATACTTGTTTAAACTAGTAGTCATCAGGTATTTCAAATGTGTAATTGAGGTCAATTGTTACAGTTAAATATCCTCTCAAATGTTATATTTCACAGCATATTACAACTTGAATTTCTGTTTGACTCATTTTTACAGAATGTAAATTTCAGTAATCTAAATATCTAAAACATTTACATCATATAGCTCAGGATTTAGTCATGTGAATATTGCTGTTACTGGGACTCACAGATATGTGAATGTGTTTGGTTTAAACCATTATATTAAAGAAATTCATTATTTAGAAAGATTTTAATTTTCATTCCTAATTCTAAAATATATGAAGCAACCCAGCTAGGAAAGGACAAAAGATGAGGAGAGTTAGATTAGTCTTGAAGGGATACTCAGGGCAGGTTGAAATGGGGGCAGAAGGATGATGCTGAGATGGGAACCTATAGGGACTTTGGATGTTTTGTGTTGAAAGCTGCAGAACAATTAGTAAGCAGAAGCTTTATTTATACATTGTGAACAAGACATTAGTTACTTTACTGAGTGATGTCTTAATGGAGCTGCCTTTGAGACAGGTTGAAGAGGATTAAATAAGGTTTGAAACAAAAGGAAGTAGAGGGAAAAAGGTTAATCTCTGGAAACCAGGCTGAGGGATAATTCCATTAGGACACATTTATTTAGTGTACATTTCAAGGTAATTAGGGTATTCACAGTTATTAGGGATATGTTATATTGATATATTGGACAATTTCAAATTGCCAGCCCCCCACCATAACAGCGCTAGTAACCTACTTTTTGCAGGCCTCGCATCACATAGCCGCCAGCTCCCTCCTGATCACTTATTCCAACTGCAGACTCTTCAGCAGGTTGCTGCCTTACAGCTGCTAAAAGTACAGTCTACTCCAGAATGTTTATTGTTTAAAAAGATAGATAATCTCTTTATTACCCATTCCCCAGTTTTGCATAGCCAACACTGTTATATTAATACACATATTACCTCTGTGATTACCTTGCATCTAAGCCTCTGAAGACTGCCCCCTCAGTGCTTTTGACAGACATGCAGTTTAGCCAATCAATGCAGACTCCTAAATAACTCCACGGTAGTGAGTACAGTGGTATCTACATGACACACATGAACTAGTACTGTCTAACTGTGAAAAACTTTAAAAATGCTCTGAGCTAAGAGGCAGTTTTCAACAGTTTTAGAAATCAGTTTGAGCCTAGCTATGTTTAGCTTTTCAAAAATATCACCAAGGGAACAAAGCAAATTTGATGATAAACGTAAATTGGAAAGTTGTTTAAAATTGCATGCCATATCGGAATACTGAAACTTTAATTTTGACTAGACTGTCCCTTAACTGCTGTAATCTACCGGTATGCCAATCTGGCCCTGGACAAAAGCAAAGAGTCCTGACCTGTGTCAGCCCTGATTCCTTTACTGATGGTGGTCGAGTCCTCCCCTGACTCATTACAAACTGTATAAGCAGACCGTTCCACACAGCCTGCTAACTGCATTGATCACTGTGGTTTCCTCCTTGGCATTGCTTCAAACAATTGCTTGAAGTAACACAGAGAATGAAATCACTGTGATGAGTGCAGTTAGCAGTCTGTGTGGAACGGTTTGCTTCTACAGTTTGTAACGAGTGGGTAGTTGAAAATAAAGTCGCCAAACTTACCACTGAGTTGCTCCTTCCACCTTCAGTATAAGCCACATGTGCATCCTCATTTGCCTCTTCAAACAGTACTGTTTTTGGTGCGCTGATTCTAAATGTCCCCTGTGATGTGCGGCCTTAATGGGCATGTGCGCGGGGCCTCACAAATTACTGCGCAGGCGCGGAGCCGCGCTCATTAGAGGGAACATTGCATACATGTATAGCTACAATGTAACACATTTTACTAAAATGCCAATCATACTGGGGCTTTATGAACAATGTAAAGGAATATTTAGCTCCAACTGACGCTTACAAATGTAATATTCCAGTGCATTTGGTAAAACATTCAGTGAAGAAGCACTGCTAAAATGAAATGAATTATGTTTATAGCATTGCAAAGAAATAATATATACTTAACTGTATTGCTAATACAGGGTCTGTTTTATCCTTCTGAATATCTGAAAATCTTCATTAGATGTTAACGTTTGAGGCCATTTAAATCCATTGAAAATCATTTAAAGGGACAGTCTACACCAGAATTGTTATTGTTTTAAAAGATAGATAATCCCTTTATTACCCATTCCCCAGTTTTGCATAACTAACACAGTTATATTAATATACTTTTAACCTCTGTGATTATCTTGTATCTAAGCCTCTGCAAACTGCCCCTTTTTTCAGTTCTTTTGACAGACTTGCAGTCAAGCCAATCAGTGCCTGCTCCCAGATAACTTCTCGTGCACAAGCACAGTGTTATCTATATGAAATACGTGAACTAACACCCTCTAGTGGTGAAAAACTGTTAAAATGCAATCTGAAAGAGGTGGGCTTCAAGGTCTAAGAAATTTGCATATGAACCTCCTAGGTTAAGCTTTCAACTAAGAATACCACGAGAACAAAGCAAAATTGGTGATAAAAGTAAATTGGAAAATTGTTTCAAATTACATGATCTATCTGAATCATGAAAGTTTATTTTGGCCTAGACTGTCCCTTTAAAGACCCAGTTACCTCTTTCTAATAGTTTTTTTTTTTTGCATGTTTACTGATCTTGTGTTTAAGAAATACATTTTTTTCTAGTTGATCATATTATAAATTATATAACTTTGTAATTTGGACTGCCTTAAAGGAGCAGGAAACCCCAAAATGTTTCTTAATTTTGACTTTCCTATCCCTTTAACTAATTTAAACAGATGCCCCGCTAGTTGGACTAGAATGCCATATAAAAGGAAGCCAAAAACATGAGATAAATACACAGTTTTCACATGACAAACCCTATGTGATTGGAATAGGAACCACAGTTTTCATTTTCTTTTTATAGGGTCCTAGCAACTGTCTTTGCCATTAAAAAAATGATAGTGCTTTACCTTTGCGTTGTCATTTGTTGCTATAACATAATGGTTACAATTCTGGTTAAAATGAATACGCATTTCATTTAACATTTAATATACAAATAAACAATTATAATAAAATGATAATGTAATAAATGTTAAAGCCACCAATAAAATATAGAGTAATTCAGAAAACTGTATTTGAATTTGTACAATTATTATTTTTTTTGGGGGGGGGATACACATTTAAAACTTTATTGTATTCCGACAATTTTATACAAATGTATATAAAGCAAAATATGACTCACCCAGCTGGTATATCACTGTTCCTGTTGCCTGGACATAATAGGTATAGAAGTTGCTGCAAGCAATAATACACAGAGACAAAGATTGTCATGTGACACTCCAGATGTACTGGTATAGGAAAGCCTAGGAAGTGGTAGTCCAAACCTGCAAATACTTAATGTTATGGCAATGTTCAGCAGTTCCACCATCTCAAAGGAATATATAGCGAGTGCATTAAAGGGACAGTTTACTCCAAAATGTTTATTGTTTAAAAAGTATAGATAATCCCTTTATTACCCATTCCACAGTTTTGCATAACCAAGATGGTTATATTAATATACTTTTAACCTCTGTAATTATCTTATATCTAAGCCTCTGAAGACTGCCCCCGTATCTCAGTGCTATTTACAGACATGCATTTTAGCCAATTAGCGCTGACTCATAAATAACTCCACGGGGAATGAGCATAATGTTATCTATATGACACACATGAACTAGCACTGTCTGGCTGTGAAAAGCTAATAAAATGAACTGAGAAAAGAGGCGGTGGCTTAGAGACAGGCAGAAATTTAGAGGTTATAAAGTATATTAATATAAGAATGTTGGTTGTGCAAAGCTTGGAAATGGTTAGTAAAAGGCGTTATCTTTCTTTTTTCAAAATTAAACTTTTGGTGTAGACTGTTCCTTTAAGTTAAAATTGTCATCTTGTATTAAACGGTCAGATAGAACATGCACATTTTAGAGAGTTTTCAATTTACTTCTGTCAGCAAAATATCTTTGTTTTTTTATATCTAATATCCTTTGTTGAAAAGCATACCTAGATAGCCTGAGGAGCAGCAATGCACTACTGGAAGCTAGCTGATGGCTACACAAATTTGTCTTGGGTCACCATATGTGTTCAGCTAGGTCCCATTAGTACATTGCTGCCTTAGAGCTAACTTAAAATATGTGCTTAATCTCTTTGCAGGTGTTAAACAGTGCAAGCAACAGTGCAGTAATACTATTCTCTAACATATAGTATTTTCTTTTTGCACTTTTATGTCCCATTAAAAAACATATAATTTAGTAAGGATTGACAGTTTACTACATTAAGGGAGTATGAAACCCAAATGTTTTCTTGTATGATTCAGACAGAGTATGCAATTTTAAGCAACTTTCTAATTTACTCCTATTATCAATTTTTCTTTGTTCTCTTAGTATTTTTATTTGAAAAGAAGGCATGTAAAGCTTAGGAACCGGATCATTTTTGGTTCAGAACCTGGGTAGCGCTTGCTGATTGGTGGCAAAATAGGTTTCCCTTTAGGAACCCAAGATGAATTATATTTCATGCCTTTCTTTAGAATATCTGATCTTTGTTTTGTTTTGTATTTTTTTGCTTTTTAAATATGATTTTTATTGTTTTTTCTTCACAATATAGATTCTAATATACGAATTAGGTAATAATGACATCAATAAATAAATCAGAATAAAGCTAAATAAAGAATTCCAGACATATTAGGTCATTTATGCAATACCCGAGTACTACTACAGGAGGCTTACAGTATTGGTAGCAAGTGACACAATCATATGAAAAAGTACAACAATTGCACAACAACACATAACAAAAAGAGCATATATATTCAGTTGGACATAAGCGGACTTTATCAGTGGTTTAACAAATTGAATTTGTGCTGTCTCTGGGTGAGTATAAATAAGCCCTGTCCATTTTTTAAAATACGCAGCTAGTTGCGTATAACTAGGATTTTGTAAGTTGTATTGCTCTAACGTGCATTGGGTGATCAGGGCTTGTTTAAATTCTGGAAACGTAGGTGCCGAGTGGGCTCTCCATGTTCTTAGAATAAGATTGTGGGCTATAAACACAATCATATTAATTAGACTAAAGTTTTTATGGAAACCCTGATATTTAGCTAAAAAGAACACGTCTTGTGGACAGATAGAGAAATCTAGAAATAATACTGTATAATCATCCAATAAGTGATTTTTGCTCAGAACTGAGCAATTTTAGGGCAATCCCAGAAACAGTGAAAAGTATCTGCATGGATGGCACTACATCTTGTACATAGATTACTCGTTTTATACCATCTGGACAGATTCTCAGGTGTTAAATAGTCTGCATATATCAATTTTATGTGAGTCTCTCGCCAAGATGTCAGAACCCAGTATTTATCCGTTATTTTGAGACTGTCTAATATATCCTGAGTGCTAATATTTGGAAAATACTTTATCTATTTAGTTTGTAAATATTTTAATTGATCTGCAGAGGAGTGGCAGCTCAATATATTGTAACAGGGGGAAATAGAGTATATACCATCTTGGTATAGTTTAATTCTACTGAACAAGGCTCCCAGGGACCAATCTAGACCATATTTATGTTTCAATTCAGAGATATAGTGTCTTAACTGTAAATAAGCATAGAAGTCTCTCTGAGACAGTCCAAATTTAATGTGAATATCAGAAAATGTTTCAGGAACCAGGTCAGAACTAAATACTGTTTGACCCATCTTAAGCCTTTGCTTTGCCACTGTTTGAAAATTGTATTGGAGAGGCCCGGTGAGAAATTAGGGTTTTCCATATTCAAGAGAAATCCAGAGACATATGGAATACATCTAGACTCTAAACCAGGGGTATCAAGCTCACTCAGCTGGGGGCCACTGACCAAGTGTTTTTCTTCCATGGGGGCCACTTGAACAGAGTGAGTGCTCTGGAAATGGATATACCAGAAACTGGAAGTGACATTGACCCAAGTAATAGTGCATGGTGGGAGTTGTAGTCCAGAATACACAGTTGTGTATATTTATTTTGTGATTGCCAAGTGAAGTGATCATTCTGGAACTGAATAAAAAGTAACATTTATCCAAGCAGTGCATAAAGGGAGTCTACACTGTACAATGCATGCTTATATTTATCTTGTGAGTGCTTATATAGAACATCAACTTGTTACAACTTGGGGACAAACTAATAATTTACCTAATAAACAAGAGAGGGCCAGATTAAACTATTTTGAGGGCCTTATATGGCCCCAGGACCGGTACTTTGAGACCATTGATCTAAACAGTATTTCTGCCAGGCTAAGACTATGTTTTTAAATGTTAGAAGTGTAGAAACATTAAAGAACAATGTATTATTGCTTTCAAATCAAATGGTGCTATTACATTTGATTTACAATGAAGGAATGTAACCTGCTCCTTTTCGATGATCCAATCTATCGTGATTTTAAGGAGGGCAACAAAAATTATAATGTTTAATATTTGGCAAGGCCAAGCCTGCCACATGTCTAGGGTACATAAGACAATGAAAAGCTATCTGCATTTCAGCTCCTTTCCAAATAAACCTGGAGCAGGATTTATTAAACATTTGGATATCTGATTTATATAAAAACACTGGCATATTGTGTAATAAATATAATAGTTTAGGAAACAATATAGTTTTTATAAGCATGGCACGTGCTGAGAGGTAAATTGAACCAATCATCTATATTCTTTTTACAGTTCTTAAAAGATCTAGGGAAATTTAACTTGAACCAGTCCTGTGGATTGGTACTCCATACTATGCCCACGTAAGTAATCTGTGAAGTTTCTCTAAAGGGATGATTATGTTACAGTAACCTGGTTTGTATAACCATAGTAGTTACGATTTCATCAAAAATTGATTTTATACCCTGAGATAGCCCCAAAGAGATGGATATCAGCTAATAATCTGGGCAGGTTGGTTTTTATGTTGCTTAGAAATAATAATAGGTCGTCTGTGTATAATGACAGTCCTAATTGGATTTCACCTAGGTTTTGGCGGAGAAGGATCGCAAGATGCTCCAAAGAGATATTATAGAAGAGAGGCGAAAGTGGGCAGCCTTGTCTAGTACCTCTTTGTAAATCAAAGCACTCAGTAATTAAATTATTTATAATAATAGCAGATATTGGGGTGCTATAGATTAGGCAGATAAAGCTAATTAAATAAACTGTAAAGCCAAATTGTTCTAAAGTGAAAAAGGTGGTCCCAACTAATATGGTCAAATGCTTTCTCCGCATCAATGGTCAATATGGCAAACTCAGCTGTATTTCTGTGTTTGGAGTGTTTAAATTTATTCCAAAGGAAGTCTAGTACTAACATTACTTTGCACATATTTTTCACAGGGTTCCTACCAGCCATGAAACCTGTTTGATTCTCATGTACTATATTACCTAGATAGGGTTTAAGTCTTTTGGCAATGATGGCTGTAAGGAGTTTGTAATCGAAGTTCAAGAGAGAAATCGGCACATAGGATGTGGGGGATTCTGGATCTTTGTATTTTTAAGGATTAAGATAATATTAGAGGCTGCAAAGCATTGGGTATTATCTGAAAAATAAAAATTGAATAGTTTATGGAGTGTAGGGGTGTGTAATATCTCTTTGCTTCAGCCTTTCCCTTTCAGTATCATACTCCTCCTCAATCGCTCCTCTATTTAAAACAGCCTTTCCCACTTCCAAATTGCTTGTATTATTGCAACTGATTGTGTGGCATAAGCCTCTACTCTATTACACCTCTTTGGGATCTGTGAATTTCAGCTGTTCCTGTTTTCATCTCCTGATTCAACGCTGTTTGCAAGCGTTTGCTTGTCTTTCTGCTAACCTGCAGTATACATATATCAACCTGGTGAGAGAGCCGAACCTGTATATTAAGCTACATTCACACCACCATTCTACGGCTACTTACCCTGCTCCTTGCTAATGCTGTTAGTAAATTCTGCTGAGTTTTTCCTAGAGGTTCTCTGAGCGCTACACCCTCTGAACCGGAAGTTCCCGGAACATACCGCAAACCAAGTCTGGAAGGTAAACAAACTGAATACCGGACCCCGTATTTTCCATTTAAACCATAGATCTAAACTCTCAAATTTGTAATCCATGAAGCCAGATTGCTTGTGTCAATATTACTCACCACACCTATTGCAAGTGACATTGATACAATAAGGTACTTTCAACCTCTTTATTCCTGTCTAAGGATATTTTCTACTTACAGCTGATATTAACTTTGTTGGTTCTCATTCTCACACAATCTAATCCTCAACTAATTGTTTTATCCTTTCCTCAGGATTACACATAATCTTCTTTCTGATAAAAGGTATTTAATTATATATCCTCAGTTCTGTATGCCAATTTTAGTTCTGGAATATACTTTTAGCTACATTCTCACAAATATCCATAATCCAAAACAGCAATACTAAGAGGAAATATTGCAGTTTGGCTCTCTCACCAGGTTGATAGATGTATACTGCAGGTTAGCAGAAAGACAAGCAAACGCTTGCAAACAGCGTTGACTCAGGAGATGAAAACAGGAACAGCTGAATTTCACAGATCACAATGAGGTGTAACTGAGTAGAAGCTTATGCCACACAATCGGTTGCGATAATACAAGCAATTTGGAAGTGGAGAAGGCTGTTTCAAATAGAGGAGTGATTGAGGAGGAGGAGTATGATACTGAAAGGGAAAGGCTGAAGCAAAGAGATATTACAGGGTGATTTGTTCCTGAAGGATTCTATAAAATTCTAGGGGCAAGCGGTCTGGACCAGAAATTTCCATAGTTGAAATGGGCATATTTAAATCTTGCATCATTTCTTGAGATAGTTTAGGCAGAATAATGTTTCCCTAAAATGTTTCCTTCTTTTCAAGGTCTAAGTTATTTACTTTAAATAGGTCCTGAAAGAATTTAAAAAACATCTTTTCAATGTCTGAATTGTTTGTGAATCTATCCTTGCCACTTCTAATAGAGGTAATAATATTCCTAGATGATGATTTAGTAATCCTGGCTAGGTATTTGGCTGATCTACCGACATATCCCCCATATAAAGCCCTCTGTCTAAGGTCCTCTTGAGCAACTTTTTGTTTAAGCAGAATATCTCTTTTTGTCAAGGGGGACGATTTATCAAGGGCCGAATGGTTCCTGATGCCCCTGTTTCTGCGTGAGCTTTCAGGCTTGGTGGAAACAGCAGTTATGAAACAGCGGTCTTAAAACTGCTGCTACATAACTGGTCTGCCGCCTCTGAGGCTGTGGTCTGCAATCCGCCCAATCCTATACGATAGGGTTGATTGACACCCCCTGTTAGCGGCTGATGGGTCACAAATTTGCAGGGAGCGGCATTGCACAATCAGGTCACTAGAAATGCTTGTGCAATGTTAAATGCAGACAGTGTATGCTGTCGGCGTCTGTCAGCAGAGGCATAACTAGAAACCACAGGGCCCAGGTGCAAAAATCTAAGAAGGCCCCCCCCCCCCCCCCAAAAAAAAAGTGAATTTGATGCATATCTTTTTATTTTTTTTACATTTAACACAGAAAAAAATGTGAATCAGATTACATGTCTACAAAAGGGGGTACCCTGTGCCCACAGTCTGTGAGATGGTCTGACCCGCTATTACTGTATATAATGACACTGTTTAACCCACTAATACTGTATATAGTGAGTTAGTGACACAGTCTGTAATCTGCCAGTAAGATGGCTGGCCTGACCTTACCCGCCCAGTACTTTATAAATTGACCACAGTGGTCTGTGACATGGTCCAGCCCCCCCCCCTACTGTATATAGTGGTACTGTATAGTGACACTGTTTACCCCCGCCCCCCCAATGCTGTAGTAACAAGGTCTGTAATTTGCTGGTTCCACAAACATACACACACACACACACATATACATGCATAAATACACACACAGTCACATATATACACACACACACACATAAACAGCAATGGGTAAAACAGAAACACTAACCACTGTAGTCAAAGACACTAGTGAAGCATCATGTCACACTCACATGATATTAGTGCAGGTAGTGGCAGGTCAACGTTTTTTTATTGTACCCCCTGTAGTTTTGCCCCTGTCTGTCGGACATGATACGCTACAGCGTATCATGTCAGACAGACAATGATAAATCAGCTCCTTAGAGTTCACTTTTTAGGGCTGTGCAGTATGGGCAAAAATGAATATCGTGATTTTGGCCATGAAATATCACTATTGCGATTTTAATTGTGATTTTTTTTTTTTAAATAACTGTTACACATACATTTCTCAATATAAAATGCATTAAACTATAAAATACAAACAACAAAACTAGCAGTCAAAGAGCAGTGCAGTCAATTTTTACATTTCAATAATTAGTTAAGGTTTTGTCAATTTTTATTGTGGCAGCAAGATAAAAAATCTCGCTTAATCGCACAGCCCTAACTGCATTGTTTAACAATGCAAGAATTATATATTTTTTTTAAAAATCGCACACTCTTGCAATTTAAAAATCGCAAGACAAAAAATCGCTATTATTCACATCATGCAATTAATCACACAGCCCTATTAAATTTTATATCACAATGGGTAAACCGTGCGTTTATTTTATTTTATGAAAGGTTAATGCCAGTAAGTAATTGATTTAAATACAGTTTATGCTTACTAATCAATGAAACCCCCCTCCCCCCAGTAATTTAATCTCAGACTGAAAATGTAGATTTTTCTATTTAGTCCTTGAGCAAATGGCCACATTGATATTAGGGGGCTCATTTATTACAGTGCGGACGGACATGATACAATGTAGCGTATCATGTCCACCGCACATCGATAAATGCCGACATTTATCATTGCACAAGCAGTTCTGGTAAACGGCTTGTGCAATGCTGCCCCCTGCAGATTCGCGGCCAATCGGCTGCTAGCAGGTGGTGTCAATCAGCCTGATCATATAGGATTGGGCGGATTGAAGACCGCAGCCTCAGAGGCAGCGGACCAGTTATGGAGCAGTGATCTTTAGACCGCTGCTTCATAACTACTGTTTCCGGCGAGCCTGAAGGCTCATGCGGAAACAGAGACATCAAGCTCCATTCGGAGTTTGATCATTCGGCCCCTATATTAGATTTATTTTAGCAGGAAAAACATTCCTCAGAAATGTAATCTGAGTCTGCACATCATTTACTATTTTTATATATTTTTAGCACACAGAAACAGATGAATGTCTTTTGCTGGTACATTTACATAGAAGTCATTTTTAATTTTAATCATATTTGAGGCTATTTATTAAAGTTGTTTAGTATTAGCTGCGGATTAAACTAAGATTATTTTTCCCACTATAATTTTTATTAACACAAACTACATGCATTTGTATTATGACCCTGGGGAGGTCTCCTTAAGGGTCATAGGGGTAACCAGACTATGGGGCCTATTTATCAACTTGCAGGCAGACATGATTCGCTGTAGCGAACCATGTCTACATAACAACGATAAAAGCCGACAGCTTACGCTGTCGGCATTTATCATTGCACAAGCATTTCTTGTGAAATGCTTGTGCAATGCCGCCCCCTGCCAATTAGCCGCTAGCAGGGGGTGTCAATCATCCCGATCATATCTGATCGGGATGATTGCTGTCCGCCACCTCAGAGGAGGCGGATGAGTTAAGGTGCAGCGGTCTTATGACACAAGAACTGCTTGTGCAATGATAAATGCTGACAGCGTACAGACCAGTGATAAATCGGCCCCATAGTGTTTTCATTACTTGGCTAATTTGTGTGGTATGATTTTGATTGCGTGTGAGCCTTACATTATAGAGATAGGGTTACACGACTTTAATTTTATAAGTGAATACTTGCAAAATATTGACATATTAAAAAGTCAAGGCTACTTTTAGCACCTCCAGGAATTCATTAATATGTCAGAATACATATCCTTAGATTAGCGGGGGGGGGGGAGTTTAATATTAACTCCCCAATTGCACGATCATTTTTACCCAGTTAAGTTAAATCAAGGTTTCTTTTACTGTGGGCTGATTTATTATATCTGGCATTAATTTGGGATTGGCTTTCATAGCCTTGTACCCGAACATTTTTAGAATATCTGAAAATTGTTTGTTTTTAATTAGTCAGTTATTTATAGCTATATTTTAATTACAAGTATAGTAAAAAATGTAAATAATATTACAATATTTTAAACATGAACAATGATAACTCTGTGAGAATTCCAATTTATTAAGCTGTCAGGAAATGTGTAGTCCTTTGAATGCTACAGTATAGTTGAGCTGTTATGTCAGCTAATAAGCAATCAACATTATGACTTTAATGTTTACTTTATATGGAACCCTCCTACATGCATTGTACAATCACATTTCCTTGCATTATTATAGTATGCATCAACTGTTTAATGTACACTGCATATTTCAATAACATTAATAATAATAAGTTGAAAAGATGTTGATTAATAGCAATAAAATCTAAATGAACCATACTGATTAAAATAATTATATTCTTTTTCTATATTGTTTTAATAATCTATTTCAAACTAGCTCAAAGTATGTCATATTTTAAGTCTAAATTATTGGGCTAAATAGTATATAGAATTATTATCATCAACATTTATTTGTAGAGCGCCAACAGATTCTGCAGCGCTAATATGAATTATTTAAACACTGTGTGTTGTCTACATGGCCGATAACTGAATGCTATTTCACAATTTACCTTCCATTGTGGGGATTTTAACATAAATAATTAGTTCCTTATTTTAAAGTAAATGTGCCTAATAATAATTTAGCGATATCTCAAATAGCAGGGCTGTTTTTGTCACCTGAGGATTCATTTACCAGATGCTTCTGAAGTTTTCAAGTAAAGAAGATGAATTATTCTTTGTAAACCTTAGAAATGTTTCAGTTTGAGATCACAAAGAATGTTTTATTTTAACCGTGAACACAGATCCGTACAGAATATCAAGTCCTTTACGCACTCCGAACCTTTGCTACTGTATTTTTTGTCTGACAAAGTGATGGAGAGAAATTAGAATCTGAAGTGCATACTTTCTTCATGGCTTCATTTTGCTTAGAAACAAGAGTGTCTAGGGAATATGTTCCTTGTATTTAGTATTCACATGCATTACTTTTCAAGGGTATATTTGGTGGTTAATGAGAGGGGAAAACAAGATCAAAATATGAATAGCCATTTTATATAACAAACAAATGATTGGCAAGGACATTGTGAAATGAATTACTTCAAAAAATATCATCCAAGCTTATTGTTGAGTGAAAAGAGATGTCAAATAAATACTTTTATTGGTATTTGTATCATGAAGGTGCACACACAGCTATAGTTTTTCACCTTAGGTGTCTTAAGCTGTCATTTCTTGTTACATTTTCTCCTGTTCTATGTATACTCTTACACCTATAGTTTCAGTTTCCTGCAGTTCTCTCCTTTATGCATTTTGACCAGCCACAGAACTTTCTTCCTTTTTATAGGGCATCCCCCATACACATGACTTCATATTCCTACCTGTACTCTCACACTGGAGTGGCCTTTCTTCCCCCTGCGAGTGCTATCTCACTCTGATCTTTTTTTCTTTCCTGCTTTTGTTACTTATCTCTGATCTTTCCTTCTCCTGTCTATTAAAGAGACATTAAAGACATACATCGCTTCATATATGAAACAGTAACATTCAAGTATGTTGTTCATAACTCTATTGTTGAAACAAAAGGAAACTTATACTGTATAATTTTAAGAGAGAAAAAGATATGAGGTAAAGGTAGGGAGATAAAAAGGACAGATGTAAGTAGATAGGTGAAGTGGTCACTTAATTGCTTGCCTATTTTAATAATTAATGCTACTCATCATTTCTTAGGATACTTCTATTCTGCATCCTTTTTGTGTCTTCCCATGTTCCTCATTAATTTACATTTTAATATATGTTTTTTTAATTTTATCACTATGTTGGTGATGCCCATACTGTCTGTCCCTGATAACCCTTTACATGTTTATATAGCTTATTACCTTGGTTACTTATATCCTAATTATGGTTCCCTTACTCTTACTTACTATTCGATTAGGTGTACTTCCTTGTTGGAATCTTCATTTTGTAATGCACATTCGTCCAATAAAACTTTGTAACATTTGTTGTTTGTTCATATGCATGATTATATTCCTATTTTTTTGTACTGTTTTATATTTTGTTAATAACAGAACAGAAAAAAAGTGTTTTTGTATATAAATGTACAGTATATAGAAGCTATCAACTACTACATTAGTGGGGTAGCTCGGTTGGTAAATGCCCTGACAACAAAAAAGCCTGTTTAAAAGATCCAAGGTCACAGGTTAAAATCCCGGCAGGGCCGACTCAGCCCTTCATCCTTCTGAGGTCGATAAAATGAGTACCATTAAATTAGGTAATAAAAACAACTATTACTATTCAGCTGACGATTTTTTTAATTCCAAGAGCGAGTGCTGAAAAAGCGCTTTGAGTACCACTGGGAGAAAAGTGCTATATAAATACTAGTTATTATAATATATAGAAATTATGTAAGCATAATGTGCATTGTTTTGCAGTCATTTTGTATACCCAATAAAATGCCTCTTGAGTATGTTTATCTTATTCTTTTCTCTGGCCAATATAAGGGACAGTGTCATCCATATGTATGAGCATTTTTTAAACATTTTGTTGCCTAAAAAAAATATAAAGGGAAAGCTGTTTAAACATAAACAAATGTAGTAATAGTATTATTTGCACAGTTCCTATTAATGATCCTTGACTGATCAGTACTCTGTAAACATTACCAAGTAGTAGCAATCAATCAATGAGCACTAATGGTAAGTACCTATATGCTAATGAGTTCTTGGAAGAAGGCTTTAATAGGGCAGAACTAACCAATACAGTTGTATTTATTCCAATTCAAGCAATCAATTTGTAGAATGGAGCTGGGACAGGGTTCTAAAATCTACAGAGTAAACACCAGCCTCTATGAGTGCAGTGAAAGTTAAATTTCAGCAAGCAAACTAAATAATAAAATGACTATATATATATTTGTTTTTAAAGTTTACATTTTTTTATTAAGGTTTCAACAGACAAAACAATAATCTGATATGCAAAAGCAAGGTATAGTAATGACTAAATCGCGTATATGATACATGTCACTAATTAAACAGAACAATGTCAAGAAATCACAATGTCAAGAAATCACATACGTTCATCATAAATGTAGATTTATATACCAATGTAAGTAAAAGCATAGTAACCAAGGTTATTAGTAAACGTCTTAAAGACGTTGTATGAAAATCAGGAATAAATCTAATCTAGGACTCGACGGTCCAAATAATGAAGAGTTATTAATCAGGATGAGGGAAGGGAAGAGAGAGGGGGGAAACAGGGCAGGGAGGGTTTTTGTGCAGCCTTATAGGAATATGGAGGCTTAGTTAGTTACACGGTTAGGGTCTGGGGGAAGTATGTCGGTCCGTGGTTATAACATTAGGAGGTCTGAGTTATCCAATTTATAGAAAATATCTTTTTCCATAGTGTATATGTATGCCATAGTGTTAAGAATTCTAGACCAATTCGGGGGAGTTTCCCTCCTCCATGAATTGGCAATAGCGTTTTTGACAGTCGTGAAGAGGCATATACCTAGGTATGCATGGTGTTTAAGTACAGTATGTATTCCAATATGTAGGAGGGCTAGGGACGGCATCTTAGGTAAGGGGATACCCATCTTAGAGAGTATGAGTAAACGTGTTCTAAAGGGGGCATATCTTGGGGCATTCCCGCCAAATGTGCATAGTATCTCCTCTCGGTCCGCAGCCGCGCCAACAGTTAAGTGAGGTATTTTGGAACATTTTAGCTAATCTTGTAGGGACATAATACTAGTGTGCTAGAATTTTGTAAAAAGTCTCATAGAGAGTTATGCAATTAATTGCTTTTTTGGTAATTTCTAAAATGTGTTTCCATGTTTGTGGAGGTAGGGGGGCACCAAGTTGGGTCTCCCATCTTTGGAGGTGGGGAAGCAGCTCAGAGGAGGTTTCACCTCCTATGAGCGAGTAGTGTGTGGATAAAGGCTTATAGAGCTTTTACCTTGGTCCCAGGTAGTTTCCCATGGCGTGAGAGGACAGGATAGCCCGGGTTTGAAACCCCAGCAAAGTAAGTAGCTTTAAATTCTGAGGTATTCAAATGATAGGTAGGATGCCCAATTGGGACCATTTGTTGATTTGTGTTTCTGGTAAGGTATGGGGTGTGGGGCGACAAGGGGGTAGTGTATGAGATTGTCCCAAAGTGAAAGGCACTCAGAGACTATTGGATTGACTATATCAAGGTTTCTGTGACAATGTGGCGGAGTCTATATTAGGTCGCCGCTCATAGGTGAATGTTGTGGGGTAAAGGAGGCTTGCTCAACAGATCTCCATTTGCTCAGGGAGTGGAGAACACCCCATTGTGTGACGTGTGTAAGCATAGCTCCTTCGTAATATCTGACCATGGAAAATTATGCTAAGCCACCCACCTGTTTGGGGTTTTAAAGAATTTTATGAGCCACTCTGGGGGGATTATGTTGCCAAATATATTTTGTTAACTCACTTTGGAATTGTAGTAGGATATACTTGGGGACTTTTATCAGGAGGCACCAAAACAAATATGTGAGTAAAGACATTTTTAATGCAGCGATTCTGCCAATCAGAGGATAAAGGGAGAGTTCTTATTGTTTTTGAGGGTTCTGAGTTCCGTCCAAAAGGGGGAGATAGTTATCTCTTAGGCAAAAAGAAGAGATTCAAGAGATCCAGTTGCATAAATTCAAATGGCTTTATTAGGCCTAGATTTGGAGTTTGGCATTAGCTGTGAAAACCAGCGTTAGAGGCTCCTAACGCTGGTTTTAGGCTACCGCCGGTATTTGGAGTCAGTGATTAAAGGGTCTAACGCTCACTTTTCAGCCGCGACTTTTCCATACCGCAGATCCCCTTACGTCAATTGCGTATCCTATCTTTTCAATGGGATCTTCCTAACGCCAGTATTTAGAGTCGTTTCTGAAGTGAGCGATAGAGCTCTAACGACAAAACTCCAGCCGCCGAAAAAAAGCAGGAGTTAAGAGCTTTCTGGGCTAACGCCGGTTCATAAAGCTCTTAACTACTGTACCCTAAAGTACACTAACACCCATAAACTACCTATGTACCCCTAAACTGAGGTCCCCCCACATCGCCGCAACTCGAATAAATTTTTTTAAACCCTAATCTGCCGACCGCCACCTACGTTATACTTATGTACCCCTAATCTGCTGCCCCTAACACCGCCGACCCCTGTATTATATTTATTAACCCCTAACCTGCCCCCCACAACGTCGCCGCCAGCTACCTACAATAATTAACCCCTAATCTGCCGACCGCAAAGCGCCGCCACCTACGTTATCCTTATGTACCCCTAATCTGCTGCCCCTAACACCGCCGACCCCTATATTATATTTATTAACCCCTAACCTGCCCCCCACAACGTCGCCGACACCTGCCTACACTTATTAACCCCTAATCTGCCCTCCCTAACATCGCCGACACCTAACTTCAATTATTAACCCCTAATCTGACGACCGGAGCTCACCGCTATTCTAATAAATGTATTAACCCCTAAAGCTAAGTCTAACCCTAACACTAACACCCCCCTAAGTTAAATATAATTTTAATCTAACGAAATTAATTAACTCTTATTAAATAAATTATTCCTATTTAAAGCTAAATACTTACCTGTAAAATAAATCCTAATATAGCTACAATATAAATTATAACTACATTGTAGCTATTTTAGGATTAATATTTATTTTACAGGCAACTTGGTAATTATTTTAACCAGGTACAATAGCTATTAAATAGTTAAGAACTATTTAATAGTTACCTAGTTAAAATAATAACAAAATTACCTGTAAAATAAGTCCTAACCTAAGTTATAATTAAACCTAACACTACCCTATCAATAAATTAATTAAATAAAATACCTACAATTACCTACAATTAACCTAACACTACACTATCAATAAATTAATTAAATACAATACCTACAAATAACTACAATTACATAAACTAACTAAAGTACAAAAAATAAAAAAGAACTAAGTTACAAAAAATAAAAAAATATTTACAAACATAAGAAAAATATTACAACAATTTTAAACTAATTACACCTACTCTAAGCCCCCTAATAAAATAACAAAGACCCCCAAAATAAAAAAATGCCCTATCCTATTCTAAATTAATAAATTTAAAAGCTCTTTTACCTTACCAGCCCTGAACAGGGCCCTTTGCGGGGCATGCCCCAAGAAAATCAGCTCTTTTGCCTGTAAAAAAAAACATACAATACCCCCCCCAACATTACAACCCACCACCCACATACCCCTAATCTAACCCAAACCCCCCTTAAATAAACCTAACACTAAGCCCCTGAAGATCTTCCTACCTTGTCTTCACCTCACCGGGTATCACCGATCGGTCCTGGCTCCGATATCTTCATCCAACCCAAGCGGGGGCTAGACATCCACTGAAGAAGTCCAGAAGAGGGTCCAAAGTCTTCCTCCTATCCGGCAAGAAGAGGACATCCGGACCGGCAAACATCTTCATCCAAGCGGCATCTTCGATCTTCTTCCATCTGGTGCGGAGCGGGTCCATGTTGAAGCAGCCGACGCAGATCCATCCTCTTCTTCCTGCGTCTCCCGACGAATGACGGTTCCTTTAAGGGATGTCATCCAAGATGGTGTCCCTCGAATTTCGATTGGCTGATAGGATTCTATCAGCCAATCGGAATTAAGGTAGGAATATTCTGATTGGCTGATGGACTCAGCCAATCAGAATCAAGTTCAATCCGATTGGCTGATCCGATCAGCCAATCAGATTGAGCTTGCATTCTATTGGCTGATCGGAACAGCCAATAGAATGCGAGCTCAATCTGATTGGCTGATTGGATCAGCCAATCGGATTGAACTTGATTCTACCTTAATTCCGATTGGCTGATAGAATCCTATTTATTTTTTGTACTTTAGTTAGTTTATGTAATTGTAGTTATTTGTAGAAATTGTATTTAATTTATTTATTGATAGTGTAGTGTTAGGTTTTATTGTAGGTAATTGTAGGTATTTTATTTAATTAATTTATTGATAGGGTAGTGTTAGGTTTAATTATAACTTAGGTTAGGACTTATTTTACAGGTAATTTTGTTATTATTTTAACTAGGTAACTATTAAATAGTTCTTAACTATTTAATAGCTATTGTACCTGGTTAAAATAATTACCAAGTTGCCTGTAAAATAAATATTAATCCTAAAATAGCTACAATGTAATTATAATTTATATTGTAGCTATATTAGGATTTTTTTTTACAGGTAAGTATTTAGCTTTAAATAGGAATAATTTATTTAATAAGAGTTAATTAATTTCGTTAGATTAAAATTATATTTAATTTAGGGGGGTGTTAGTGTTAGGGTTAGACTTAGCTTTAGGGGTTAATACATTTATTAGAATAGCGGTGAGCTCCGGTCGTCAGATTAGGGGTTAATAATTGAAGTTAGGTGTCGGCGATGTTAGGGAGGGCAGATTAGGGGTTAATACTATTTATGATAGGGTTAGTGAGGCGGATTAGGGGTTAATAACTTTATTATAGTAGCGCTCAGGTCCGCTCGGCAGATTAGGGGTTAATAAGTGTAGGCAGGTGTCGGCGACGTTGAGGGGGGCAGATTAGGGGTTAATAAATATAATATAGGGGTCGGCAGTGTTAGGGGCAGCAGATTAGGGGTACATAAGGATAACGTAGGTGGCGGCGCTTTGCGGTCGGCAGATTAGGGGTTAATTATTGTAAGTAGCTGGCGGCGACGTTGTGGGGGGCAGGTTAGGGGTTAATAAATATAATATAGGGGTCGGCAGTGTTAGGGGCAGCAGATTAGGGGTACATAGTTATAATGTAGGTAGCGGCGGTTTACGGAGCGGAAGATTAGGGGTTAATAATATAATACAGGGGTCAGCGATAGCGGGGGCGGCAGATTAGGGGTTAATAAGTGTAAGGGTAGGGGTGTTTAGACTCGGGGTACATGTTAGAGTGTTAGGTGCAGACGTAGGAAGTGTTTCCCCATAGGAAACAAAGGGGCTGCGTTAGGAGCTGAACGCTGCTTTTTTGCAGGTGTTAGGTTTTTTTTCAGCTCAAACAGCCCCATTGTTTCCTATGGGAGAATCGTGCACGAGCACGTTTTTGAGGCTGGCCGCGTCCGTAAGCAACTCTGGTATCGAGAGTTGCATTTGCGGTAAAAATGCTCTACGCTCCTTTTTTGGAGCCTAACGCAGCATTTTTTTGAACTCTCGATACCAGAGTTATTTTTATGGTGCGGCCAGAAAAAAGCCCGCGTAGCGTTAACAGCCCATCTACCGCCAAACTCCAAATCTAGGCCTTAGTGAAGTAAAATCCTAGTAAATACCAGCACGGTAGCGGAGAGACAGCTGGCCCTACTAGTTTCGGCGAGATGCCGTAATCTAAGACCTGCTGTGTGTTACAAAGTGGGTGTTTAAAAGTAACTCTCTTCACAGTCATTGGCTACAGGGGAGTGTATAAAACCACTCCCCCTTAACCCTTACATAAATAGGGGAACGGTGGGGGAAATAATCAACATTATTGCAAAACTATATAATATAATATAATGCATAAGGTGAAATACATAAATTGAAAGATCTCAATTTCAATTGAAAAGGGGGGTTAGTGAATGTCAACAGCATAAATCAACATGTCATGTCAAGATATAGCAACCCTTATGTTGCCAACATAGGATAATACTTATAATTAAGTCAGATAAATGTAACCAACAGTATAAATTAAACTGTAAAAATAGGTACAAAGTAATGCAAACCCTGGTCATACTAGAAGACAAGAATAAAAGATGCAATCTCACAAAAATGAATCCTCTATTTCAAAAGTACATCATGAGGTGCCAAAGATAAACTATTAAAAGTTTTAAACATCAGAGAAGCAAAAAGTATTTAAAATTGGTTGCTGAGTATACAGTCCTAATGTCTGGTACTGAAAATTAGTAAAGTATCAGATATAAATGAAGTTGACAAAACACTCAACAAAATAAGTATTCTCTAATTTAAATATCTAGGCACCCATGATGTTATCAATACAGGAACAATCAAATTTATTGCATTAACAATATATACTTATCAAAACTAATAACCATGGAGCCCTTATGGTGTGTATATATGGACATAGGATTAGACCCAAACCAACATGATGTAATGAGATTTCTAATCTCAATTCCAATAGAGATCAAAAATTAGAGTCCCAAAATATGTGAGTACCTAAATAATCAGAATACTGTTCGCGTCTAGACTCCGAGTTGAAGCCATTAGGGACCTGAGTGCGGAGTTTAAAGATCCAGAATGCTTCCTGGCGTGCTAATATAGCATCTTTATCCCCACCTCTGGGTGGTCTCCTAATGGCCTCAATTGCCCGCCACTTGAAAGATCTAACATCTCCGTGGTGAGTTTCAATAAAGTGTCTGGCTAATTCTGAACATGTTTTTTTCATTCCTAATGTAGCCTAGATGTTCCCGTACTCTAGTACGGATGTCTCGGGACGTCATGCCCACATACTGTAGTTGGTGAGTAACACATTCAATTAAATAGACTACATAATTGGTGGAACATTTTATGCAGCCCTTTGTTTCATATATTTGATTGGTAGCACAAGAATAGAAGTGTCTTCCTTCTGTGATGAAGTCACAGGCCTTGCATCTTGAGACCCCACACTTATAGGTCCCATTTACAGAGAGCCATGTAGTGGGCTTAGGTTTCTGTGATATTTGACTTGGGGATAAAATATTCCCCAAGGTGACATTTCTAGAATAAACACATTTGAATCCTTTTTCCACTACTGTTTTCAGTTGTTTGTCCCCATACAACATAGGGAAGTATTTCTTCAGAATTCTACAAATCTCATAGAATTCAGATGAGTACTTGGTGATAAAATATGTACGATTATCAGATTTTCTATCAGATTTTTTATGTGTGTTATTTTGAAGGATCTCACCTCTTTTGGTTTTGGTTACTTCATCCAAGACGTTATCAACCAAAGAATGGTTGTACCCTCTCTCAAGTAACCTGTTTTTTACCTCTTGGCTCTCCTTTTTGGAATCAGATTCCCTATTGCAGATCCTTTTAGCCCTAAGTAGCTGCCCTTTAGCGATACCCTTAAAAACATGTTTAGGGTGGGCGCTTTTGTTGTGTAAAAGGGTGTTTCCTGCAATGGGTTTCCGATACAAATTGGAGATAATAGTGACAGTTTCAATGTCTCCCCTAAGGTTAACATCCAAAAAATGTATTTCTGATTTTTGCCATTCGTGGGTGAATTTTATTCCATTATCACTCATATTCAAAAATTCTGCAAACTTGTCAGCCGATTCCTCATCTGAGGACCAAATGATAATCAGATCGTCAATGAAACGTTTATACAATCGTATGTGATGGATGAAGGGGTTTCCATCTGCATAGACAAAGTTGATCTCTAGCCATCCCATGAATATATTTGCATATGACGGGGCAAATTTTGCCCCCATGGCAGTACCTTGTCTCTGCAGATAGAACACCCCTTCAAACATAAAATAGTTATGTTTTAACAAAAAATGGAATAGTAAGATTCCAAAAAATGTTTGATGGCACTAATGCCCATATCATGGGGTATAGTGGAGTACAATGACACCACATCGATGGTAAGCCAACTATCTAGTGGTGTCCAAACAAAACCATCGAGTAGCTGTAAAATGTGTGTGGTATCCCTGATGTAACTATGTAAAGAATGTACAATGGGTTGCAGGATGGCGTCCAACCATTCTAACAATGGCTCTAAGAGAGAGCCAATGCCAGAAACAATCGGACGTCCCCTAACCTCCTCAAGACTCTTGTGGACTTTTGGCAAATGATGGAAGATTGGGACCACTGGGTACTCAACATAAAGATATTGGACAGTATCATCATCCATGAGGTCCAAGAATCTTCCCTCATCCAACAAGTTAGACCGTTCCCTCTGGAATCTTTTTGTAGGATCACATGAAAGAACAGAATATGTGTCAGAGTCTCCCAATTGTCTCATAGCTTCAAGGATGTATGTATCCTTATCTAGGAGTACCACACTTCCACCCTTATCTGAGTTCCTAATGATAAGGGAATCATTGTTTTTGAGTGCAGTTAATGCTTCTTTTTCACGTAAAGACAAATTGTGTTTACTGATTTTTTTGGAATAATGAAGGGAAGTTAAGTCTTCAACCACTCTCTTGTGGTAGAGTTCCAAAGTTTTACCTCTGCTTTGGATGGGGTAAAACTTGGACTGAGGTTTGAATTTGGGAAAAACCTCTTTTGCTGTTGTTTCTGCAATAGCAGATTCTGCTTGTAAACTCTCAAGTGCTGTTATATCACAAACATCTTGAAAGTTACTTATGTTGGAGATGGGCAAATCATACCTGTTAAAGGGAGCCCTGTTAATCACTTGCTCAGTGTCAGTATTGGGATGTGTTGATTCAGGATTGTGGAAGTGTTTTTGGAGTGTAAGCTTCCTTATAAATCTATTCACATCCACGATGGTGTTAAATAAATTAAAGCTACTGTTTGGGCAAAAACCCAGGCCATAATTTAACACCTTGATTTCAACCAAATTGAGTGAATGCGAAGATAGATTTATAACACTGCCTAGGTTGGGCGTTTTATCTCTCTCAGGGAGTACCTGTGTTTGTGAACCACATCCTTCCCTCCCCCTGTGGGTTGTTTCGGAACAGGCCGAAAAACCTGCGACTTGTTGGTATCTGCATAGTTAGATACCATGTTGGACCCCCCATCATCAGAATAAGATCTTAGAGTAGATGATGTGTTATCTGTCACCTTGTCAGATATTTTTGGCCTGACAATTTGACTATATTCCACATCAACATTGCTTATGTTTCTGGGTACAATTACTTGATTAGTGGATGTCATGGAGTCACCCCCCAATGATTGGGAGGTAAATTCACCATCTGATCCAGACTGTTCCTCACCCGATGTTGAAGCCACAGCTGATGAATGTTCATCATCTGTTGAATCCACATCTGCAAAGCTGACTTTTTTCTTTTGTTTGCTCTTATTTTTGTTTTTATTTTTGTTTGTGTTATTGTTCTTGTGATTATATGGGCCACCACTCTGTTCATCACTACCTGAGGCTTCACTCCCATCTGTGATATTCAATTTGCCTTTGTTTTTGTTTTTATTGGTATTCCTCCCTCTGAATCTTGCTTGTTTTTGCCAGATAAAGACTTTTCCCTCATTGTAATCCCTTTGATCTCTAAGGAATTTAGTGTGTTTAGTAGAAATAAGGGTTTTTCTATTATTCTCAACCACCTCAGCCAACATTTTATCAAAACAACTGTATTCTTCTAAATCTTGATATTTAGACAGATCATTTTGAAGGGTAACAATTTCATCTCTCACTAATAGTAATTGTTTAGATTTGTATTTGACTAACAAAACCATTAGCCTCAGTGAACATTCAGATAAAATGTCATTCCACTCACTAATAAATTCACTATCTGTAATAACAAAATTAGGAAACTTTTTGACCCTAAGGCCTCTAGGTATCATCTTAAGACCAAGGTATTTGTTTATAATCCAAGAGTCCAATTTAAGGCGTATCTCTTTAAGCCTTAATAGTTCCAAGCTGTAGAACAAGTCCCCCAATTTAATATCACCAGACTCCTGATTGAAAAATTCCTCCAGCTCCAACCCTTCAAAGTCACAATCACTAGGGGGTAGCAATGAGTAGAACTGTGTAGATACCGTGGCTTCCATGTTTAGGATAGGGTATGAAAAATATATTAATAAAGTCACTGAATCAGCCTCAAAGAAACAGGGGAGAGCCGTGGGGATCAAGGAAAAGATACAAAAAGGCACAGTTGTTTTCCCCCAGGGTTCACTATCACTGTAACTTATGATGTAGGATGTGTAATATACTCCAATATAAGAAACTGCCGTATATATGAATAATGCATTATCCCCTTAGAGAGCACATGTCCATTTTCTGAGCGCTAATGGAGCTAATACACAGTCAATCAATAATGATAGAAAGTATGGAGGATATGAACCTCTACACTCACCCCGCAGTAACTGTTGGTCAGCTTCTGTAAGTTTTACTCGGAGGGTAATGGCAGCTTCCAGGTCAAAGGCTTCGTCATCCTGGTGAACTGCAGCTTCTGTGCGGAATTGTACACTAGACGTGCCTTCCTCTATAGCGCCACCCGAGTCTTTCAAGCATCTGACGTCATCACTGGGACATGCCGAAAAGGGGTGTGTGAGGCTTAACCAATAAAACCGCTCCAGCGCCGGTCGAATCTTCAGCTCTTCCAGGGGGAAATGCAAAGTGGTATTACGGCAGGAAAAAAACCAAGAGGAGTAGAGGCTGTGTGGGCTCTTGAAGGTAAGCGGACTCCTTGTAGTCCGTAAGTAATAGGCAAAAAGAAGAGATTCAAGAGATCCAGTTGCATAAATTCAAATGGCTTTATTAGTGAAGTAAAATCCTAGTAAATACCAGCACGGTAGCGTGGAGACAGCTGGCCCTACTAGTTTCGGCGAGATGCCGTAATCTTAGACCTGTTACAAAGTGGGTGTTTAAAAGTAACTCTCTTCACAGTCATTGGCTACAGGGGAGTGTATAAAACCACTCCCCCTTAACCCTTACATAAATAGGGGAACGGTGGGGGAAATAATCAACATTATTGCAAAACTATATAATATAATATAATGCATAAGGTGAAATACATAAATTGAAAGATCTCAATTTCAATTGAAAAGGGGGGTTAGTGAATGTCAACAGCATAAATCAACATGTCATGTCAAGATATAGCAACCCTTGTGTTGCCATCATAGGATAATACTTATAATTAAGTCAGATAAATGTAACCAACAGTATAAATTAAACTGTAAAAATAGGTACAAAGTAATGCAAACCCTGGTCATACTAGAAGACAAGAATAAAAGATGCAATCTCACAAAAATGAATCCTATATTGCAATAGTACATCATGAGGTGCCAAAAATAAACTATTAAAAGTTTTAAACATCAGAGAAGCAAAAGTATTTAAAATTGGTTGCTGAGTATACAGTCCTAATGTCTGGTACTGAAAATTAGTAAAGTATCAGATATAAATGAAGTTGACAAAACACTCAACAAAATAAGCCTTCTCTAATTTAAATATCTAGGCACCCATGATGTTATCAATACAGGAAGAATCAAATTTATTGCATAAACAATATATACTTATCAAAACTAATAACCATGGAGCCCTTATGGTGTGTATATATGGACATAGGATTAGACCCAAACCAACATGATGTAATGAGATTTCTAATCTCAATTCCAATAGAGATCAAAAATTAGAGTCCCAAAATATGTGAGTACCTAAATAATCAGAATACTGTTTGCGTCTAGAGAATGGATACTTTGGGCTGCACTGTTGCTGAAAAGACTGTATATATCTATTCAGCACCAGTGATTGATCAGATCAAACTCCGAGTTGAAGCCATTAGGGACCTGAGTGTGGAGTTTAAAGATCCAGAATGCTTCCTGGCGTGCTAATATAGCATCTTTATCCCCACCTCTGGGTGGTCTCCTAATGGCCTCAATTGCCCGCCACTTGAAAGATCTAACATCTCCGTGTTGAGTTTCAATAAAGTGTCTGGCTAATTCTGAACATGTTTTTTCATTCCTAATGTAGCCTAGTGTAGCCTAATGTAGCCTAGATTAGACCCAAACCAACATGATGTAATGAGATTTCTAATCTCAATTCCAATAGAGATCAAAAATTAGAGTCCCAAAATATGTGAGTACCTAAATAATCAGAATACTGTTCGCGTCTAGAGAATGGATACTTTGGGCTGCACTGTTGCTGAAAAGACTGTATATATCTATTCAGCACTAGTGATTGATCAGATCAAACTCTGAGTTGAAGCCATTAGGGACCTGAGTGCGGAGTTTAAAGATCCAGAATGCTTCCTGGCGTGCTAATATAGCATCTTTATCCCCACCTCTGGGTGGTCTCCTAATGTCCTCAATTGCCCGCCACTTGAAAGATCTAACATCTCCGTGGTGAGTTTCAATAAAGTGTCTGGCTAATTCTGAACTACTCAGGTAGTGATGAACAGAGTGGTGGCCCATATAATCACAAGAACAATAACACAAACAAAAATAAAAACAAAAATATGAGCAAAGAAAAGAAAAAAGTCAGCTTTGCAGATGTGGATTCAACAGATGATGAACATTCATCAGCAGTGGCTTCAACATCGGGTGAGGAACAGTCTGGATCAGATGGTGAATTTACCTCCCAATCATTGGGGGGTGACTCCATGACATCCACTAATCAAGTAATTGTACCCAGAAACATAAGCAATGTTGATGTGGAATATAGTCAAATTGTCAGGCCAAAAATATCTGACAAGGTGACAGATAACACATCATCTACTCTAAGATCTTATGCTGATGATGGGGGTCCAACAAGGTATCTAACTATGCAGATACCAACAAGTCGCAGGTTTTTCGGCCTGTTTCGAAACAACCCACAGGGGGAGGGAAGGATGTGGTTCACAAACACAGGTACTCCCTGAAGGAGATAAAACGCCCAACCTAGGCAGTGTTATAAATCTATCTTCGCATTCACTCAATTTGGTTGAAATCAAGGTGTTAAATTATGGCCTGGGTTTTTGCCCAAACAGTAGCTTTAATTTATTTAACACCATCGTGGATGTGAATAGATTTATAAGGAAGCTTACACTCCAAAAACACTTCCACAATCCTGAATCAACACATCCCAATACTGACACTGAGCAAGTGATTAACAGGGCTCCCTTTAATAGGTATGATTTGCCCATCTCCAACATAAGTAACTTTCAAGATGTTTGTGATATAACAACACTTCAGAGTTTACAAGCAGAATCTGCTATTGCAGAAACAACAGCAAAAGAGGTTTTTCCCAAATTCAAACCTCAGTCCAAGTTTTACCCCATCCAAAGCAGAGGTAAAACTTTGGAACTCTACCACAAGAGAGTGGTTGAAGACTTAACTTCCCTTCATTATTCCAAAAAAATCAGTAAACACAATTTGTCTTTACGTGAAAAAGAAGCATTAACTGCACTCAAAAACAATGATTCCCTTATCATTAGGAACTCAGATAAGGGTGGAAGTGTGGTACTCCTAGATAAGGATACATACATCCTTGAAGCTATGAGACAATTGGGAGAATCTGACACATATTCTGTTCTTTCATGTTATCCTACAAAAAGATTCCAGAGGGAACTGTCTAACTTGTTGGATGAGGGAAGATTCTTGGACCTCATGGATGATGATACTGTCCAATATCTTTATGTTGAGTACCCAGTGGTCCCAATCTTCCATCATTTGCCAAAAGTCTACAAGAGTCTTGAGGAGGTTAGGGGACGTCCGATTGTTTCTGGCATTGGCTCTCTCTTAGAGCCATTGTCAGAATGGTTGGACGCCATCCTGCAACCCATTGTACATTCTTTACATAGTTACATCAGGGATACCACACACATTTTACAGCTCGATGGTTTTGTTTGGACACCACTAGATAGTTGGCTTACCATCTATGTGGTGTCATTGTACTCCACTATACCCCATGATATGGGCATTACTGCCATCAAACATTTTTTGGAATCTTACTATTCCATTTTTTGTTAAAACATAACTATTTTATGTTTGAAGGGGTGTTCTATCTGCAGAGACAAGGTACTGCCATGGGGGCAAAATTTGCCCCGTCATATGCAAATATATTCATGGGATGGCTAGAGATCAACTTTGTCTATGCAGATAGAAACCCCTTCATCCATCACATACGATTGTATAAACGTTTCATTGACGATCTGATTATCATTTGGTCCTCAGATGAGGAATCGGCTGACAAGTTTGCAGAATTTTTGAATATGAGTGATAATGGAGTAAAATTCACCCACGAATGGCAAAAATCAGAAATACATTTTTTGGATGTTAACCTTAGGGGAGACATTGAAACTGTCACTATTATCTGCAATTTGTATCGGAAACCCATTGCAGGAAACACCCTTTTACACAACAAAAGCGCCCACCCTAAACATGTTTTTAAGGGTATCGCTAAAGGGCAGCTACTTAGGGCTAAAAGGATCTGCAATAGGGAATCTGATTCCAAAAAGGAGAGCCAAGAGGTAAAAAACAGGTTACTTGAGAGAGGGTACAACCATTCTTTGGTTGATAACGTCTTGGATGAAGTAACCAAAACCAAAAGAGGTGAGATCCTTCAAAATAACACACATAAAAAATCTAATAGAAAATCTGATAATCGTACATATTTTATCATCAAGTACTCATCTGAATTCTACGAGATTTGTAGAATTCTGAAAAAAAACTTCCCTATGTTGTATGGGGACAAACAACTGAAAACAGTAGTGGAAAAAGGATTCAAATGTGTTTATTCTAGAAATGTCACCTTGGGGAATATTTTATCCCCAAGTCAAATATCACAGAAACCTAAGCCCACTACATGGCTCTCTGTAAATGGGACCTATAAGCGTGGGGTCTCAAGATGCAAGGCCTGTGAATTCATCACGGAAGGAAGAAACTTCAATTCTTGTGCTACCAATCAAATATATGAAACAAAGGGCTGCATAAAATGTTCCACCAATTATGTAGTCTATTTAATTGAATGTGTTACTCACCAACTACAGTATGTGGGCATGACGTCCCGAGACATCCGTACTAGAGTACGGGAACATCTAGGCTACATTAGGAATGAAAAAACATGTTCAGAATTAGCCAGACACTTTATTGAAACTCAACACGGAGATGTTAGATCTTTCAAGTGGCGGGCAATTGAGGCCATTAGGAGACCACCCAGAGGTGGGGATAAAGATGCTATATTAGCACGCCAGGAAGCATTCTGGATCTTTAAACTCCGCACTCAGGTCCCTAATGGCTTCAACTCGGAGTTTGATCTGATCAATCACTAGTGCTGAATAGATATATACAGTCTTTTCAGCAACAGTGCAGCCCAAAGTATCCATTCTCTAGACGCGAACAGTATTCTGATTATTTAGGTACTCACATATTTTGGGACTCTAATTTTTGATCTCTATTGGAATTGAGATTAGAAATCTCATTACATCATGTTGGTTTGGGTCTAATCCTATGTCCATATATACACACCATAAGGGCTCCATGGTTATTAGTTTTGATAAGTATATATTGTTTATGCAATAAATTTGATTGTTCCTGTATTGATAACATCATGGGTGCCTAGATATTTAAATTAGAGAAGGCTTATTTTGTTGAGTGTTTTGTCAACTTCATTTATATCTGATACTTTACTAATTTTCAGTACCAGACATTAGGACTGTATACTCAGCAACCAATTTTAAATACTTTTTGCTTCTCTGATGTTTAAAACTTTTAATAGTTTATCTTTGGCACCTCATGATGTACTATTGCAATAGAGGATTCATTTTTGTGAGATTGCATCTTTTATTCTTGTCTTCTAGTATGACCAGGGTTTACATTACTTTGTACCTATTTTTACAGTTTAATTTATACTGTTGGTTACATTTATCTGACTTAATTATAAGTATTATCCTATGTTGGCAACACAAGGGTTGCTATATCTTGACATGACATGTTGATTTATGCTGTTGACATTCACTAACCCCCCTTTTCAATTGAAATTTAGATCTTTCAATTTATGTATTTCACCTTATGCATTATATTATATTATATAGTTTTGCAATAATGTTGATTATTTCCCCCACCGTTCCCCTATTTATGTAAGGGTTAAGGGGGAGTGGTTTTATACACTCCCCTGTAGCCAATGACTGTGAAGAGAGTTACTTTTAAACACCCACTTTGTAACACACAGCAGGTCTTAGATTACGGCATCTCGCCAAAACTAGTAGGGCCAGCTATCTCTCCGCTACCGTGCTGGTATTTACTAGGATTTTACTTCACTAATAAAGCCATTTGAATTTATGCAACTGGATCTCTTTAATCTCTTCTTTTTGCCTATTACTTACGGACTACAAGGAGTCCGCTTACCTTCAAGAGCCCACACAGCCTCCACTCTTCTTGGTTTTTCGCCTGCCGCAATACCACTTTACATTTCCCCCTGGGAGAGCTGAAGATTCGACCGGCACTGGAGCGGTTTGATTGGTTAAGCCTCACACACCCCTTTTCGGCATGTCCCAGTGATGACGTCAGACGCTTGAAAGACTCGGGTGGCGCTATCGAGGAAGGCACGTCTAGTGTACAATTCCGCACAGGAGCTGCAGTTCACCAGGATGACGAAGCCTTTGACCTGGAAGCTGCCATTACCCTCCGAGTAAAACTTACAGAAGCTGACCAACAGTTACTGCGGGGTGAGTGTAGAGGTTCATATCCTCCATACTTTCTATCATTATTGATTGACTGTGTATTAGCTCCATTAGCGCTCAGAGAATGGACATGTGCTCTCTAAGGGAATAATGCATTATTCATATATACGGCAGTTTCTTATATTGGAGTATATTACACATCCTACATCATAAGTTACAGTGATAGTGAACCCTGGGGGAAAACAACTGTGCCATAGTTATCTCTTATCACTTGAGCGAAGCTGCCTGAAAGTTTAACCCCTAGGTGTGAAATGTGTTTTTCTGTCTAGGTAAAGCTGTAACTAGATTGTAATTGTTGTATATGGTCGAGTGGAATGCCCTGCATATAGGCTTCTGTCTTAGTTAAATTAAGTTTATAAAAAGAATGGGCTCCAAAAGTTTCCAGGACTTTCATCAGTCTGGGGATGGTATGTGCTTGGTCTCGGGAGAATATTGTGACATCATCCACAAATAAAGCTATCTTGTGCACCATCCCAAATAGTGTGACTCCCTTCATCAGACTATCGGTCCTAATTTGCGGAGCTAGGGGTTCAATTGCTAATGTGAACAATATGGGTGAAAAGGGGCAACCCTGCCTTGTGCCGTTTGAGATCGGAAATGGTGAAGAGTGGAAACCAAGTCCCTTAACTGTTGCAGTGGGGGTGGAGTATATGGCTCTGACTGCTGTTATCATCTCCCCGGGGAATTTAAAACTTCTAAGGACCTCCCATAAGTAATCCCAGCAAACTCAGTCAAAGGCCTTTTCGACATCTAGAGAGATGACCGATAGTGGTTTGCCAAGTTTAGCAGAATGTATAGTAGGTGCTCAGAATGTTTAGTAGGTGTCTGGTGTTGTCCGGTCCCTCTCTATAAGGCACAAAGCCTACTTGATCAGGATTAATAAGCTGGGGTAGAAGGCAGGAAATGTGATTGGCCAGTTATTTGGAATACATTTCGATATAAACATTTATGTGGGATATGGGCCTGTTAATAGAACAAAACAAGGGGTCTTTATTCTGCTTGGGAATTGTTCTTTAGAGAGAGGTGGAAGTTTAAGAGAGTCCAGGAATGTGCGAATGAGGTTTGGGGGAGTTGCTTGGGGCTTTTCAGATTGTTCTAGATTATATAGATTTGAGTAGTACTCCACAAATTCCCTACCTATTTGGGAGGAGAGTCTGAAAACTTGGTATGCATGCCGGATTTGATGTATGCGAGTTGAGCACTCTCTATTTCTTATCTTATTGGCCAAGAAAGTATTGGCTTTGTTACTTTTATAGTAAAACAGCTGTTTCATCTTTGTTAAGATAGCTTGTGTTCTGCGGAGTGCAATTTGGGAAATATGGTTTTTAACATTAGTGATCTGGAGTGTTAAGTGTGTGGAAGGGGCATGTCGATTTAGTGTTTCTAATTTTCTAAGTTTTATATGGGCTTGCGACAGGGAGATGCCAGCTTGTTTGGGAAGGTGTGCTTGTTTCCTGATAATTAGTCCGCTAATGGTAGCTTTTGCGGCCCACCCATAAGGTGTTATCTCGAACCAGTGTGTTGTCATTGGTATGTATAAATTGAGTAATGTAACTCTTCTCTAAAGGGAACATCAGACATGATGTGGCGAGGTATGTGCCAAGAGGGTCTGGAGTGTGAGTTGTTTGTAGATATGATGTCAGCGTGAACATGGTCATGGTCGGACCAAGTACATAGTGAAATATTAGTGCGTCTGACTAAGTCCAGTGTATCTGCTGTGCAAAATATGTAGTCAAGTCTAGAGTATAAACTGTGTGGGTGTGAGTAGTGTGTGTAGTCCTTATCTCTAGGGTGAAGAGATTTTCAAATATTGTAGTATCCGAAACATGACGTAATGTTTCAGGTCTTGAGGGCTAGGAGTTCTGCATGTGAATGAGCCTTATCTTTCACCTTAGTTGTCCTGTCCATTCTATGGTCCCACACCATGTTAACTCTGCCCTGTTTATATTGGTCCACTAAGTGCAGAATCTTTTTTAGACATTTGGGTTTGTGGACCTATGGGAGATAGATTGAGGCTAGTGTGTAGTTCACATGGTTCAATTTGCATATGAGTATCACACACCTAGCTTGGGAGTCCTTAATAACTTGGGACACTTCATAGGTTAGTCTCTTATGGATCAAAATAGCTCTACCTCTGGCTTTTTTGGTATATGGGACACATTCTATATTAGTATAGTCCTTGGAGGTAAATCTAATGGGATTATTCAGTGACCAGTGTGTTTCCTGAAGGAACACAAAATCAGGATTGTGATGTTTGAGGGATCACAACAGCAAACTACGGCCTAGATTTGGAGTTTGGCGTTAGCCGTGAAAACCAGCGTTAGAGGCTCCTAACGCTGGTTTTAGGCTACCGCCGGTATTTGGAGTCAGTGATTAAAGGGTCTAACGCTCACTTTTCAGCCGCGACTTTTCCATACCGCAGATCCCCTTACGTCAATTGCGTATCCTATCTTTTCAATGGGATCTTCCTAACTCCGGTATTTAGAGTCGTTTCTGAAGTGAGCGTTAGAGCTCTAACGACAAAACTCCAGCCGCAGGAAAAAAGCAGGAATTAAGAGCTTTCTGGGCTAACGCCGGTTCATAAAGCTCTTAACTACTGTGGTCTAAAGTACACTAACACCCATAAACTACCTATGTACCCCTAAACCGAGGTCCCCCCACATCGCCGCAACTCGATTAAATTTTTTTAACCCCTAATCTGCCGACCGCCACCTATGTTATCCTTATGTACCCCTAATCTGCTGCCCCTAACACCGGCGACCCCTATATTATATTTATTAACCCCTAACCTGCCCCCCTCAACGTCGCCGCCAGCTACCTACAATAATTAACCCCTAATCTGCCGACCGCAAAGCGCCGCCACCTACGTTATCCTTATGTACCCCTAATCTGCTGCCCCTAACACCGCCAACCCCTATATTATATTTATTAACCCTTAACCTGCCCCCCACAACGTCGCCGACACCTGCCTACACTTATTAACCCCTAATCTGCCGAGCGGACCTGAGCGCTACTATAATAAAGTTATTAACCCCTAATCCGCCTCACTAACCCTATCATAAATAGTATTAACCCCTAATCTGCCCTCCCTAACATCGCCGACACCTAACTTCAATTATTAACCCCTAATCTGCCGACCGAATCTCGCCGCTATTCTAATAAATGTATTAACCCCTAAAGCTAAGTCTAACCCTAACACTAACACCCCCCTAAGTTAAATATAATTTTAATCTAACAAAATTAATTAACTCTTATTAAATAAATTATTCCTATTTAAAGCTAAATACTTACCTGTAAAAAAAATCCTAATATAGCTACAATATAAATTATAATTACATTGTAGCTATTTTAGGATTAATATTTATTTTACAGGCAACTTGGTAATTATTTTAACCAGGTACAATAGCTATTAAATAGTTAAGAACTATTTAATAGTTACCTAGTTAAAATAATAACAAAATTACCTGTAAAATAAGTCCTAACCTAAGTTATAATTAAACCTAACACTACCCTATCAATAAATTAATTAAATAAAATACCTACAATTACCTACAATAAAACCTAACACTACACTATCAATAAATAAATTAAATACAATTTCTACAAATAACTACAATTACATAAACTAACTAAAGTACAAAAAATAAAAAAGAACTAAGTTACAAAAAATAAAAAAATATTTACAAACATAAGAAAAATATTACAACAATTTTAAACTAATTACACCTACTCTAAGCCCCCTAATAAAATAACAAAGACCCCCAAAATAAAAAAATGCCCTACCCTATTCTAAATTAATAAATTTAAAAGCTCTTTTACCTTACCAGCCCTGAACAGGGCCCTTTGCGGGGCATGCCCCAAGAAAATCAGCTCTTTTGCCTGTAAAAAAAACCATACAATACCCCCCCCCCAACATTACAACCCACCACCCACATACCCCTAATCTAACCCAAACCCCCCTTAAATAAACCTAACACTAAGCCCCTGAAGATCTTCCTACCTTGTCTTCACATCACCGGGTATCACCGATCGGTCCTGGCTCCGATATCTTCATCCAACCCAAGCGGGGGCTAGACATCCACTGAAGAAGTCTAGAAGAGGGTCCAAAGTCTTCCTCCTATCCGGCAAGAAGAGGACATCCGGACCGGCAAACATCTTCATCCAAGCGGCATCTTCGATCTTCTTCCATCTGGTGCGGAGCGGGTCCATGTTGAAGCAGCCGACGCGGATCCATCCTCTTCTTCCGGCGTCTCCCGACGAATGACGGTTCCTTTAAGGGACGTCATCCAAGATGGCGTCCCTCGAATTCCGATTGGCTGATAGGATTCTATCAGCCAATCGGAATTAAGGTAGGAATATTCTGATTGGCTGATGGAATCAGCCAATCAGAATCAAGTTCAATCCGATTGGCTGATCCAATCAGCCAATCAGATTGAGCTCGCATTCTATTGGCTGATCGGAACAGCCAATAGAATGCGAGCTCAATCTGATTGGCTGATTGGATCAGCCAATCGGATTGAACTTGATTCTGATTGGCTGATTCCATCAGCCAATCAGAATATTCCTACCTTAATTCCGATTGGCTGATAGAATCCTATCAGCCAATCGGAATTCGAGGGACGCCATCTTGGATGACGTCCCTTAAAGGAACCGTCATTCGTCGGGAGACGCCGGAAGAAGAGGATGGATCCGTGTCGGCTGCTTCAACATGGACCTGCTCCGCACCAGATTGGAGAAGATCGAAGATGCCGCTTGGATGAAGATGTTTGCCGGTCCGGATGTCCTCTTCTTGCCGGATAGGAGGAAGACTTTGGACCCTCTTCTGGACTTCTTCAGTGGATGTCTAGCCCCCGCTTGGGTTGGATGAAGATATCGGAGCCAGGACCGATCGGTGATACCCGGTGAGGTGAAGACAAGGTAGGAAGATCTTCAGGGGCTTAGTGTTAGGTTTATTTAAGGGGGGTTTGGGTTAGATTAGGGGTATGTGGGTGGTGGGTTGTAATGTTGGGGGGGGGTATTGTATGTTTTTTTTTACAGGCAAAAGAGCTGATTTTCTTGGGGCATGCCCCGCAAAGGGCCCTGTTCAGGGCTGGTAAGGTAAAAGAGCTTTTAAATTTATTAATTTAGAATAGGGTAGGGAATTTTTTTATTTTGGGGGTCTTTGTTATTTTATTAGGGGGCTTAGAGTAGGTGTAATTAGTTTAAAATTGTTGTAATATTTTTCTTATGTTTGTAAATATTTTTTTATTTTTTGCAACTTAGTTCTTTTTTATTTTTTGTACTTTAGTTAGTTTATGTAATTGTAGTTATTTGTAGAAATTGTATTTAATTTATTTATTGATAGTGTAGTGTTAGGTTTTATTGTAGGTAATTGTAGGTATTTTATTTAATTAATTTATTGATAGGGTAGTGTTAGGTTTAATTATAACTTAGGTTAGGACTTATTTTACAGGTAATTTTGTTATTATTTTAACTAGGTAACTAATAAATAGTTCTTAACTATTTAATAGCTATTGTACCTGGTTAAAATAATTACCAAGTTGCCTGTAAAATAAATATTAATCCTAACATAGCTACAATGTAATTATAATTTATATTGTAGCTATATTAGGGTTTATTTTACAGGTATTTAGCTTTAAATAGGAATAATTTATTTAATAAGAGTTAATTAATTTCGTTAGATTTAAATTATATTTAAGTTAGGGGGGTGTTAGTGTTAGGGTTAGACTTAGCTTTAGGGGTTAATACATTTATTAGAATAGCGGTGAGCTCCGGTCGTCAGATTAGGGGTTAATAATTGAAGTTAGGTGTCGGCGATGTTAGGGAGGGCAGATTAGGGGTTAATACTATTTATGATAGGGTTAGTGAGGCGGATTAGGGGTTAATAACTTTATTATAGTAGCGCTCAGGTCCGCTCGGCAGATTAGGGGTTAATAAGTGTAGGCAGGTGTCGGCGACATTGAGGGGGGCAGATTAGGGGTTAATAAATATAATATAGGGGTCGGCGGTGTTAGGGGCAGCAGATTAGGGGTACATAGGGATAATGTAAGTTGCGGCGGTTTACGGAGCGGAAGATTAGGGGTTAATAATAAAATGCAGGTGTCAGCGATAGCGGCAGCGGCAGATTAGGGGTTAATAAGTGTAAGGTTAGGGGTGTTTAGACTCGGGGTACATGTTAGAGTGTTAGGTGCAGACGTAGGAAGTGTTTCCCCATAGGAAACAGTGGGGCTGTGTTAGGAGCTGAACGCTGCTTTTTTGCAGGTGTTAGGTTTTTTTTCCAGCTCAAACAGCCCCATTGTTTCCTATGGGAGAATCGTGCACGAGCACGTTTTTGAGGCTGGCCGCGTCCGTAAGCAACTCTGGTATCGAGAGTTGCATTTGCGGTTAAAATGCTCTACGCTCCTTTTTTGGAGCCTAACGCAGCATTTTTTGGGACTCTCGATACCAGAGTTAATTTTATGGTGCGGCCAGAAAAAAGCCTGCGTAGCGTTAACAGCCCATCTACCGCCAAACTCCAAATCTAGGCCTACGTTTGTGTAGATAATTAAGGCCTCTAGCATTATGGTTTAATACCCTTAATGTAGACATATCAGTGAGTTAGGGTGTAGGCTAGTTCAGGTGATAGAACCTTGTCAGAGTAACAACGGGGTGGGGAAGAGATGGGGTAATGGGGGAGGTTAGGAGGGGTAGGAAATACACTAAGAAAGCATCTGAAAGTTGTGGTGGAAGTAGTGCTCCTCAGTGGAACCCTACTGTGGGCTTCTAAATGGGGGGAGAACAAAGTGCAAGAAGGCAGAGGAGGCAGGGACCAATATTGCCAGCCCCGCTCCAAGTAAAATAACATAGTGAATATAAACATTTGACCTAAAAAATAACTTTTAGTAAGTGCATACCTCTAGAACTGTTGTTGCAAAAGAGTTAAAAACAAGAAGTGGTTTTCAATTCCCCTTCCAAGTAGTAGGGGAGTGTGCAAAAACCCTCTAAGAGTGTAAGGATTAATCCCAAAGGGTCAAGTTGAGCCAGCAAGATGGCGGGTAGAGTCTTGAGATAGGTGTGTCCTAGGGCACTTCATCCTTTGATCCTTTACAGTCCACTTTGGAGCTGAGGCTCGCAGCCTGGCGTGAGTAGGCAAATGTGAAGGTGAGGTTTCTTGTGAGAGACCCCATGAGGCAAGAAGAGAGAGGCCCTGAGGAGGACAAGAAGCCACAAATGTTTGATTGTCTTTAGAAATATTAAGTTTGGTGGGATGACCTCATCTGTACTTTATACTGGCTTTGCGGAGAGTGGAGGTGACAGGCTGAAATTGTCAACGTTGTTGTAGGGTGTGGGCCGAGAGGTCGGGTAGGAACTGGATATCCTTAAACATTTCAGAGAGGGTTGGTTTTTTGAATGCAGCTTGCATCAGTCTGTCCTTATAAAGAAAGCTTTGAAAGTAGACTATCACATCCCTTGGTTTGTCTGGAGACACAGTTTTTGAACAGAGTGCTCTATGGGCTATTTCCATGGTGTTTGTTAAACCCTCAGGAGAACCCACAAGTTCCTTGAAGAGTGCTTGTAGGAAGTTGTGTAATTCTGTGGGCGTGACACTTTTTGGTATACCCCTGAAGCATACATTATTTCACCGTGCCTGGTCTTCCACATCAGCCAACTTAAATTCCAGTTGGGATATCTGTTCCGAAAGACATTGTGAATATGATAGTAGGCTGGTTTGATCTACAGCTAAGTCATCCTGTTTGCGTTCTAACGCATCTATTCTCTCGCCAATCTCTGAGATTTCTTTCTTGAGCTAAGCCGAGCTACGCTGGATTTATTGAGTAATAGAGCGTGTCTGTAAAGCCAGCATTCTTTAAAGTGTAGATACTGTAATAAAGTGTTGGGATGGTGTGGTGGAGTGTGTGCTTGACTGAGACTGTGAATCTGGGTCACTAATTTCTCTGTGAGCTTCTGTGTTCGGCTCTTTCATGGGCTGAGTAAAGTGGTCATAGACCGTTTCCTTAGATTTGCTTGGGATCTTGGTATGCTTCCTTGAAGTGTGAGGCATTTTTTAAAAGATCCTAGGCACAAGACAACCTTCAGGGAACTATCCGTTAAGAGTATGCAAAAATTAGGTCTAACTGTAAGCAAGCACACTACATAAACATTACACCTACAACATTGGAGCAGGGCTGGGCAGCATCTCATCGGCACACTTACCACATGTTAGATTGGGAGCGTCTTACAAGAAGTGGCCGAAAAGGGCTTTGTGTGTTACAAGGGGCCCTTGTAGTCTGGGTTAGTTTAAGACAGGATGACCAGATTTGTGGAGTGGGTGTTTTCAAGGGGGGTGAGACACTGGGTGCCAATGAGGTGCCGTTGGATGTTACAGGTATTGGTTGCCTGGTCCACTGGACCCGATCACCCACTCCTCTGGGGATTTGGGCTACGTCTCTTACAGAGGTGATAAGGAATCTGGATATGACCCGCACAGACTAGCAGGGAAGGAAAGGGTGGGAGGAGGGGGAGCTCAATAATCGCAGCCCAGACAGTGACAATCTATATAATAGTACATAGTTAAGATAATCACTTAGCAGATATCTAATTTCAAGCAATGGATACAATTGTGATCTAAGCTGATATTTTTATTAATACAACACAGTATTGAAAGATACACAAGTTAACACTGTAATCACCTCGCTCACTCGCCTCTATTGAAAGGGGATACATCCTATAAAAGGGGGTAAAAGGTAAGTGTAGGTGACCTGCACAGACTAGATGAGCAGGAAAGCGAGATGAGAGGGAGGAGGGGACTGTACAAGCAGGTGCAGCAATGAAACAACAAGGGCATATGCAATATGGGTAGACACCGTGTAAAACGTGGGCTATGGTAACAACAAATGATTAGCCTGAGCCAGGATTAGGTTGCAAGTCCCGGATTTTTAAATGATTGTAGTCCAGACTCTGAGTGAATTACACTGTATGGCAAGCTGAGAGGTCCCAGTTTGAGCAGTTCTGGGTAAAGAAGTGTCACAGTAAGTGTTTTGGTCTGCTCCAAATGTCTGGGAGTGAGAAAGTTGGAATAATGTTGTTCCACTTTAATGAGGGCAAGTGTGGTGCCTAACTAGTTTTGTGTGAGGAGGTGTAAAAAGCATAGATCTCACCCATTTGGCTTGGGCCGGTAAAGCGTGGGGCGACACCCTCCTTTCTGGTTGCAGTTGATGCTGAGCACTGCCGGGCGATCTTGTGACTGTTCAGGTCTCTCTGAGCCCAGAGAGGTAGATCCGGTGTGCCCAGTTAAGCAGGAGTTCTCCTGAATGCGGCCACAAACTTTCGGGGCCCTGTGTGGATAGTGTGTCTGTGGTCCAGCAGACTTGTGTGGGTTGGCTCGTTAACAGAGGGGTGCGGGGAGGCTCCAGTCTGAGCGTAGCTTAGGCAGCGGTTAAGGCTGAGCTTTCTACAGGCCGAATTGCCGCGTGTTCGAAGATGGCGGCTTTTCACGCCACAGGGTAAGCTTCCCGGTACCGGTCTTCTTTCAATCCCGTTGTCCTCCTCCGATTAGACCTACAGGAGCAAGTAGGAGAGATCGCTCCGGAGGGTTGCTTAGTGGCTCTGAGCCGTTCTGGGATTTCCCCAGGCCGTGAGAGTTGGGCCGCACTTTTCCGAGATGGTGATGCCGGATTTCTGCTTACTATCCTCAAAGCCCAGAGCTCTCTTGCCGGTATGTGAGGATTTTAAGTAGGGTAAATAACGGTTTTGGGTAGGATAGGTAGCCAAATAGGTAGGAATATAGTCCGTTTTGAGACAGAGCTCTGGTATCGTGCATCTGCACTCGTCTCAGGCTAGCTCTGCCCCCTCGACTTTATATTTTTGTTGTGCATAATTAAACATTTTATCTGGGATTCAATTTTTACTTCAGTATGCTTTTAAGAGCTGTCTACTGTAGAGTGAACATAATTTATATATGTTTTGGGAATGGTGCCTTCCAGATATCATCTAGTATACTCTCGAATTTGGCAAATCTTCAGATACTTTTGGTTTTAGTAGTAGTAAAAAATTCCAGTGACTGGTTGCACTGAAAGAATTTTTCATTTTAATGTTTGGTAGCAACAAGTACATTTTGGATATCTATGTTAGTCAAATTTAATTTTTTTATGATTCATATAGTGTGCCATGTATTTCCCGCTTTTCCAGTCTCTTCATTTTTCTGTGTGGCTTCTTCATACGACTTGTGGTATTTTCTTGTTGATCGATTGTTTTTACCCGTGAATAGGTTTTCTGCTGTTGAGTCTATTAGTTGACACTGACATTATTTTTGTTTGCCAATTTGTTGTCTCACATCTGGGTGCACTGATATCTGCTTGAATTCTCTGGTATTTGAACTTGAACTTGTTTTCCTGACTTCTCTCCTGGTTCCTGATTTGGCTTTGCTTAAACTTGTTGTTGACCTATATTCCCTATTGACTCTCTTGGATTATGCTTGGTACCTTGCTGCTTGGCTGGGTTTCATGCCTGCCACTTTTCTGGCAGGAACGATCTGCAATAGAATAGCCCTTTCAGTGGATGAGGTATTGGAGCTGATGAGTGCAATATCTGGAGTCCAAAATCTTTGACATTATATATTCAGGCTGGCCATGAACCATATCCAGAGGAGTTACATTATGAGAAAATTGGTTAAAAACATCTAGTTTTCGCAGAGACACATGAAAAAACATCAAAATACTAAGAGATGATGGAAGCGCTAGTTTGTAGCCTGTGTTAGAGACTCGTCACACAATACGATAGTGACAGGCAAATCTAGGACTGAGTTTGTACGAGGGCTGTTTCAGACAGATATGGTGAGTTGAGAGCCATACCTTGTCACCCACTTGCAGTTTAGGAGAAACTTGAGAAGATCTAATTGCATACATCTTGTAATGGCAAGTAGAATGTTGAAGTATGATGCAAATTTTGCGCTAATGGGCTACAAGGTTTTGAACACAACAGTCAGCTGCTGGTAAACCAATCTGTGGAGAGTGTAGTGGGATAGTTCTGAGTTAATACCCCAGAGCAGCCAAAAAAAGAGTGTTTTTTTAAAGAAGCTGTTCTAAAGAGAATTCTTAACAAACTCTGCTAAAGGAAGATTTGCCCAGTTGGAATGTTGTGAATAAACATACTTGTGGACATAACCTTTAAGTTCCTGGTTAGCTTTATTATTCTGTCCGTTAGTCTGTGGGTGATTGCTGGCAGATAAAGACACTATGGTACCAAGACATTTACAAAGACCTCTCTAGAAGGCAGATATAAACAGAGTTCACCTGGTCAGAGACCATGTTTTCTGGCAAGCTGTACAGTCTAACAATGTGGGTAATAAACAAAAAAGCTATCTCTGGAGCAGAAGGTAACTTGAAAGGAAGTGATATGTAATGAGCCTGTTTGGAAAAGCAATCTGACCCAACCCAAATTACAGTGCAGCCATTAGATAGGGGTAGGTCCATAATAAAGTCCATGGACAAATGGGTCTAAGGTTGCTTAGGCACTGCAAGAGGTTACAGGAGACCATAAGGCAGCAGTCTGGGTACCTTTATTGCTGCACAAGTAGTACATTAGGAAGCTTAATTATGGAGATATTTCTTGAGATCCGGCCACCAAACATGTGACTGGAGTAGCTGAGTAGTGCTAAGTACTCCAGGATGTCCTGAACTTTTATTATCATGGGCCCAAGACAGCAGACTCTAATAAAGAGAACCAGGAACATAGTATCTCTGCGGTGGAACTGTTAGAGAAAAAAAATCTGTGCCAGCAGATGACTAAGATGGACAAATAAATCCATTGGCCAAGTTCTCTTTAATGTACTATTCCATATATTTGATTTCTGCTCGAGAGAGAGGGTAAGTTCTACCCTTAGGTATAGGTGACTCAGGGTACAAGTCAATCTTTCAATTGTCAAAAACATCTGTGAATTCACTATAAGGTTCAGGGATACCCAAGGGCCAAGGTGATGGCAGAAAGGAGATGCTGTTTAGTAAGGAAGGGTGGTTTCAAACGGGTACCAAAAGAGGAATCACCCCATCATGAGGGATTTCTGGAGGGCCAATGAAACTGGGGATTATACTGAGTCAGCCAAGGTAACCCTAATACTATGGGTTGTAACAGAGATTCAATAAGGTCAAATTTAAGGCCCTCTAAATAAAAAATCCCAACAGAAACTGATCAATTTATTTTGTTAAACTCAGCTATAACAATTAATGAAATTAACATAATGTTATTATTTAACATCATGTTCTTTATTTATTTTGTTAAACTCAACAATAACAATTAAAAAAATATAATACAAACAATCAAACGGTCTAAAATATTAGATCTAGGAAATGAATTTGCAGTCACAAATTGTGTCTGGAGCGTATCTGCCCTCGGCCGAAATCGAAACATTCTGTTCTTAATTTATTACATTCTTCAGCTTCTTTTTCAATAAACAGTTTACAACTTTTTTGCACTTTAACTTGTGCCTAGTAGGTAATGTGCAGATTACCTAGGTAATGTGAGAAATGAAACAATTTTTCTGCACTTTAACTGATCACCCTAGTTAATCTGCAGATTAACTAGATAATGTGCACATTAACTGAATTCTGCACTTTAACTGTAACATATATTTATGTAGAACGTTCAGCATATGATAAATTAAAGAGTTACTTTTATATTTAAGCAAAAGGAATGACATGAAAGGTTCTACCTGAATCAATGAATGATGAGAAACACTGCAGATATTTTGAAATGAAGACCAAAACTTATCCAGAAATTGGAAGTTGAATCCTGTGCAATGCAAACTGTGAAACAGATTAAGTTGGAGTGTGATGTCACAGCTGAAGGCAGAGCTTAAACAGAACAGCAAGAAAATGCTGTCAAAGAATCCAAAAGGAGATTTAATCTGTGTAATTAAAGTGTAGATCCTGCAAACTATGGCCTAGATTCAGAGTTTGGCGTTAGCCATCAAAAGCAGCGTTAAGGGGTCCTAACGCTGCTTTTTACCGCCCGCTGGTGTTTAGAGTCAGCCAGGAAAGGGTCTACCACTCACTTTCTTTCCGTGACTCCAGGCTACCGCAGATCCCCTTACGTCAATTGCGTATCCTATCTTTTCAATGGGATTTGCCTAACGCTGGTATTTGGAGTCTTGGAACAAGTGAGCAGTAGAGCCTCTACCGACAAGACTCCTACCGCCAAAAAAAGTCAGTAGTTAAGAGCTTTATGGGCTAACGCCGGAACATAAAGCTCTTAACTACTGTGCTATAAAGTACACTAACACCCATAAACTACCTATGTACCCCTAAACCGAACCCCCCACATCGCAAACCCTATAATAAAAATTTTTAACCCCTAATCTGCCGACCGGACACTGCCACCACCTACATTATAGCTATGAACCCCTAATCTGCTGCCCCTAACATCACTGACACCTATATTATATTTATTAACCCCTAATCTGCCCCCCAATGTTGCCGCTACCCAACTACACTTATTAACCCCTAATCTGTCGACCGGACCTTGCCGCCACTATAATAAATGTATTAACCTCTAAACCGCCACACTCCCACCTCGCAAACACTATAATAAATTGTATTAACCCCTAATCTGCCCTCCCTAACATCGCCGCCACCTACCTACAATTATTAACCCCTAATCTCCCACCCGCAACGTCGCCGCTACTATAATAAAGTTATTAACCCCTAAACCTAAGTCTAACCCTAACCCTAACACCCCCCTAACATAAATATAATTGAAATAAAACGAAATAATATTCCTATAATTAAATAAATTATTCCTATTTAAAACTAAATACTTACCTAGGCCTAGATTTGGAGTTTGGCGTTAGCCGTGAAAACCAGCGTTAGAGGCTCCTAACGCTGGTTTTAGGCTACCTCCGGTATTTGGAGTCACTCAAAATCGGGTCTAACGCTCACTTTTCAGCCGCGACTTTTCCATACCGCAGATCCCCTTACGTAAATTGCGTATCCTATCTTTTCAATGGGATTTTTCTAACTCCGGTATTTAGAGTCGTGGCTGAAGTGAGCGTTAGACATCTAACGACAAAACTCCAGCCGCAGGAAAAAAGTCAGTAGTTAAGAGCTTTCTGGGCTAACGCCGGTTTATAAAGCTCTTAACTACTGTACTCTAAAGTACACTAACACCCATAAACTACCTATGTACCCCTAAACCGAGGTCCCCCCACATCGCTGCCACTCGATTAATTTTTTTTAACCCCTAATCTGCCAACCGCCACCTACGTTATACTTATGTACCCCTAATCTGCTGCCCCTAACACCGCCGACCCCTATATTATATTTATTAACCCCTAACCTGCCCCCCACAACGTCGCTGCCAGCTACCTACAATAATTAACCCCTAATCTGCCGACCGCAAAGCGCCGCCACCTACGTTATATTTATGTACCCCTAATCTGCTGCCCCTAACACCGACCCCTATATTATATTTATTAGCCCCTAATCTGCCCCCCTCAACGTCGCCTCCACCTGCCTACACTTATTAACCCCTAATCTGCCGAGCGGACCGCACCGCTATTATTATAAAGTTATTAACCCCTAATCCGCCTCACTAACCCTATAATAAATAGTATTAACCCCTAATCTGCCCTCCCTAACATCGCCGACACCTAACTTCAAACATTAACCCCTAATCTGCCGACTGGAGCTCACCGCTATTTTAATAAATGTATTAACCCCTAAAGCTAAGTCTAACCCTAACACTAACACCCCCCTAAATTAAATATAATTTTAATCTAACGAAATTAATTAACTCTTCTTAAATAAATTATTCCGATTTAAAGCTAAATACTTACCTGTAAAATAAATCCTAATATAGCTACAATATAAATTATAATTATATTATAGCTATTTTAGGATTAATATTTATTTTACAGGTAACTTTGTATTTATTTTAACCAGGTACAATAGCTATTAAATAGTTAAGAACTATTTAATAGCTAAAATAGTTAAAATAATTACAAAATTACCTGTAAAATAAATCCTAACCTAAGTTACAATTAAACCTAACACTACACTATCAATAAATTAATTAAATAAACTACCTACAATTACCTACAATTAACCTAACACTACACTATCAATAAATTAATTAAATACAATTCCTACAAATAAATACAATTAAATAAACTAGCTAAAGTACAAAAAATAAAAAAGAACTAAGTTACAAAAAATAAAAAAATATTTACAAACATAAGAAAAATATTACAACAATTTTAAACTAATTACACCTACTCTAAGCCCCCTAATAAAATAATAAAGCCCCCCAAAATAAAAAAATGCCCTACCCTATTCTAAATTACTAAAGTTCAAAGCTCTTTTACCTTACCAGCCCTGAACAGGGCCCTTTGTGGGGCATGCCCCAAGAAGTTCAGCTCTTTTGCCTGTAAAAAAAAACATACAATACCCAAGCCCCCCAACATTACAACCCACCACCCACATACCCCTAATCTAACCCAAACCCCCCTTAAATAAACCTAACACTAAGCCCCTGAAGATCATCCTACCTTGTCTTCACCTCACCGGGTATCACACCGATCCGTCCAGAAGAGCTCCTCCGATGTCCTGATCCAAGCCCAAGCGGGGGGCTGAAGAGGTCCATGATCCGGCTGAAGTCTTCATCCAAGCGGGAGCTGAAGAGGTCCATGATCCGGATGAAGTCTTCATCCAAGCGGGAGCTGAAGAGGTCCATGATCCGGATGAAGTCTTCTATCAACGGCATCTTCAATCTTCTTTCTTCCGGATACATCTTGCAGACCTCCGACGCGGAACATCCTCTTCTCCCGACGGCTACTAGCCGAATGACGGTTCCTTTAAGGGACGTCATCCAAGATGGCGTCCCTCGAATTCCGATTGGCTGATAGGATTCTATCAGCCAATAGGAATTAAGGTAGGAATATTCTGATTGGCTGATGGAATCAGCCAATCAGAATCAAGTTCAATCCGATTGGCTGATCCAATCAGCCAATCAGATTGAGCTCGCATTCTATTGGCTGTTCCGATCGGATTGAACTTGATTCTGATTGGCTGATTGGCAGATTAGGGGTTAATAATTGAAGTTAGGTGTCGGCGATGTTAGGGAGGGCAGATTAGGGGTTAATACTATTTATTATAGGGTTAGTGAGGCAGATTAGGGGTTAATAACTTTATTATAGTAGCGCTCAGGTCCGGTCGGCAGATTAGGGGTTAAAAAAGTGTAGGCAGGTGGAGGCGACGTTGTGGGGGACAGATTAGGGGTTAATAAATATAATATAGGGGTCGGCGATGTTAGGGCAGCAGATTAGGGGTACATAGGGATAATGTAAGTAACGGCGGTTTACGGAGCGGCAGATTAGGGGTTAATAATAATATGCAGGTGTCAGCGATAGCGGGGGCGGCAGATTAGGGGTTAATAAGTGTAAGGTTAGGGGTGTTTAGACTCGGGGTACAAGTTAGAGTGTTAGGTGCAGACGTAGGAAGTGTTTCCGCATAGCAAACAATGGGGCTGCGTTAGGAGCTGAACGCGGCTTTTTTGCAGGTGTTAGGTTTTTTTTCAGCTCAAACAGCCCCATGTTTCCCATGGGAGAATCGTGCATGAGCACGTTTTTGAGGCTGGCCGCTTGCGTAAGCAACTCTGGTATCGAGAGTTGAAGCTGCGTTAAAAATGCTCTACGCTCCTTTTTTGGAGCCTAACGCAGCCTTTATGTGGACTCTCAATACCAGAGTTGTTTTTATGGTGTGGCCAGAAAAAAGCCGGCGTTAGTTTTTCGGGTCGTTACCGACAAAACTCCAAATCTAGCCGCTAGAAAATAAACCATAAAATAGCTACAATATAACTAATAATTACATTGTAGCTATTTTAGGATTTATATTTATTTTACAAGCAACTTTGTATTTATTTTAACTAGGTACAATAGCTATTAAATACTTAATAACTATTTAATAGCTACCTAGTTAAAATAAGTACAAAATTACCTGTAAAATAAATCCTAACCTAAGTTACAAATACACCTAACACTACACTATCATTAAATTCATTAAATAAATTACCAACAATTAGCTAAACTAAAATACAATTAAATAAACTAATCTATAATACAAAAACCCCCCCACTAAATTACAGAAAATAAACAAATATTACAAGAAGTTTAAACTAATTACACCTAATCTAAGCCCCCTAATAAAATAAAAAAGCCCCCAAAATAATAAAATGCCCTACCCTATTCTAAATTACAAAAGTAATCAGCTCTTTTACCAGCCCTTAAAAGGGTTTTTTTGCTGGGCATTGCACCAAAGTAATCAGCTCTTTTACCTGTAAAAAAAAATACAACCCCCCCAACATTAAAACCCACCACCCACATACCCCTACTCTAACCCACCGAAACCCCCCTTAAAAAAACCTAACGCTAACCCCCTGAAGATCTCCCTACCTTGAGTCGTCTTCACCCAACCGGGCCGAAAATCTTCATCCAAGGTGCGCAGAGGAGGTCCTTCATCCGGTAGAAGTCTTCATCCAGGCGGCGTCTTCAATCTTCATCCATCCGGAGCGGAGCCATCTTCCAAGGAGCCGACGCGGAGCCATCCTCTTCATCCGGAGTCTTCTAACACAATGACGGTACCTTTAAGTGATGTCATCCAAGATGGCCAATCGGAATTAAGGTAGGAAAAATCTGATTGGCTGATTCAATCAGCCAATCAGATTGAAGTTCAATCAGATTGGCTGATCCAATCAGCCAATCGTATTGAGCTTGCATTCTATTGGCTGTTCTATTGGCAGATTAGTGGTTAATACAATTTATTATAGTGTTTGCGAGGTGGGAGTGCGGCGGTTTAGGGGTTAATAAATTTATTATAGTGGCGGCGAGGTCCGGTCGGCAGATTAGAGGTTAATAAGTGTAGGTAGGTGGCGGCGATGTTGTGGGGGCAGATTAGGAGTTAATAAATATAATATAGGTGTCAGCGATGTTAGGGGCAGTAGATTAGGGGTTCATAGCTATAATGTAGGTGGCAGATTAGGGGTTAATATTATAATGTAGGTGTCAGCGATAGCGGGGGCGGCAGATTAGGGGTTAATAAGTGTAAGGTTAGGGGTGTTTAGACTCGGGGTTCATGTTAGGGTGTTAGGTGTAGACTTAGAGAGTGTTTCCCCATAGGAAACAATGGGGCTGTGCTAGGAGCTGAACGCTGCTTTTTTGCAGGTGTTAGTTTTTTTTTTCCAGCCAGCTCAGCCCCATTGTTTCCTATGGGGATATCGTGCACGAGCACGTTTTTCCAGCTTACCGCTACCGTAGGCAACGCTGGTAGCTAAATTATGCTCAACGCTCCCTTTTCTGAGCCTAACGCAGCCACTCAGACAACTCTAAATGCCAGCGTTGTCTTAAGGGTGCGCTGGGAAAAAAAGCAGCGTTAGCACCGCGGGTCTTTACCGTCAAAACTCTAAATCTAGGCGAAAGTTTTTAGAGGCAAATAAGTTGTTTTAAAACAGACTTAGCTTCTCAGATCCTGCATCTCATGAAGTGAATGAGAATTACCGAGCACTGAGGAAAGGAAGTGCTGCTGATTTATACAGGTGTTGGATTGAGGAGGTTTGTTTTCTTAAAGCTGTAGTACAAAATTAAAGAGGTTTGTTTTCTTAAAGCTGTAGTAAATTAATTAAGAGGTTTGTTTCTTAAAGGTGAAGTACATAAATATAAATATATGACAGAACACCCCCCTCAAGGATTATCACCGAGGATCACAATCTAGGTTTCAAAGGATGTCTGTGATGGAATAGAGACACAAGTCTAGGTGCAGAAAGGTTAGAAACAGGTTCCCAAGTATCATCATCTGAAGAAAATCCCTTCCATCGGATAAGATATTGGAGTTGATCATTCACTTTCCTAGAGTCTAATATGGAATGTACCTCATAAATCTGGTCAGAATCTGGAAGATTAGGGACAATAGGTGAATTGATATCAAAATCCCGAAGTGTTCTATAAGGTTTCAATTAAGAAACATGGAAGGTGGAATTAATTTTCAAGGATGGAGGTAAAGACTATGGGGCCTATTTATCAAAGGTCTTGCGGACCTGATCCGACAGTGCGGATCAGGTCCGCAAGACCTCACTGAATGCGGAGTGCAATACGCTTTCTGCATTTAACATTGCACCAGCAGCTCACAAGAGCTGCTGGTGCAACGCAACTCCCTGCAGACTTGCGGCCAATTGGCCACCAGCAGGGAGGTGTCGATCAACCTGATCGTACTTGATCGGGATGCAGCAATTCCTGTCCGCCTCATCAGAGCAGGCAAACAGGGTTATGGAGCAGCGGTCTTTAGACCGCTGCTTCATAACTGCTGTTTCTGGCGAGTCTGAAGACTCGCCAGAAACACTGGCCCACAAGATCCGTTCGGAGCTTGATAAATGGGCCCCAATATGACAGCATTTTTATTTACAATTGATTGAATACAAAAAGGTCCAATGAATTGGGATGATAACTTCCTAGATGGATAAGGAAGTTTAAGGTTAAGAGTAGATAACCAAACATAATCTCCAACATTATAGTTGGGAGAAGCAGTTCTATTTTTGTCATAGTAATACATTTGATGTTCTTTTGCCAACTTAATGTTATCACGTACAAGTGAGAAAGTTTCAGAAATTGAATTCACCAAGTCATTTACTAATGGACAAGCACTTTTAATAGCTGTGTTCGAATGGAAAGATGGGTTGAATGGAATCCATAGTTAAGAAAGAAGGGTGTGAATTTTGTCAATGAATGAATTGTGTTGTTATAAGCAACTTCGGCATAGGGTAGCAGAGTGGACCATTTATCTTGTCTTGAGTTAGTAAAACATCTGAGATACTGTTCCAACCATTGCTTGGTCCTTTCTGATTGACCATTAGTCTGTGGATGGAAAGATGTACTGAGTCTACACCGAATGCCAAGGGTTTAACAAAGTTCTACCCAAAATTTGCTGGTAAATTGCCAGTACCACGGTCTGTAGTTATAGATTGAGGTATTCCATGAAGTTTGAATACATGAGTGAATAATAGATGAACAGTTTCTGAGGATGTAGGTAGTTTTTTGTATGGTATAAAATGAACAATTTTACTGAAAAGGTCAACCACCACTATTATAACTTTGTTGTTGTTAGATTTAGGAAGCTCAACTATAAGGTCCAGTGCTATATCAGTCCAAGGTTTATCTGGTGTGGGTATTGGAATGAGATAACCATATGGACTTTTCTTTCTTAGAAATTTAACAGATTTTACATGTCTGAATGTAATCAGTAACATCTTTAATTGCAGTTGACCACCAAAAGGATCTTGTAATAAGATCAAATGACTTCTCAATTCCAGGATGGCCAGCGAGGCAGTTATCATGCATGTTTGTAGGACCATACTTCTGAGACTAGGGGGTACATATATTTGGTTATGGTGGTAGTATAACCCATCATCCTTCAATTTAAGGTTTTGTAGAGTAGTTTTGCTGATTAAGTATGAATTTATTATTTTCTCTATGGTAAGAGCAATGAGTTGTTCTGCAGGTATTATTGAAGTTTCCTCATGTGGAAAATGTGGCTTTTCATCTTTGCATCTGCCTTTCCATTTTTATTCGCAGGGCGGTATGTGATCAGATAGTTAAATCTTGAAAAATATAAATTCCAGCATACCTGTCTAGAGGTTAAGGTGCAATTCGTCTTTAAATATTGTAGGTTCCTGTGATCAGTATATATTAATATTGTATATGAGAAAAAAAAAAAACAGCACTAACCAAAGTGTGTTTTTAGGAAAAGAGAGGTGCGCCTATTCAATGCTATTCTTAAAGTGAAAGTTTATAATTATGATATTTTCTATTATTTCCTGTAAAAAATATATAATATAAAACAAAAATACAACACTAAAAAAATATATATATATATAAAAAATGATCAACAAATGAAATATAATAAATACTTATTGGATTCCTCGGTATTGATATATAGAAAAAGAAAAGTCCATGTATATTCAGTGTACTGAAAAGTCCCACAATTCTTAAGAAATTATATAGTGTAGATAGCCCCAGGAATCAGCAGCTCTCTCCAAAGTATACGTAGAAATGAAGCTTGGTCCTGGGAATGACAAAAGAGGGAAGAGGCGCTCTGGTGCAGATAAACCCAATAATGAGTGAGATTTCCAATAAAAGAGAAATACTAATACTCACAAAGGTGATTGCACTTCCAGTGCAATAATCCACAAGCCGAAACTTCTGAGCCGTTCGGCTGACTCTTTCTCTCCCGGTATGCTCCCGGCAACAATCAGGCCCCGGTATGCTCCCGGCGACAATCTGGCCCCTAAGAGAAATAAAGCATAGAACACCTTTGGTGCAGATAACCCTGACCAATATGGAACTACTATCAGAGGGTAGATGTGAATACTCACAAACGTGTGTGCACAATCAGTGCAATATCGAGCGGACCGAAACTTTATAAAGCCGTTCGGCTGACTTCCGAAAGAAATGTGGCTATTGCTCTCACAAGTCCAGTGGAAAAGAACAGTTCAAAGCAAGGTAGAACAATATAAAAACTTTTATTAAAATACTTAAAACTTCGCTACGCGTTTCTCGGCTGCTCGCCGTTTCATCAGGCTCATAAATTTAGTGAACTACCTTGCTGTCTTAAAAAGGCTGAATTAACCAATGGGGATAGTTTGTGTATTACACACCCACCGTAACTCCCCCACCAATGGAGATGGTTTAAATGTTGCACACCCACCATAACATGTGTATTGATTGATTAGGTGCTACACCTCTTGCAAAAACTTTATAACTAACAAAGTTGTATCTCAGCTGTCGATAACATACTATTACAGATATCAATATATACATATTCGTGACAACATCGAACAACATATTGCGGGTAAACATAAAGACTCAACTTATATCTGATGCACGACGTGTGCGCAATGATCTAAATATTATACATAATATGTACAAATAAATGTCCTATAAATTCTAGGTTTCAGGGGATTAACCCTTCCTTATATAAGTATATGATCTGTGTACATAATACCCTCGCTGTGTTATTGATATGACACTTACATACATGATGCCGTTTATCATGCATCATACATGTATAGTTACTGCTTGTTAACATAATACATAAAGATAGTGATTAAATATTATGACATTCGTTGTAAATGCAATAAATCTCAATGTATTTCTAAGTATTTTGGATATTGTCCAATTTGGTTTAAGAGATAATAATAACATTCTATTATTTGAATCTAAACATTCTATATAATCCCAAATTACGGTTTCGAACCCTTAGTGTTTTTAAATAAATTTATAGTGACATTAGTAACCTTGTAATAATATAGTTCCTATAATACCTATACCATATGTGTTTCCTCTACGTGATGATATATCGAGGAGGATATATCCCAGATGTAGTGCTAATGTGAATCATGGTTATAGGGATATTAGTGTATGTGCCCTTAATGTTATAGGGATATTAGTGTATGTGCCCTTAATGTGGTGAATCTATAAGTAGCATTTATCTAAAGGGAATACTGATTAATTCGAATATAAAGATGCTACTGGTGATAATTATAACTAGAAATGGGTAGTGTTGAGAAACTGTAATGCAACAATTAATTAGTGTAGCTGTGCTTGTAAATGTCTAAAGTTTTGGGGTGAAGGGTGAAATGTCTGTGTGGTCTAACGTTGTGTTAAATAGAAAAAATTGGTAGAACAAGGTTTGTATAAACACCTATTATAGAGTGTGAAAAAGTGTGTGTACGAGGATTGTGAAATCTAAAGCGGAATCTTTTATATACCTTTATTTTATTACTGTTGTAGATAGATCCCATTATGATTGGGATAGTTCCTATTTCTATAACTTGAGTATTGGAATTCAAATTCCTTGGTCTTAACCCAAATCATGTGTAGTGATGTTTTTATATTTATATTTATATTAACTCTTCTGAGCCATATTGGCTTTGGAAAAGACTACATATATTTGGTATATATATATGTGATTCAAAATATATATGTGTATTTGAGGATACCAGTTCCAAGCATTCTAAACAAACATCTGGGATAGAAGACAGAGTATAATATGATATATGATAATACTACCTGCAGGATGAGGCAGAGAGAGACACACTCGTTGGATTATGGATAAATGGATCTTAAAATGCTGCTAGATCCACATTTAGATTAAGACCCAGAGGATGCATGGTCTTCAGTTTATGAATCCAGTATGTCTCTCTCTGCCTCAGCCTCAGGAATCTGCTGTATAAGTTGGAGGGTTCAATCTCCTCTATCGGCACTATCGTGTAACAGTTGGGGTTTCCTCCATGTTTTTTATGGCAGTGTTTAATAACACTATGGGATTTCTTATTTCTAATGATACTACAATAGTGTTCGGACCAACGATGACTCAGACGTCTGATTGTGCGACCAATATATTGAACCCCACATTCACAGGATATTAAATATATAACATAATTGGAAGCACAGGTCATCCTACTTTTAATTCTATAGGTTTTAGTATCTACATGAGAACGAAAATAGAGTGTGCCATGACCGATGTGGTCACACATTTTACATCTAGGGATCCTACATTTGTAAGCACCCCTATTCATAATTGGACAACTATTGTTTTGGCTCTTGTTCCATTTGTGCGTGGTTTTGCAAACCTTATTGGTTTGATGTCTAACAACCTTACTAGGTGCTAAAATATTTTTCAGAGTAGGTGCCCTTTTATATACTATAGATGGATTATCTCCAATCAAATCATTAAGAACGGGGTCTCTCTTTAAAATTCTCCAGTGCTTCTGGAATATGTTTTTAATTTCCTTGTGATTACTATTAAATTGTGTAATGAATCTAATTTCCATTGGTTTGTCAGCTCCTAATCTTGTTTGTTTATTGTCTTTTACCTGGACAAAATAATTTTCCCTTATTTCATTTCTTGCTCTTTGATAACTGGACTCAATAAGTTCCATCGGATAGTGTTTTTCCTTGAATCTCTCTTTAAGAATGAGACTTTGTTTGTCGTAATCTGTTAGTAAACTACAATTTCTCCTTATTCTTTTAAATTGCCCATATGGGACATTCCTTTTCCAAGGATGGTAGTGATTACTGGAATAATCTAAGTAACTGTTACTGTCCACAGTTTTGAAGTGGGTAGAACTATCGATTCCACCGTTGCCATTAAAACACAAACTCAAGTCCAAAAAGACTACACTCTCTGAATGAATGCAGCTTGTAAATCTAAGTCCCCTATCATTGTTATTTAGATGGTTAATAAATTCTACTGCTTTGTCTTTAGAGCCATTCCACAAAAATATAAGGTCGTCTATGAACCTACCATAGAACACCAGGTTCGCCCCGAATTCAGATTGGTAAATATATTGATTCTCAAAACTACCCATATACAAATTTGCAAAACTAGGGGCGAACCTGGTGCCCATGGCAGTTCCTTTGGTCTGTAAAAAATATTTATCTTGGAACAGAAAATAATTGTGTTGTAAAACAAATAAAATTAATTGTAAAATAAATTGTTTTTGCAATGGTGGAATGTATAGATCATCTTCCAAATAATTGGAGATTGCTATTACACCTTGATTATGAGGGATGTTAGAATAGAGCGCTTCTACATCACAGGTTATCCATAATAGATCATCTGTGATGGAAATATGTGTAAGTTTCTCTAGAAGGTCAGATGAATCTCTAATGTATGATTCGAGGTTAGTGACATATTTCTGGAGGAAGAAGTCTATGTATGCTGAAACGTTTTCTGTGAGGCTGCCTATGCCCGCTATTATAGGTCTTCCCGGGGGGTTCGCCGTATCCTTATGGATTTTCGGCAAATGGTAATAGAATGCACAGGCAGGCTCCTTTGGGATCAAGAATTCCCTTTCTCTTTTGGATACAATACCCTCCTGATGGGCGAAATTAATTAGGCCAGTAAGGGTCTGTAAATACCTAGGTGTAGGGTCTTCTTTAAGGAGTGAATAGTAGGTCTTATCCTCCAAAATACGGTTGGCTTCTTTTATATAATCACAACGATTCTGTAGGACTATACCGCCCCCTTTGTCGGCCTGGCGGATTATTAGTTCAGTATTATTTTTTAATGTATCTAAGGCTTTTGAACTGAAGACCATGCATCCTCTGGGTCTTAATCTAAATGTGGATCTAGCAGCATTTTAAGATCCATTTATCCATAATCCAACGAGTGTGTCTCTCTCTGCCTCATCCTGCAGGTAGTATTATCATATATCATATTATACTCTGTCTTCTATCCCAGATGTTTGTTTAGAATGCTTGGAACTGGTATCCTCAAATACACATATATATTTTGAATCACATATATATATACCAAATATATGTAGTCTTTTCCAAAGCCAATATGGCTCAGAAGAGTTAATATAAATATAAATATAAAAACATCACTACACATGATTTGGGTTAAGACCAAGGAATTTGAATTCCAATACTCAAGTTATAGAAATAGGAACTATCCCAATCATAATGGGATCTATCTACAACAGTGATAAAATAAAGGTATATAAAAGATTCCGCTTTAGATTTCACAATCCTCGTACACACACTTTTTCACACTCTATAATAGGTGTTTATACAAACCTTGTTCTACCAATTTTTTCTATTTAACACAACGTTAGACCACACAGACATTTCACCCTTCACCCCAAAACTTTAGACATTTACAAGCACAGCTACACTAATTAATTGTTGCATTACAGTTTCTCAACACTACCCATTTCTAGTTATAATTATCACCAGTAGCATCTTTATATTCGAATTAATCAGTATTCCCTTTAGATAAATGCTACTTATAGATTCACCACATTAAGGGCACATACACTAATATCCCTATAACATTAAGGGCACATACACTAATATCCCTATAACCATGATTCACATTAGCACTACATCTGGGATATATCCTCCTCAATATATCATCACGTAGAGGAAACACATATGGTATAGGTATTATAGGAACTATATTATTACAAGGTTACTAATGCCACTATAAATTTATTTAAAAACACTAAGGGTTCGAAACCGTAATTTGGGATTATATAGAATGTTTAGATTCAAATAATAGAATGTTATTATTATCTCTTAAACCAAATTGGACAATATCCAAAATACTTAGAAATACATTGAGATTTATTGCATTTACAACGAATGTCATAATATTTAATCACTATCTTTATGTATTATGTTAACAAGCAGTAACTATACATGTATGATGCATGATAAACGGCATCATGTATGTAAGTGTCATATCAATAACACAGCGAGGGTATTATGTACACAGATCATATACTTATATAAGGAAGGGTTAATCCCCTGAAACCTAGAATTTATAGGACATTTATTTGTACATATTATGTATAATATTTAGATCATTGCGCACACGTCGTGCATCAGATATAAGTTGAGTCTTTATGTTTACCCGCAATATGTTGTTCGATGTTGTCACGAATATGTATATATTGATATCTGTAATAGTATGTTATCGACAGCTGAGATACAACTTTGTTAGTTATAAAGTTTTTGCAAGAGGTGTAGCACCTAATCAATCAATACACATGTTATGGTGGGTGTGCAACATTTAAACCATCTCCATTGGTGGGGGAGTTACGGTGGGTGTGTAATACACAAACTATCCCCATTGGTTAATTCAGCCTTTTTAAGACAGCAAGGTAGTTCACTAAATTTATGAGCCTGATGAAATGGCGAGCAGCCGAGAAACGCGTAGCGAAGTTTTAAGTATTTTAATAAAAGTTTTTATATTGTTCTACCTTGCTTTGAACTGTTCTTTTCCACTGGACTTGTGAGAGCAATAGCCACATTTCTTTCGGAAGTCAGCCGAACGGCTTTATAAAGTTTCGGTCCGCTCGATATTGCACTGATTGTGCACACACGTTTGTGAGTATTCACATCTACCCTCTGATAGTAGTTCCATATTGGTCAGGGTTATCTGCACCAAAGGTGTTCTATGCTTTATTTCTCTTAGGGGCCAGATTGTCGCCGGGAGCATACCGGGGCCTGATTGTTGCCGGGAGCATACCGGGAGAGAAAGAGTCAGCCGAACGGCTCAGAAGTTTCGGCTTGTGGATTATTGCACTGGAAGTGCAATCACCTTTGTGAGTATTAGTATTTCTCTTTTATTGGAAATCTCACTCATTATTGGGTTTATCTGCACCAGAGCGCCTCTTCCCTCTTTTGTCATTCCCAGGACCAAGCTTCATCTATATTAATATTGGAATAGTGGTACCTTCAAGAAGGTGTCTCCAATGTTCTAAGGAACTCTTTATGGCCAAGAGTTCCTTCTCTCCAATGGCATAGTTTTGTTCTGCACTTGACATGACACGTGAATAAAATGCCACTGGATGTAAAGGGTGTTACAAAGATTCTCTTTGCAAAAGAACTGCTCCAAAAGCAAAATCGGATGTGTCTGCTTCCAAAACATATTGCAACATCGGGTTTGGGAAATAAAGTATAGGAGCTGATGTGAATTTGGTTTTTAAGAGATCAAATACTGATTGTGTTTCATCAGTCCAGTGGAACTTAACTGTGGATTTGTGAGGTTTGTGAGTGGCTTAGTAAGCTGAGCGAAATTTTATATGAGTTTTCTGTAGAAGTTTGCAAATCCCAAAAATCTTTGAACCTGTTTTTTTTGTAGTGGGCCTTGGCCAGTCTTGAATAGCTTGTATTTTATTTGTTTCCATATTAATTCCATGTGGTGTTATTACATAGCCTAAGTTATTTCTTTGGAGTTAAAAATGCACTTTTCGGGCTTTGCATATAAGGAATTTTCTTGAGAGAACAGTTCGTACATGTTTAATGTGATCTGGCATGGTTTTTGAGTAAATCAATATATCATCTAGATATATAACTAAAAATATATCTAGAAGTTCTTTGAAAATATCATTAATGAGGAGGGGTGGGGCCAGCAGCTGAAACAGCAAGACGTGCTATGCTAGAGCTCCTGATGTCTGCTCACAAAATACTTATATTTATGGCAAGTTGAGATCTTTTATTCCCCATTACTCGACCTTCAACATGTGGTAGAACAAGAGGACATATGATATGGGGCATTAAGAGAAAATTAGCAGACTATGCAACAAATACAAAGACCTTTCTGCTTGATGGGATCGTAGCACGGGATGAGCCGCCATCTTGAGAACGCCTAAGCACCATCTATTTACTTAAAGAAATACCTTCTACTATTTCAGCGCTTTATAACCTACACTATGGAAAGGCAAATTGTATATGCGCTTCACAAATTGGAGCTCTTATTAGACAATCACTGGCAAGCCCTTACTAGAGAGTTGAGAGCCGCCATGAATCCACAACAGCCTGAGTTGCCGCCAGTGGAGACTGAGGAAGTTGCTAGTTATTATGATCTAAATACGCCGATGAGGACACTGAATACACATCGGGTGACAGAGGGGGTATTCATCACAGCTATTCAGAAGCCCAGTCCTAAGATAACAGAACGGATACCTCTCTGTGAAAGATACAGCACTCTGCAGCTCCCTGATGTGCACACTGACCCTGAGCAGCATGGCGCTACGCTGCTGAAGACGGCGCAGAGACAAGTAAAAGGAACGAGACAGATCAGTAACCTGAACGCTGCAACTCACGCTCCTATTGTCCTCATGGAGTTTGGCCTGATCAGAAGTTCAGACCCAGAGGCTCTTCCAAGTGAGTCACTAGATGCCACAGCCCAGTTGAAGCTGCCTCCTAATCAGAGTGCTCCTCAGAGGAATCTTGAACCCGACGAAATTCATGTAGAAGAGAGGGAGGTTACCGCAGTGACTACTTACCTGGTCAGCCTGTCGGGAAAACTACAGAACATCGGAACCGCTCGAGAGCTCACAGGCACATGTCTACCGGAACCGCTATACTGCCCACTCAGCCTGGTAACGTTTTTCTATGATGCCTGTCCCTCTATAATTCAGTCTGAAGGAGATCTCAGCCATAGTTACCTCCGGTCTCATGCAAACACAAATTCTGTCCCAGGGGTCCTGAAGGATACTAGTCCCCAGCTTTCTCTGCAACTACCTGCATTCCTGGCTAGATCAGGTGTGGGGTAGTTCTGTTTGTAAATCGGGTGCTTCTCTACTTCAATATGACTCAGCTCTCAGACTGGCATCCTGCTTAAATGCTCTATATTGACTTCCGTTGCTTCCCAGATGGAGACTTTAATAGCTGAGGACAAGGCCTGCAGACTGTTACATAAACTGTGACATTTAAGATCTTCACCCATTTATATAACATTTTGTTAATATGTTATCCCTTGATAAGAAATAGTTGTTGAATATTATCACAGTTAGTTAGAACCTTTTACATTCACTCTTTTCAATAATACAGGGGGGAAGCTGTATGGTTAATACCGACCATTGTCTACTTTAGATAATGCTCACAAGACCCTATATTTAGTAGGATACATCGCAATGGGTATCGATCTAACTAGGACACTGCCCTTAATATTCATTTCATAGGTCCTCAGCTCTCAATAATTTTTATAAACCTAAGTAGTGTTACATTGTACTATGATCAGTCAAACTGACTACTAATTTGAAGCTTAAGACACTCACAATTCACTGGTATTTGAGTCATTTCTCTAAGTATGCTGATCCCTGTTATATATATGTATACTAACCACGGAACTAGTGCTGAGACATTGCACCATTTCTTATCTCCCGGCAGTGCCTTTGAAGCTAAAGATTCCTACTATCTACTCATAGCTGGGTTATTTACCTTTTAATGTTGGCCCCTACTATCAATGTTATAAATCGTACATCTGTATTGTCTAGCTTTTTTCATGATGTTACACATGCCAAAATACCTAATCCATATTCAGGGTCTGTGACATAATGAGATATTATTTGCTTGTCAGACTAGTCTAACAAACACTTTAGCCTGCCTAAAGGAATCTTTGCACTCAATAACAGCTTACTTCTAGGGCTTGAATCTTGTCTCTAGAACATTGATACTTAAACTAACTGACATAGGGCCACTGTTACCCTACAGAATAGGTCTCAATCTTTCATATTACTTTTATGTTTACCACATGGGCTCCCTTGCTGATTGTCTCCTGCTGCAGAGCTAACTTTATTAATTCATATATCCATCTCCTGATAAATAAAGACTAACACTGAGAGGCCACTAACCCACACTCTGATGTTGCATACACCCTGAGGGCTATCTTAGTGAACTACAGTCAGGATGATCCATACGACATCAACGATTACTCACATAAATCCCAGTCAAAATATTGAAGATAATTTCTCTGCTCAACTACTCCCCACCCTATTGGACATTGTTATATATATATAACCTAACACTACCCCTATAGTAAAACTGACACATCTCACTGTCTACTATTCGCATATGCACCTCCCTGGCTCCTGAGTAAATATGCATGTTAATGTATAGACTTTTTATATAAAGTGGAGACTGTAGTTTCTAGGTCTTGGAGGGTACTTTTGGGAAATCACCTCTATAAGCTTCACATTAAGTGCCCCTAATGGCTAGCCTCCCCCTATTGCACCTGGGATTATCACTTAACTATCCTCCCCCTCCAAATCTACCAGGAGGTCTGTAATGGTGTACCAGATTATTCTCCTCCATATCAATGCCCCCATTTTAGGCCTAACAACCTAATCTCCTTTAGGGTGTTAATAGAATCTCTTGGCCTCCCTACACCTCTGTTACCATGACTATATCTTTTCCCACCCCATAGATATACATTGCACATATGATACCCCCCCATAGCTCTTTATTCTATTCATTGCTCTTAAGACACCCACAGTATAAATAATTGTATAAATAGTCTCACTCTGTAGCCCTATCACAACTGGCTCCGCCCTCCCTGCTTTTTCCTCCCCCCCCCTCCCCCTCCCATACATCGAGTGGCTATTGTCCACTGTAACCCCTCTTCTTTCCTGATATCTATGACACCTTTTTGGTCACATTAAATGCTAACTCCCCACATCATGATAGGAACTCACACTTTACTCACTTTATAGATGTGGAGACCAGAGTCCATTTAATAAAATATAAAATGAAGTTTCATCCTAACGCGCCCATACTTATCTCTGACACCTATCTAGACTTAATATAGACTTATGCTTGTTAAGAGTAATCTTTCTGTATTTCTGTTATTATGATTCTCTCTGCAAAACCTCAGAATTCATGACTTTACTTGATGCCTGGAACAGATACTCCCATGTTAACTGCATAGTTAGTTTGAAGGTCATAATATTATGAGGTGTACCTTGATGTTTATCCTATAGATGGGCAATTGTTGAATCTTGTATTCCCTTTATGTTTTTTTTTCTTGAAACTTCAATAAAAACAAAATTTAAAAAAAAAATAAAAAAAAATAAAAAAATAAATATCATTAATGAGATATTGAAATGTGGCAGGGGCATTGGTCAATCAGAATGGCATCACTGTGTACTCGTATAAGCCATAACGTGTATGGAAAGCAGTGAGCCATTCATGTCCAGATTTAATTTGGATAAGATTGTAAGCCCCTCTAAGATCCAGTTTAGTAAAGTAAACAGCGCCTTGAAGTCTTTCAATTTATTCGGGAATAAGGGGAAGTGGGTAACTATTCTTTTTTGTTCTTTTGTTTAACTCCCTATAATCCACTATAGGTCTTAAACTGTTATCTTTGTTACGCACAAAAAATATGCCTGCTCCTGCGGGAGAAGTGGAGGGTCTTATAAATCCCTTTCTTAAATTGTCTTGAATATAAGTTTTTAAATGTTCTAATTCTGGTTGTGACAAAGGGAATACATGACCACAAGGAATGTCTGACCCCTTCAAGAGTTCTATTGGACAATCGTACTTCTGGTGTGGTGGAAGATTTTACGACTCTTTTTTGTCAAAGACATCAGAGAAGTCAGAGTATTCCTGTGGTATGACATTTTGCATAGTGTGTAGTATGTGAAAAGGTGGATAGCAAGTATTTTTGCAGTATTCTGATTTAAGTTGTACTTCAGAGGTAGACCAATTAATAGATGGATTATGAAGTTTTAGCCATGTAATCCCTAAGATAACTAGATACCTAGGGGATGGTATTACATCAAATGAAATGTATTCTGTGTGGTGTTCAGAAGTAGTGACTTGAAGTGTATAATCATTATCAATATAATTTATACTGGCTCCAGAATCAATTATTGCTTGTGAATTCAGTTGAAGATCCTCCCACTGTAAGAGAATTTTAAGAGAACAGTGAGTGGTATTTCTGGATTGGATATTTAAACAGTTCAGAGTGTTAATATTCTTACCCTTTTTCTGGCGTAGTAACTGAGGGCAATCTTTAACAACATGTTCGGATGAAGCACAGTACATGCAAAGGTTATTTGAGTGTCTCCTAAGCTTTTCTTGTTGGTTGAGAGGTCTCTTGACAAATCCTATTTCCATTGGTTCTATGGTAGTTTTATAGTTAGTTTTTTTGTTAGGGGTTATGCTATATGTATTAGTTCCTCTTTTATTGGAGTATTCAGTATTTTTCTCTTACGTCTCTCTCTTATTCTCCTATCAAGTGTAATACTGAGACAGATTAATTCATCAAGTGTTTCTGGTATATCTACTCTTGCTAATTCCTCTTTCAATGATTTAGAGAGGCCTAAACGGACCATTTTTTAAAGTTAGTTATATATTCCTCTACTGGTCTCTTATTCTGTTTAAGTGTTTAAGCTGTTTCTGCTGTTAACTGTATATGTGGATCATCATACAATTGGGCCATAGCCTTAAAGAACTCATCTAAAGAATGAAGGATTGGGTCATTTAACTCAAAAAATGTGTTGCCCCAGGTATGGGGCTCACCCCTGAGATATAATATAGTGGTCAATACTCTAATGCGCTCTGAAGGATAAGTCTTGGGCTTTAAAGCAAAAAGTAGTAAACAAGCATTTTTAAATTCTCTAAATAAATTACGTTCTCCAAAAAAAATTTCAGGAGGGCTTACTTGAGGCTCTGGTGAAACATCAGTATGTCTGAAAGATTCTAATTTATCATTTATATGAGATTTGAGGGAAATATTCTCCAGCTGTAATCCATTTAAACCTTTAGTCAATGTTTCAACCCTCTGCGTGAGGGCATTACCTTGGTTGATAAGTTCTGCTGGGTCCATTTTCAGGCTTGGTAATACTATAAGGACTTTAATTCCTATAAGAGGTTTTATATTGTACTAGTACTAAAGCCCGTGTACACGGGCCATTTTTTGCAGTACAGCGGTCCCACCCCTTGCTCTCTCCACCCTCTCTTTTGCTCTCTCTTCCCCCCTCTCTTTTGCTTTCTCTCCCCCCTCTCCTTTGCGCTCTCTCTCCTCTCTTTTGCTCTCTTCCCTCTTTTGCTCTCTCTCTCCCCTCTTTTGCTCTTTCCCCCCTTTCTTTTGCTCTCTCTCCCCCCTCTTTTGTTCTCTCCCCCCTCCTCTTTGGCTCTCTCCCCCCCTCTTTGGCTCTCTCTCCCACCTCTTTGGCTCTCTCTCCCCCCTCTTTGACTCTCTCCCCTCTTCTGCTCTCTTTCCTCTTTGGCTCTCTCTCTCCCCCCTCTTTGGCTCTCCTCTCCCTTTGGCTCTCCCCCCCTTTGGCTTTCTCCCCCCCTTTGGCTCTCTCCCCCCCCTCTTTGACTCTCTCACCCCCCCTCTTTGGCTCTCTCCCCTCTTTGGCTCTCTCCCCTCTTTGGCTCTCTCCCCTCTTTGGCTCTCTCTTCTCTTTGGCTATCTTTCCTCTTTGGCTCTCTTTCCTCTTTGGCTCTCTCTCCCCCCTCTTTGGCTCTCCCCCCCCCTTTGGCTCTCTCCTCCCCCCCTTTGGCTCTCTCACCCCCCCTCTTTGGCTCTCTCTCCCCCCCCTCTTTAGATCTCTCCCCCCTCTTTGGCTCTCTCTCCTCTTTGGCTCTCTTTCCTCTTTCGCTCCCCCCCCCCCCCTTTGGCTCTCTCTCCCCCCCTCTTTGGCCCTTCTCCCCCCCTCGCTGCTCCCTCTCAGTCTCTGTCTAATTGAAAGCCTTTGCCTCTCTGGCCACGCCCCCATCGCGGCACCCCGCCCGGCCACGCCCCATCCCGGCAACACCCGCATGGCCACGCCCCTCACAGCGCCCGGTCACGCCCCCCCTATCGCGACGCTCCCGTCAGCCACGCTCCCTCCCTGACACTCCACTTCAGCCTTGCTCTGTGCTGAGTGCTGTGTCAGGATCCAAACGTCCAGGTATGTTTGTCACTTGCAGTCTCTACTGCGCATGACTGCATCTCACAAACATACTTGGCCATTTATTATATAGGATAATATTTGATTTGAACCACAACTGCAGATTCTTATTATTTTTATTAGTAATTAATTTTATGTAGCAGAAATCTTGCAAAGTGAAAATATAAAACAAATAGGATCGCAACAGGTTGTTATAAATAATTCACAGAATTGAGCAAAGATTCTGCTAAATTAATGTTGCCTTATGGTTGTAATGGGGAAGCGCAACAGAGTAAACATGAAATCACAACCTTTGTATAATTTGCTATAGTTATAAATATGTTAGCAAATATGTGCACAGATAAATAGTATTGTATGCATACAGGAGTTTAAGTTAAATGGAGTATATATTTATGTATAACGTTCAGCATATGACAAGTTAAAGAGTTACTTTTATATTTAAGCAAAAGTAATGACATGAAAGGTTCTACCTGAATCAATTAATGATGAGAAACACTGCAGATATTTTGAAATGAAGACTATGGGGCATATGTATCAAGCTCCGAATGGAGCTTGATGCCCCGTGTTTCTGGCGAGTCATCAGACTCGCCAGAAACAGCAGTCACAAAGACCGCTGCTCCATAACCTGTCCGCCTGCTCTGAGCAGGCGGACAGACATTGCCAGAAATCAACCCGATCGAGTACGATCAGGTTGATTGACACCCCCCTGCTGGCGACCGAATGGCCGCAAGTCTGCAGGGGGCAGCATTGCACCAGCAGCTCTTGTGAGCTGCTGGTGCAATGCTGAATACCGTGAGCGTATTGCTCGCCGTATTCAGCAAGCATCAGGTCCGCCAGACCTTGATAACTATGGGTCCAAACCTTATTCAGAAATTGGAAGTTGAATCCTGTGCAGTGCAAACTGTAAAACAAATTAAGTTGGAGTGTGATGTCACAGCTGAAGGCAGAGCTTAAACAGAACAGCAAGAAAATGCTGTAAGAGAATCCAAAAGGAGATTTAATCTGTGAAATTAAAGTATAGATCCTGCAAACAAAGTTATTAGAGGCAAATAAGTTGTTTTAGAACAGACTTAGCTTCTCAGATCCTGCATCTCCTGAAGTGAATGAGAATTACCGAGCACTGAGGAAAGGAAGTGCTGCTGATTTATACAGGTGTTGGAATGAGGAGGTTTGTTTTCTTATAGCTGTAGTAAAGGAATTAAGAGGTTTGTTTCTTAAAGGTGAAGTACATGATAAATAAATATATGACAGCCTGTTTATACTGTCACACCGGCCTCTCTGCTTTCCTTGCTAATAATGAGGTACCTCAGTGTTAGGTGGAGAGACAAGGTGCTAAGTATAGGTACGTTATGGAGTAACCCAGAGATTAAGGTGGAGATAGGACTAACAACCAGCCTGAATCTCTGTATGCAGTCTGGACTGTACAGTAATATATACATCTGGATTTTCTGAGCAAGGAAAATAGTACTGGTAAAGGATACAATCCGGTGTAGTACAGGTAACAGACACAAGGGGTCAGGCTTAGTCAAGATCACATCCAGGTCAGCAAACGCAAGGCAAATAATCCAGTGAGGTACAAGGGGTTAAAGCAAAGTGTAGTTAAAGTCTAGTTCTGAGATCAAAGTGAACAGCAAATCCAACAAAGTACCAAGGGCAGAGAAAAAGCAAAGTCCAGCATTTGAATCCAAGTTTGTAACAGAGAACAATCAAAATAGCAACAAACTACACTGAGTTTGAACTTAGCTCCTCTTGATGACTTTCTTGGATCATTCCTGGTACCAAATTGCTTGGTTGGCTTTGACCTTGGCTTACCTGATGACTGCCTTAAACTCCTGGTTCCCTATATTCTTTGCAACTTGCCTGGGGCGCGATCCGATATACGGCATAGTTTTCGCCGCAAGCGAGGGAACCCGCGCCGCCCGTAGTTTCACCTTGCACATCGGGGTATTACATATACCCCGCCGGCAGTTTCTAAAGTGCCGTAAGTCGGACAAACTAGCGATGTCCAGAAATGAGCGTAACTACAAATTTCTGGAGTCGCCAGTGATTTACGGCACTTTAGAAACTGCCTGTGCCTAAAAAAACTAACTAAAGTATTAAATCTCCCGTAACTGTCTAACACGCCTCCCAAAAATAAGCCCGACACGTATACCCCTATATCCGCAATCCCCTCTCTCACTCCTAATAATAAATGTATTAACCCCTAAACCGACAACCCCCTACAACGCAATAATCCTAATTATTAACCCCTAAACCACCATAGCCCACACCGCAATAAACCTATCCATTGCCAACCGCCACCTACATTATATGTATTAACCCCTAAACCGCCGCTCCCCGGACCCTGCCGCTACTTACATTAAATTTATTAACCCCTAATCTGACCCCCCTACACCGCCGCCACCTACATTAAATATATTAACCTCTAATCTGACCCCCCTACACCGCCGCCACCTACATTAAATATATTAACCTCTAATCTGACCCCCCTACACCGCCGCCACCTACATTAAATATATTAACCTCTAATCTAACCCCCCTACACCGCCGCCACCTACATTAAATATATTAACCCCTAAACCTAAGTCTAACCCTAACCCTAACACCCCCTAACTTAATTATTATTTAAATAAATCTAAATAATATTAATATTATTAACAAAATTATTCCTATTTAAAACTAAATACTTACCTATAAAATAAACCCTAAGATAGCTACAATATAATTAATAATTACATTGTAGCTATTTTAGGATTTATATTTATTTTACAGGTAACTTTGTATTTATTTTAGATAGGTACAATAGCTATTAAATAGTTAATAACTATTTAATAGCTACCTAGTTAAAATAATTACAAAATAACCTGTAAAATAAATCTTAACCTAAGTTACAAATATACCTAACACTACACTATCAATAAATTAATTAAATAAATTAACAACAATTATCTAAAATAAAATACAATTAAATAAACTAAACTATATTACAAAAAACAAACAAACACTAAATTACAAAAAATAAAAAAATATTACAAGAAGTTTAATCTAATTACACCTAATCTAAGTCCCCTAATAAAATAAAAAGCCCCCCAAAATAATAAAATTCCCTATCCTAAGCTAAATTACAAATAGCCCTTAGAAGGGCCTTTTGCGGGGCATTGCCCCAAAGTAATCAGCTCTTTTACCAGCCCTTAAAAGGGCTTTTTGCGGGGCATTGCCCCAAAGTAATCAGCTCTTTTACCTGTAAAAAAAAAGAAATACAATACCCCCCCAACATTACAACCCACCACCCACACACCCCTACTCTAAAACCCACCTGATCCCCCCCTTAAAAAACCTAACACTACCCCATTGAAGATCACCCTACCTTGAGCCGTCTTCACCCAGCCGGGCACCACTGGTCATCCGATGGGGCAGAAGAGGACATCCGGACCGGCAGAAGTCTTCATCCTATCCGGGCAGAAGAGGACATCCGGACCGGCAGACATCTTCATCCAAGCGGCATCTTCTATCTTCATCCATCCAATGAGGAACGGCTCCATCTTGAAGACCTCCAGCGTGGGACACCCTTCTTGGCCGACGGACTAACGACGAATGAATATTCCTTTAAATGACGTCATCCAAGAATTCTATCAGCCAATCGGAATTAAGGTAGGAAAAATCAGATTGGTTGATTTAATCAGCCAATCGGATTGAAATTCAATCCGATTGGCTGGTTGGCTCAGACAATAGAATTGACCTTGCATTCTATTGGCTGATCCGGGAGCGGCGGTTTAGGGGTGAAATACTTTATTTAGGTGCGGCGGGGTCCGGGAGCGGAGTTTTAGGGGTTAATACATATAATGTAGGTGAAATATACGTGCCGCATTTATATGCGGCGCTGTATATAGGATACCAAACCCGTGCAAAAACCGGCGTCGCCGGCTTTTGCGGGCGACGCTGCATATCGGATGGGGCCCCTGATCCATAACTTCTGCTTCAGCAATTCAAGGTACCTACATAATTATTACATTTGCTGTCTGTTTATATCACAATCAAATATATTTTGAATAACTGGCTAAATAACTGGAAGGGGACCATGAAATGTGGAAAATCAAGATGTAACATGTGCAAACATATAAACAGAGCACCAACATTCCATAATAGTCAGTCCACAGAAACATACACCATTAATTTCAAAAGCAATTGTGATTCAATGTATGTTGTCTATCTACTAGAATGTGGGTGTGGCCTCTTATATGTGGGCCGTACAAAAAGGAAAATAAGGCGTAGGACCAACGAACACTTATACAATATTAAAGAAAAAATGGAGAATCACAGTGTTCCGAGACACTTTTTAGAATGTCATGGGAGTAATCCAAGCTCTCTGAAAGTACAAGTAATAGATCAAGTGCTTCCTACAAAACCCAATAGACTCTTGACACTAAGAAAATTAGAAACCAGGTGGATTTATAAACTAAAGACATTACAGCCTCTAGGATTAAACATTGACATAGATGTGGCAGCTTTTATTTAAATCATCTAGAAATAATCGCTTAACATTAATTTTTAAACATTTTTTACAAACATCAATATAATTTTGTGTATCTGAATGAATTTCAGCACTTTAGTGTTTTAATATTTTTTTGGTCTAGATTTTCCACTCATTTATCCACAGTAATAATAAGTGGAATTATGTTCCTTTAAGAAAAATTATGTTCCTTTAAGAAAGATTTGCTGTTATTAGAATTTTTTTAATCTCATAGATTACATGCTTGCATTCAAACTTGAGCATTGGGAGATCAATTACTCTTTTAGGTACTCATCCGTTATTAAATATATGGATTTTTATTAGAAAATAATTGTACAAAATATTAACAAACAGGTGGAATTTTGTTCTTTCAGGTATCGTTAATCTTTTTAACTTTGGAATTTTTATCTTAATATTTTTATTTTAATCCTATATATTTTTTAAATTTTTAGTGTCTTCAGTAGAGTAATATTAAAGGCATTTAGCTAAACTCCATCAAAATACCTTTAATAAAATTGCATAAAAACCTTTTTCCATGAACCATTACTTTTTTAAAAATATATATGTTTTCTGGTCTTTGTAAAAGGTTTTTATTTGCAGTAGATACTTTTTGTGAACACAATATGAATTATTTTTTCAACTTTTTTTATATGGAGAATTAATATGAACTGTTCCTAAAGGTTCGCTGTATCAAATCACGAATAATCAATTGATATCTGTATGTTTGTATGTTTGACAATGTAAGTAGGAATTACAATGTAATATACACCATCCAAAAAACATCATATTAGGAAGCACGTAATTACTTTTATTGTTTTAATGCTTCAGAGTTTTTGTACATATGGAATTTGTCAGCGTTACATGTATACTTATTGTGGCAACTTTTTTAGGCAATCAGCAACAAGCTGTTAATCCAACTGAGTATTTCCAACGAACAGCGATGTCAGTTTTACGGTGTTTACACACCCCTTTTTAGCATTGGCTAATCAAACTCACACCTCTTCTATGATTGGTCACCGTGCCTTTAAAACAAAAGGGCGCATTTTTAACAACATTAAGCCTTTGAAAAAGCCCGGCCGAAGTCGGGGGAAACGCGTCAGGCCAGTCACTGCAGACTGTCACTCTTTTTTGGGAAGCGGAACAACCTGTGTACAGAAGCTGGTCACACGCTCAGGTTAAGGATCCGGATTACCTTTACCTGAGGCTGTTGGACAAAAGCTGTAAGGAGAAAGACCATCTGTGCCACTGTTACAGGAGCTGCAGACCCAAGGAGTGGTGTTTATATGCATACTTTTATTTTTAATCTAGTAAGTGCAATTATTACTGTGCGTGTGTTACTTTGTTATTAAAACTTTTACACTTGAATCGTGCCTTGTGCGCCTGTTTTTTCTTTTTCGTTTTATATTTTGAATACTGACTAGAGGGCCTGATTCTCAAAACTTGCCAGCATGAAGATAAATCATCATCTTATTTTACTGAGCATTATATTGTAAAATAAATGTATCTTGTTAACATTAAATTCATTAGTAAACTCCCGTTAATAAGATACACGGTTCTCAAGGTACAAATTGCCTTTAAAACTATAACTGAAGGGACTCATAATAATGTGATTGTAATTGCATTGACCGGTCTGAAGGATAAGGGGTGGTTAATTCAGGGGTGCCAAGCAGTGAAATGGTTAATGTGGTGCTATCAGAGCACTTCTCTTTCTGTATGAATTTGTATTATGACCCTGGGGAAGTCTCCCTAAGGGTGATGGGGGAAACCATATGTGGACTCCTTGCCCAATGTGCTTAGAGGAATATCGCTGCACCTCAATGACAAATAAAGGCTAAAATGATTGTCTGGGGTTGTCATGTTCCTTGTTCAGAGGAGGATTGCCTGATATTTTGGGGCTGGACTGACCTTACAAGGTGAGATAAGACTGATATACTTCAGCAAAGTTCTCCTCTGTGAAAAGCACAATTGGGCTAAAAGAGGCTGCTCCTAGGTGGTAACGCCATAGAACAAGCTACTGAGCTGTTGTTCGTTCCTAGTAGAGCACTTCTTTTTCTGTATGCATAATGTGGTAATAGTTAATTCAGTAGGGGAGATCATAGTTAGTTTTATTAAAGTTGGAAGATGTGGGGCAACCCCCAAATTTAGGGGAAACGCTGGTGCCTATATAATTTAGCTCCTCATTTACTGCATTCCTTCCTTGTGATTAGTGTTGAAACTTAACACCAAGTTGTTTTAATTAAGAGATTCACATAAAATGTAAATGGGGGCTCAAATTCTAGTTACCTATCATTATTTTTTAATACCAATACTTTAATCACTCGAGTCTAAATTGATAACAACATAGTCCCTGCTATTTATGTCACAAATAAGTGTGGTTCAGTTGGAATCTGGAACTAAGAATAATATGGAAAGAACTGGCATGTTAATAGCATATGGCCTCAGTGTATGTAGTCAGATCAAAGACCCCAAGTCCCCAAGTGCCCATGAATAATACAGAACATAAATAGAACAGGACAAAACTGCCAACACTGGGCACTATAGGATGAAAAGTTGATCCTTCCCTAGCGTATAATATTACTTGCTCCTCAAATGTTACCCAAAAATTGGGGTAGCCCAGAACAATGAGACCTCACTGGGTATTTCCACAGTGTATAATATGGGATCACCCCATTGTGTACTCTTGCAAGCTGGTATGACAAGATCCCAACAGGATGTAGGTTGTCCTGAGAGAAGTCTGGAGTATGCAGACTATTGGAGTTGGTAATGAACAACAAATTCTTTAGGTGCAGGCTGAAATACCATACTACACATGGGTAGACACATAACTAATATCAATCACAAAGGGGCTCCCTGGAAACAGTATACTGTACTGATACCTGAATATATGTTGCTACATATTAGGAGAGAGAAAAAAATGTTTCCATGAACAGCATCATAGAAAGTGGTTTAAAATAAATGCTTACAAAAGCACAATTGTGCTGGTTTACATAAATGTTAACATACATAATTACCAAAGATAATTTCACAGTTATTTTTCAATTAATAAATAGCTCTACTTATATAATAATATTTTCTTTTGCATTTTAGTTTCTCTTAATAGATGCTAATGTTTTATATCAATTTGATCTTCTTCCATCTGTAAATAATGTATATATTTAGTAACTGTTTACAGAAATACATGGACGGTTAGCAACAACTGTTATCTCAGGCTCACTGAGTAGAAGCAGCAGCAAAGTTAATTTATCTATAGCTTTCTCAGGCAGATGCTGACCTTTTTCTGTTTACCAAAGCAGATTACAAAAAGAGATTTATATGTTTAAACTGCTATTATGGCAAACTGCAAAGAGGGCAGTTTTCTTTATCTGCAAATGCATGGTAATGTAAACCATTTCCTGTATACATTTTTCCACAGTTCACATTCAACTTTACTACGGAGCACTATATATTATAGAATACATCCAGTAACAACAATTACATAGAGTTATGTGCAAAAAGGATCACATCAAACAATGACAGCTATTCCAATCACTGTAAAATGTTCTGATGTTCAGTAATTTAAAGGGCAACTAAACCCAAAATCTTTCTTTCATGATTCAGATAGAGAATAGAAATTTAAACAAAATTACAATTTACTTCTATTATTTATTTTGCTTCATTTTTTAGATATCCTTAGTTGAAGAAAAATCAATGCACATGGTGAGCCAATCACATGAGGCTTCTATGTGCAGCAGCCAATCAGCAGCTACTGAGCATATCTAGATATGCTTTTCAGCAAAGAATATCAAGAGAATAAAACAAATTAGATAATAGAAGTAAATTAGAAAGATGTTTAAAATTGCATTCTCTTGATGCCCTAGAGGTTTTCCGGTGGAGGAGGAGTAAGCACAGGCAGGTGCGCTTCCTACTCCAGTCCCAAATTGCTGTTGGCGGTAATTCTCTTCGCGCCCTACCCCAGGAATAGGGGTTGCTGCACGGACAGCTAGTTACAGCGCTCTGGGAACCTGACAGTGCCTCTACATCGCACTGCTGCCTAATACAAGCCCCATTGGGCTCAACGTTACCATCTGAACTATCCTATTACCTAACATAGGAAAGGATCCATTGCTGCAGGGCTTCTCCCACTTGTGGGATAATCACACCATCTGCTTTTTTCTAAGCTAAGGAACCGGCGCTACTCCAGCGACTTACCAGCTTACCAGCGACTTACCAGCTGAACACTAACGTTTTGCTTCGCTGTGGCGGAGGATTCGGGCTGTCTCTGATCTAAGTGGAATCCCCCCCCCCTCTCCCACCGGTGCTGCGTGAGAGGGGGAGAGTGTTGAGTTGCCTCATTGGTGCTTAGGCTCCCCCGGCTGGGTCTGCTGCCTTTCCCCCGCCTCGCTTTTTGTGGAGCTGGTGTCCCTCGCTCCTCTCCTACCGATGCTGCGAGAGAGGAGGAGGGGCTGAGAGGTCGGTGTGGCATCGGAGGAGATCGGGCGAAAAACGGGCTGCATTATCCGGATCCTGGGTCTTGGTGACACCGGCAGAAGCCCCTGGAGGCTGCAAGGAAACGGAAGTATACAGCCGATCTACTTTCTCACTGAGCATTCAGTTCCAACTCCAGCCTGATGACATATGCCGCCGACTGGGCTGAGCTGCACGGCACATCATCACAGCCTAACTTAGAGCTGCTGCAGATCTTCTCTATCTCCCAGTATACATGAACCTTCTTGCCTCTACAGTGATAATAATATCAACCCTGCTGTTTTTGGAGCCAGACAAGAAGATAGTGACACCTAGCATCATCATTTACATCCAGCTGAAACACTGCAAGTATAAGTGTATTTAAAGATGATCTGATATGAATGTAATTGCTGAATTACTAAAGCCTGCAGCATTTGACTTTAATGCCATAATCCTAACATTTGCTTATTAACAAACACTAACATTCATGCAAGCTTATCTCTGGACTATTGCTGAACTGCCTCTTATTGACTGTTATATTCCTTAGGAACAATCTGAAAGTCTTGAACCTTTAACACATCCACCAAACTAACCTCATTGTCTGTATATATAACTACTAAATTTTGGCAAATTAATTAAGGGATTAAGCTGAAACACAAGTATAAGTGTACCTAAAGCTGAACTGACATGGATGTAATTGTTGAACTACTAAATCTTCTAGCATTTGACTTTAATGGCATAATCCTAACATCTGCTTATTAACAAACACTAGTATTCATGCTAATTTATCTCTGTGCTATTGCTGAACTGCCTTTTATTGATTGTTATATCCCTTAGGAACAATCTGAAAGTCTCTAACTCTTAACACTTCCACTAAACTAACTTCATTGTCTGTATATATAACTGCTAGATATTGGCAAGTTAGGGGGATCAAGTATCACTCTTGGGTTGCCCATTTCTAGTAGTACAGTACTAAATAATTTGTGTACTAATCTTACTCTGTATAGAGTTTGGGAATAACTTTTTGGGAATAATACTTAAAAATCACTGCTGTACCAAACTTTAATCTGTAGAAGTTCGTACTTAACCCTATAATGTGCTAGAATACACCAAGGGAAACCCTCTTTTCTCTTTACTGTTCTCTAAAGTTTATAGAACTACATATTCAAGAAGGGGGAAAAAGGGAGGGGAGGAGAGGGAGAGAAATAGGAAAGGAAAAACCCTGATCCTGTTGAAAGTTGGAGGAGCCTTAGACTTAAATTATAAGGATACAACTAAAGGACTTAGACTCTAAGAAGGGGGGGGGGGACATATAAACAAATGGAGTGAGTAAAGTTAACAAAGGGGAAAAGACAGGAGGGAAAGGGAAACCCCACATAAAACAATAGCGTAAACAATACTTTGTTTCAAAGAGGGTAAAGAAGAAGGAAGCCTAAACAGGCTAAAGCCACCTTCTGTCTACAGTCTTTACCACCTCATAAACTTTTTAGCCCAGAACTCTTGAAAAAAGGGGGTAGGGTAAGATGGAGAAAGGAAAGAAATCCTTTTCATACTATTAAGATTTTTTTTTTTTTTTTTTTTTTTTGTGTGTGTGTTTTGTTAAAACTTCGTTACTTATTCAGGTTTTCCCTGTGCTCTATTCAAAGCAACAAAATATCTTTTTGTGTAGAATACTTTCTAAGGTTCTTTGCAATATCTAGGATACTTTGGAACATAGTGCTAAGATAAGAATAAGGGGATTATGTCACTCTATGATGAAATGTTCTGATTTTCTGTGTTCTATTTTGAGACTGTTTACTTATAAGTTAACTATTAAGATGAATTTACTTTAGGTTTTCTTTAATTGACCGGCAGCCCATTTCAGAGTACAGAACATATCTTAAAAATATATCTTAAAGTTAAGATAAGGTGTTGAATTATAGCTTAAGTGTCAAGGGGTATTTCCCTTTGTGTTTTCTACTCTAGGGGGGTAATGAATCACAGTCCTAGGGTAAATAGTTGATAATCTCTGTTGTGACAATTATACAAAGCTGGGTACAGGCCAGACTTAAATAATATTGAATACATAAGTGGAGTAAATTGGTGACTTTCTCCGTATCATATAGTACATCTAACCCAGAGAAATAGAAAGACATTATATAAGAATTGTCATCCTCAGGTGAATTTCAGGACTGGCGATAATTATTGAAATAAAAATATTTACTGCATAAGTAGCAGATTGTTAAGAGACACTTACAGGTATTAAAGGGGGTAAATTAATGTAGTAGTTCTTTTGATTTCATATACTGGCAAATTAAATGTGAATATACACAAAAATTGAGTACAAATTATAAGTAAATTGGATACTGTTAAAGTATAGCCTAACTCTTCAGGAATTAGGAGTGATCGCAGTTATTAGAAATAGGAGAAAAGAATAATCTGATACATAGGTTAAGCTTGTTTTGGTGTAACTTTTGCCTAAAGTAACACACCGCCATAATTTAAAAACACTATAACTCACTTTTTTTTTTTCTTTTTTTGCACACCCTCACTGAATATCCTCACAACCCACTTCTCACTCTCCCCTTTTTTTTTTTTTTTTTTTCTCTCCCTCCTCACAATACATAACACCTTTTTTCACTAATTGGCACTTTTGGGCGGGGGAATTCATCCCCCGCCCCTCTTTGTTTTTTCTAAGCACTTAATCAATTCATGGATAAATTCGTGCACACGCACATTAAGACCCCTTCACCAGCTATGGCGGCTAGACATAAAGACAAGAAAAATAAAAATGTGATAGAAACACAGGTAGATATTCATTCACTTTCCTCTAACCTCTCCTATAATAAAGAAAGTGCAGATACTCAAGCATTAGTATCCAGTATAACTGAAGCACTTGCCCCAAGATTTGAATCTCTCAAACTTGAGATTAAACAAGATATTGTATCTCTTACTAACGAAATCAGACAATTCTCAAATAGACTTCAAGAAGCTGAACAAAGAGTGTCAGACTTGGAGGATGTCAGCTCAATCCATAGCTCTAAATTAAAAGCTGCAGATATAATGCTATCCAAAATACAAGCTAAAATAGAGGATCTTGAAGATCGCTCGCGGAGAAATAATCTAAGAATAATAGGGGTCCCAGAGGGGAAACAATATGAAAATTTGGGAAAATTTATATCTGAAACCTTAGTACAAATACTAGGATTACCTCCTTCTTACCCTCCAATAATAGTTGAAAGGGCCCACAGAGTAGGGCGCCAATCTGACGAAGGAAGAGGGAAGATCAGAGCTAGACCAATAATAGCTAAACTACTAAATTTTCAGGATAAGATGGTAATCTTTCAGTACTACCGAAAGAACCAACCTATCTCCTTAGGGACAAACAATATACTATTATTCCAAGATTTCTCCGCTGAAACAGCGGGGAAAAGAAAAGAGCTATCCCCTACTTGCACGAAACTTATTAAAGCAGGTTACCGTGCCACCATAATTTACCCAGCTAAATTAAAAGTTACTCTCAATGATGAAGTCCATTTTTTTGAATCTGCAGAAAAAGCAGAGAAATTTGTAGAAGAACTGGGAAGGAATGACAATAGGTGAAAGAAAGAAAATAAAATAAAAGAAAAGAAAAATCAGCATAATTTCCGAGTTTATAGACTACAGTTAGATATATGATGCAAGGTGTAAGTTCTGTAAGGGGGTTGTGCAGGGCCCCCGGGGGAATGCCTGCACTAGGAGGGTATATAGCTTTAGGAATTCCTTCTTTTTTTTTTTTTTTTTTTTTTTCTCAGGGTGGATGAGGGATGGGCAGGGCAGATAAGTGTAAGATAACCTCCTGGAATATTGGAGGTCTCACCTCCCCCATCAAACGAAAATCAGTTTTGGTTCAATTACAAAAAATTGGTACTGATATAGCAATGCTACAAGAAACTCATTTAAATATGCAGGAAGTGCTAAAACTGAAGTTCTCATGGGTAAAGGAAGTGTTTGCTTCCACAGGCACAAAAAGGAAGAGAGGCGTGGCAATTTTGCTAGGGAAAAGAATTAAATATGAAATTTTGCACAGTATTTCAGACCCGGAAGGGAGATATATAATTTTAAAATTAAAGATAGAAGGAATCCTATATACACTTTGTAATCTATACGCTCCCAATGTGTTTGATCCAATGTTCTGGGACACTCTGCAATCAAAAATAATTTCTGAATCAACAGGATACCTAATTCTAGGCGGGGATTTCAATATGGCCCCACACCAACCCTTGGATAGACTTAGACAGAAGCCTACGGTGGGGAGGAATAAGCGAGACAGCCTAGAAACTAAAATGTTTAAGAAAATTTCCAAAAATTTGTTAGTCAGGGACATATGGAGACTCCAGAACCCAGATCTAAGAGATTTCACCTGTCTGTCTCGAGCTCATAAGACTCTATCTAGAATAGACTTGTTCCTTATTGATGAAAGACTATGTAAAATGAAAATTATAGCCAAAATACTCCCTATTTGTATATCAGATCATAGCCCTATTACAATAGAAATTCAATATAATGACTTCAAACTAGGATCCTCTCGCTTCTTCTTCCCCACATGGCTGACGAATGATGTAAAATTTAAAAACTGGTTAAAAAGCAAATATGAAGAGTATGCTGAATTTAACAAGACTTATGTTGATCGCCCAGATATTTTCTGGGAGGCTGCAAAGGCAGTTCTTAGGGGGGAAATGATTTCATATATTGCTAATAGAAATAAAACACTAAGAATTAGAGAATCAGAAGTGACAAAAGCTGTAATTAACTCATATAATCGCTATTTGCTTGATAACTCCCCGGGAAGTTGGATCAGATACATTGGAGCAAAAAACGAAAGAGACTCATTTCTAACCTATAGAGAGACTCAGAAGGAGCTTAAACTTCAGGCAAGACTTTATCGCTATGGCAATAAGGCTGGAAAGTTATTGGCCAATCTGTTAAAAAGAGAGAAAAGATCCCCATTAATAGATAAGCTTCTGCATAAGCAGAAAACCCACATAAATATAGATGATATTTCCAACATTTTCTCAGAATATTTTTCAAAGATTTACTCTCTAAGGGATTCAGATAAAGTTAAATCAGATGAATTCTGGAGCAAAATTGTCCACCCTGTACTTGACGGTGAAAAAATGCTAATGGTTAACTCCCCAATTTCTCAGGAAGAAATTCTAAAGACTATTCAGGATCTTCCATCAAATAAGGCACCTGGTCCAGATGCATTACCAAATGAATTTTACAAAATCCTTGCACCATTCGTTGTTTCACCGCTAAGTAAGCTTTTTAACCACATGTTTATTGATGGAAAGGTAGTCTCGCCTCAATTTTGTGCATCTCACACTACACTGATTCTTAAACCCGGGAAGGATCCGACAAAAAAGGAATCTTATAGGCCCATAGCATTATTAAATTCCGATTATAAGATCCTGACCTCCATTTTAGCCAAGAGATTGCAATTGGTACTTCCGGAAATAATACATAAAGACCAAGCAGGATTTTTGCAGAAACGAAATCTAACAGCAAAGATCAGGGAAGTATTAGTCACTATAGATTATTTTAAATCTACTGATTTGGCGGGGCAGAGGAGAGAGGGGGACTCCCCAGATTTAGCAATTGTTTCAATTGATGCAGAAAAAGCATTTGATTCAATTCATCAGGATCATTTGCTTTCGTCTCTCTATAGGTTTGGGTTCAGAGGACATTTCCATAAATTTGTGGAGAACTTATATAAAAAGTCATTCACGAGGTTAATTGTTAATAATACACTATCTTCGGAAATATCATTGGAAAGGGGAACACGCCAGGGATGCCCCCTCTCCCCTCTCCTCTTTAACATTTCAATTGAACCTTTGGCAATAGCAATAAGAACACAAATGGAAGGAATAAAGATAGGTAGAACAGAGCTTAAAATTGCGTTATACGCGGATGACATCCTGCTATATATCTCTAACACGCAAAACAATATACCTATACTTATTTCAATTATAGAACAATTCGGATCCTTCTCGGGTTATAGGATTAATGCGTTAAAATCTGAATTATTATGGATTAGAAGGAATCCTGATTCTTCGATAGAAATTCCTTTTAGAGTCTCAGAATCATTTAGATACTTGGGGATAATGATCACTTCCGATTTAGACAAATGTTATGATCTTAATGTAAAACCAGTACTGAGAGAGATTGAGGTGAGTTTGAAATTATGGCAGAATCTCCCACTCTCGATTTCAGGTCGCATTGCCGCATTTAAAATGATCTTGCTTCCAAAGTTATTATTCATTTTACAGAATACTCCAATAATCCTCAGAAGGAAAGATATTGAAAAAATTAATAGTATGATGAGAATTTTTATATGGCAGAACAAAAAACCCAGAATTTCGTTAATGAAACTTTCACTTCCTAAGAAGTACGGCGGACTTGCACTGCCAGATATACAATTCTACAATCTGGCCTCACTGGCCCGAATAGTTATAGATTGGATTCTAAATAAAGATTATGTAACAAACAATGAACTTGAAAAAAATGTAAGTCTACCATACCTTCCCACAGCCTTAATACACTGTAGTCCTAAGACAATCCCCCAGGAAATTAAGATATTCAAAACATTAATATATCCACTACAGGCATGGAGAAAGATATGCAAGTTATTATCTATTAAAGGAAGTGTCTCGAATTATATGCCAATTAAAGGGAACCCTAAATTTCAAGCGGGAATACAATCGGCACCCTTCCAAAAATGGCACACATTAGGTTTGAATAACATCTCTCAGATGATAGACTGGAATGGCCACTGCATTAAAACATTCGAAAGTTTAAAAAGAGAATTCAGCCTTAGCAATAAAGAATTCTTTGCATATTTACAAATTAGACACTTCATAACTAAGATAATAAATGAATCTGGTTGGAACTGGTCCTGGGGAAAGCTGGAGAATTGGCTTGTATTAACTAAAAATGGGTTTATGTCAATCTCACCATGCTATCAATTATTGATATCTAATAAAGGGGAGATGAATCTAGGAAACTTAGCAGTTGCATGGGATTCTATGATAACTCAACATCCTATAAATTCAAATAAAATCCAGGCTTCTATTTTAAAAGTATCACAAATTACTTTATCAGCCACATGGAGAGAATCCCACATTAAGTTATTGTATAGGACCTACTACACTCCAAAAAAAGGGACAAGATGTGGGAATATTAATTTTTGTACATGCCCAAAATGCTCATTACAATCAGCAGATCTTATCCATATGATCTGGGAATGCCCCAAGATTAAACATTTTTGGGCTAAGATAGAATACTGGATTAATCAAGTTTTAAAAATCTCTCCTCTGAGGTTGGACATAATCTCTGTAATCTTTTTATGGGAAGCAACGAAAGATCTTCGGAAGCATAATAAAATAATCAATATGATTATTCTAGCGGCAAGATATTTAATCTTCAAAAAATGGAAAGGAAGGGCTAGCCCCAGTATAAATGAGCTCAAAAACTGCCTAAAAAAACAATATATAATAGAGCAAAGAGACACTAATATAGAAGAAGAGAATGATATTGAAGGTTTCTTTAAAAAATGGACAGCTTTTATTAAGATATTTCCATTAAATGAAAGAGAACATATGATATACCCATTTAGGAACTCAGAACTAGTATTGTTGGGACTATGGTAGTCTTCTCTGCTCATCTCCCATCCCCCCCTCTTTTCCTTTTTTTTTTTTTTTTTTTTTTTTTTTTTTTTTGGGATAGTTACATGTTGTGTTTTCGTGTTACTATGCTTAGTGTTGTCTGGTTGTTTAAGTCCTCTTTCCCCTAGTGGATTAGGTATGTTAGGTTGGTTGATTTTTTTTTGTGAATAATTGACCTAAGACGGAAAGGGAAGAAAAGGGTAAAACTTAACTATTGTTAAGACTGTTATTTAAAAGATAAGATATAGTATGACAAAATAATGTAAATTATAGTATACGTTGCATCTGAAAGTTCAATTCACATTAACATTTTCTGAAGAAGAATAAGCACTATATCATTATATAATTTTGAATATCCTGAAGCTAGAGAAAAAGAAAAAATAGAAAAATGAGGTTGAGACTATTTTTGTTTCTTGCTTCTGTTCTTTTTTTGTGATGCAACAAAAATAATGTTCTTTTTCATCATGTGTATATTGTGAATATTTCTTTTTTTGTACCTATGCATTCTTTTTCAATGTATCACATATATGTTGTTTTGTGATCTTAACCTCAATAAAAAAAAAAAAATGAAAAAAAAAATTGCATTCTCTTTCTAAATCATGACAGAAAAAATGTGGGTCTCATGTCCCTTTAAGTCTAGTAATTGGGTTATAACTGGTTTCATCATTTTGTGTTTTATTTTGCAATCCATTTGCTATAGATGGGAACTAATGCTGAATATCTGATTTTGATGAATATTTTTTCAAATTATACATTAAAAGGATAGAAAGCTCAAAATTGAAATGTATATGAAAGTATGTCAGTTTTAAATAGAATACTATTTCAGCAGCATACACACATATGCTACATATTTGCTCAGAGAGCTGGTGGTGATGTGTATTTTGTTAGTGAAGACTTCATTTGTACCATACAAGACAACTGTGAATCTCTGTAAAGGTGTGGTGTTTAAATGCTGGTGCACTGAAAACCGTAATAACGTTTACTAGAATAGTTTTGGCTAATTGGAGTTTATTGCAAGAATGCTTCTAGTTCAATTTTAAATGCACCCTTGCACATTTCAAACTTGACTTTTCTAAATGCATATTAAAATAATTTACACCTTTTAAACAAAATGTCAGCAGCTTTATTCTTGGCTATCACAACAGGGGCATTATTTCTATGCCACATTTTACATTTCCCTGGTTTCCTTTAGCTAGATCAGGATCAACCAAATGGTTTTGTATTGATGATCAATCATTAAAGGGACAGTCAAGTCAAGACTCAAAATTAAACTTTTATGATTCAGATAGGGTATGCAATTTTAAACTACTTTCCAATTTATTTTTATCATCTAATTTGCTTTGTTTTCTTGGTATTCTTTGTTGAAGGTTAAACCTAGGTAGGCTTATATGCAAATTGCTAAGCTCTTGAAGTCCTCCTCTTGTCTCAGTGCATTTTGACAGTTTTCACAGCTAGACAGCGCTAGTTCATATGTGCCATATAGATAACATTGTGCTCACTTCCATGGAGTTATTTATCAGCCAGCACTGATTGGCTAAAATGCAAGTCTGTCAAAAGATCTGAAATAAGGGGACAGTCTTCAGAAGCCTAGATACATTGTAATCACAGAGGTAAAAAGTACATTAATATAACAGTGTTGGTTATACAAAACTGGGGAATATGTAATAAAGGGATTATCTATCTTTTTAGACAATACACATTTTCAAGTAGACTGTCCCTTGAATGCTGTGATTGGCTGTTGGTCTTATTACATTTGCACATAATTATATTACAGATTATGCTTTAAAATAAAATTAGATTATAATGACATATTTAGGTAATTAAAAAATATATACAGGAAGTCAGTTACTGTTAAATAATTTAATTGAAAGGGACAAAAGTAGGTATAAATACGGATAGTATCTGTAAATGCAAAGTGTATTGTCGTAATCATATACAATTATTTAGGAGATAGATATTGTTATAAGTTTATTTTTTTGTATTGCTTGAAATATTTACCTTTTTTTTTTTTTTTTTTTTTTTTTTATTCCAAGGGTGTCTTGGTTAAATATAATTGTTCTGAGTGGATTATGCTTAATTATTGAGGAGGTAGACATTGTTATTAGATTGTATTGTTTGAACTATGCACATTTATTGAAGAGTCAGATATTACTTATAAGTTTAAAATGTTTGGTCAACACTGGTTAAATAACACACAAGGCTGTTAATTATAAGTGTGGACTTTGTAAATGTATATTGTATTGCCTGTGTATAATCATTTAGGAGTCAGACACTGTTATAAGTTGTTTTTTTTCCCCCTTATATTGTGTGAATTATGCACATTTTTATTGAAGAGAGAGTTACTACTTGTTAGTCCATATTTTGGACAACACTGGTTAATTATTACACAGGGTTTTTTTTTTTTTTCCTTTTTTTCTATTTCCCCCCCCCCCCCCCTTCTTCTCCTCTCTTCTCTCCTTCCGGCACTCCGTTTCCCCTCCTGAATATTTACTTTTAAGTAGTTAAAGCATGGTAAAAGTTCTAACCTGGAATGTAGGGGGGATTTATTCTCCAGTTAAAAGGAAAGCAATTCTAAACTATCTAGGTAGAAGTAACTTTGATATAGCCTGTCTTTAGGAAACCCACTTGTCAGATAGAGAGCATAACAAGATTAAAGCAAAATGGCTGGGAGAGTCCTTTTTTTCATCGTATACCAAATCATCTAGAGGGGTAATGATTTTGTTTCATACAAAACTTGATTATAAAATTCTCAGGGTCGTAAAAGATAAGGAAGGGAGGTATCTAATTATTAGGCTTATTATACAAAATGAGGAATATTTATTGGTTAATATCTACGGTCCTAATAACTTAGACGAAAGGTTTTGGAAGTCACTAGTTAAAATTGTGTGTAAATTCTCTAAGGCTAAGATGCTATTATCAGGAGACTTCAATTTGACTCCTAACTCTTATCTGGATAGAAGGAAAATGGGCTCTGACAGTATCAAGGGTAAATATAAATCTTCTCAGATTAAATTTGAGAAAAAGATTTTCAAATTATTGTTTGAGGTTTTGAATGTGGTGGACATATGGAGACACTTGAATCCTAGTAATTTGGAATATACTTGTTGTTCAAAATCACATAATACCCTTTCAAGACTGGACTTGTTCCTCATTTCTGAATCTCTAGTTATCAAAGTTGAGAAATGTAATATATATGATTTTGTGTTATCAGATCATGCCCCGGTAATTTTATCACTCAAAACAAAGCTGAACTTTACCTATAATTCCTTTTTTTTCCCTACGTACCTAAGAGACTCGGTTACATTTAAAAAATTTCTTACCACTACATGGGAAGAATTTAAGACATTCAATAGTCACTGCAGAGAGAATATCCAATTGTTTTGGGAGGCTGCTAAAGTCTACATAAAAGCGGAAATCAATACCTATGTAGCAAGGTTAAAGAAGGAGAAAGCAAGGAAAGAGAAGGAGTTGTCTGAGAAGGTAAGGGAGGCATATACTTTGTATTTAAAAAATCCTAACAAAGATAACATAGATACTTATCTCTCTATTAAGAAGGAAAGAGAGACTTATCTTATGGGAGAGGCACAGGAGCTCCTTTATAAAAGTGCTGCTAGATTCTCAAAATTTGGTAATAAAGCCAGTAAACTGATGGCCACAACCTTTAAGAGACAAACTAGGAGGAAACCAGTTGCAGCCCTAAAAGTAAAGGGTATAACCTATACTGGGCAAGAGAAAATTGCACAATTATTTCAGAGTTTCTATAAAGAGCTTTATATGTCACAGGGCCCTGTCTTAGAAAAAATTATGGAATTTCTGGATAATACCGGTATTCCCCAAATCTCAGAGGCAGATTGTGAATGTCTTAACCAACCAATATCTGAAAATGAGATTCAGAAAACAATTAGCTTGATGGCCAGGGGGGAAACCCCAGGGCCAGATAATCTACCTCTTGAGTTTTATCAGATGCTACGGGTTGAGATTGGCCCGGTTCTGACGGATCTCTATAATGCTAATTTTGGATCAAATCTTAAAACATCAGAAAATTTTAAAAGAGCAAATATTATTTTAATTCCTGAAAATAACAAGGACCCTTCAGATATTGCTTCATATAGGCCCATCTCCCTGCTTGGCCTGGATTATAAAATTTTAATGAAAATTCTGGCTGATATATTGAAATTAATAGTTCCTAAGGTAATTCATCAAGATCAGGCAGGATTTATTATGGGCAGGGCTTCGGAGTTTACTATAAGGAAAATTCTACATGTAATTTTTCAGAAAGTTCAAAATTGAAATGTATATGAAAGTATGTCAGTTTTAAATAGAATACTATTTCAGCAGCATACACACATATGCTACATATTTGCTCAGAGAGCTGGTGGTGATGTGTATTTTGTTAGTGAAGACTTCATTTGTACCATACAAGACAGCTGTGAATCTCTGTAAAGGTGTGGTGTTTAAATGCTGGTGCACTGAAAACCGTAATAACGTTTACTAGAATAGTTTTGGCTAATTGGAGTTTATTGCAAAAATGCTTCTAGTTCAATTTTAAATGCACCCTTGCACATTTCAAACTTGACTTTTCTAAATGCATATTAAAATAATTTATACCTTTTAAACAAAATGTCAGCAGCTTTATTCTTGGCTATCACAACAGGGGCATTATTTCTATGCCACATTTTACATTTCCCTGGTTTCCTTTAGCTAGACCAGGATCAACCAAATGGTTTTGTATTGATGATCAATCATTAAAGGGACAGTCAAGTCAAGACTCAACATTAAACTTTTATGATTCAGATAGGGTATGCAATTTTAAACTACTTTCCAATTTATTTTTATCATCTAATTTGCTTTGTTTTCTTGGTATTCTTTGTTGAAGGTTAAACCTAGGTAGGCTTATATGCAAATTGCTAAGCTCTTGAAGTCCTCCTCTTATCTCAGTGCATTTTGACAGTTTTCACAGCTAGACAGCGCTAGTTCATATGTGCCATATAGATAACATTGTGCTCACTTCCATGGAGTTATTTATCAGCCAGAACTGATTGGCTAAAATGCAAGTCTGTCAAAAGATCTGAAATAAGGGGACAGTCTTCAGAGGCTTAGATACATTGTAATCACAGAGGTAAAAAAAGTACATTAATATAACAGTGTTGGTTATGCAAAACTGGGGAATATGTAATAAAGGGATTATCTATCTTTTTAGACAATACACATTTTCAAGTAGACTGTCCCTTGAATGCTGTGATTGGCTGTTGGTCTTATTACATTTGCACATAATTATATTACAGATTATGCTTTAAAATTTAATTAGATTATAATGACATATTTAGGTAAATAAAAAATATATACAGGAAGTCAGTTACTGTTAAATAATTTAATTGAAAGGGACAAAAGTAGGTATAAATACGGATAGTTAAACAATTAGGGTCAGATTACAAGTGGAGCGTTAAATTTCACTTTAATGAAAGCGATATTTGTGGTCCACTGAGTAATATCAGCAGACGCTAACGTGCGCTGGTATTACAAGTTGACAGCAATGCAAATGCGAGATCGCGTTCGCATTGTGCTCACGAGAGCGTGCTTCCATAGACTCCAATGGGAGCCTCGTTCTCATGCTGTGAGACACAGCATGAGAACTAGCACAGCAAAGGGGGTAAGTTGCATAGCGATGGCAGCAAATTGTAAATATGTATATGATTATGTACATATATATTTATGTGTTAATATGTCTATATACACATATCAACACCTTAATATATATACAGTATGTATATAAGCATATACATATACATTAGTGGGAGCACCAAATGTAAAGGCACTTTTCAGTGCCAGTTTTTTTTAACACCCCATTCAACTTTACCCCCAAAATACTGCCTATTGCAGTTACTTTATTAAAAAATAAAGATGCTACTATCTTTATTTTTTAATAAAGTATATTACATTTGATTTTGGGGGCATTTGGTGGACATTTATAAAATTAACCAGAGATCTGATCTCTGGTTAATTTTATCAGCACTAATTGCAACCCCAAGCTCACGATAGCAATAACCAGCCGCTTGTAATGGCAGGTTATTTATTCCGCGCGCCGACACAGGCAAATGTGCACATTTGCGGGTGTGCGATTAATTAGCACTCTACTTGTGATCTAGCCCTATGAATGGTGGAACTATTTTTTTTTCACCAACAAATTAAAATTTACCTTTACAGTTGGTTGGATTTGAAAGTGGGTTATTTTAAGTATTACATCATTTTACACCTTTGTAAATGTCTTTGCAATTGCTTTCCATATGATGAAAATAGCCAAGATTTACAGAAACTGTGATAAACCAATGTGAGCAGCTACCTAGTAGCAGCATTTTGAACAACAATACAATCTGTGGTGTGTACTGGTACAACTGTAAGACCTATATTAAATGTGTGTGCAGCTTCACAACATTGCTAAAATAATTTTAGTTGAAATATTTTTTATTGAAAATCAGACAACAAATACAGAATATATCATTCAACAGTATATAAATTGACCCTCCAACCCCAATGTCTTTGAATCTTTCAAGTAAACTTTCACTTCTCATCAGAGCTGTATAACCTTTGGGTCGGGGGTTTCTGAAGCAAAGCAGTAGGTGTATTTAAAGAATATCCAAAATTTCTGTACTTCTAAATTTCTGGTCATCTTATTAAGTTTGTATTACTTAACTTAAAAAAATGAGTTAACAACAACAAATGAACTAACCTTGCCACAAATAAACATACTTTAACATTCAACTTGCCTGTTTCGTTATTATCTTGTTACCGGTTCCGAGAGGAGAGACTTGTTCTCACAAAAAGTTGCCTTATACCGTCAGATTCTGTCTTGTCTAGCTTCTGTCTCAAGAGGTCTCACTATTCTTAATGACACCTGATCCCTTATTTTTTGTGGGGGAAGCCCTCCCCCGACAGCAACCTCATCCACTATTTAAAATCCAGTAGTACCATATCTTTAAAAACTGTTCCTGATTACCCTGTATGGAGGCTACCGTTTCTGACATATTATATACCAATTGGATCCTCTCCCTCACCTCCCCCCAGGAGGGCACCCCTGTTTTCCAGTACTTAGCAATGGTGATTCTAGTAGCCGTACATAACAAACGAATAAATGTGTTAATAGCTGCATTGAATCTTGGTACGCGTTCATTCAAAAGTGCCTGAGATGCCACCAGGGTAATACTTTCATTCAGCACTGTACTCAGCAACTTGGATAGATCTACCCATATCTGCTGCACCTGAGGGCATGCTCACCACGTGTATATATGTACCCACCACTGAACAACCCCTATAACAGTTTCTATTTCCCCTCGCAGAATAATGAGCAGTAATAATTGGGGTAAGGTACCACCGAAATGACGTCTTTATGCAGTTTTCTTTGAAATCTGCGCAAATCAATCTTTTAGTAGAAGAAGCGAAAATCGCTTCCCATTCCTCCCTAGAATACTCCTTATTCAAGTCTGCCTCCCATTTAGTTGCTGTTAGTGTCTTAGAGGTGGTTTTGTTTTTTTGTAATGTTAAATAAATCTGAGAAATCACTTTTTTACCCCTAGAGCTTGAATCGTATAAACGTTCTAGTGTTGTCGGGGATTGTTTTTGATAGTGTGGTATATACATTGCAATAGCAGAGGTTGGAGAAAAAGAACAAAATCCAGCGAGCCACTTCGAAAAAAATGTGGTAAGTTTAATAGATAAAAAGGAACAACACATACAAAAATGCACTCAAAAAGCTGTGGGGTTAAAAGAAAAAAAGAGATAAAAAGATATGCCATTACTCCACAGTTTAGCCAGTCGGTCTAATAGCAGAGGTTACCTGAAGATATAAAAACCATTGGAGTTTATCAGGCCTAATCAACTCTTGTATATAGTCATATGTAGCTAGTTTACAATTTTGATAGAAATCTGCTACTCTATAAAGACCCTTATTCTCCCATTTTTCCACCTGGACCCGGAAATCTGTGTGCAGTAGAGTTTTGATTGGTCTTACCAATGAATTTATCGGAATCAGGTGCAGAGACTTGGTCAATTTTGACCACATATTCATCATGTCCTTAGTAATTGATGAGGCAGCTGAGTCCCTAATGGACTTACCATCTCGTTCCCATAGGATATCTTCTGGAGATCTGTATGAGGAAATCGCTGTCTCCACCTCCACCCAGACCAGATTGTCTGCTTTTTTGCTTATTAACGTGTTTTGTCCTAATCTTGCTGCCTGAAAATAATCTATTAGGTTAGGGACTCCCACCCCCCCAAGAATATGAGAGGCTATCCTGGCCGTTTTGGGGCCCCTTACAAACCGTATTAGGTCCGCTTGCATTTTTTGCAATTCTATTATGGGGATCTTGATTGGCAAAGCCCTAAACAAATATAGAAGCTTAGGAAGAATATTCATTTTTATGGCTGTTAGCCGTCCATACCAGGAGAAGTTCCCTAATTTCCATTTCCCTAAATCTCTCCTAATAGTCTTAAACAAGGGGACATAGTTCAAATCATAAAGTGCTTTGACATTAGTTGACAGATTTATTCCTAAATACCTAATTGCTCCTTTAGCCCAAGCGAACTCAAAGTTAGTTTCTATTAGCTTTTTAGTGTGGTCAGGGAGTGCAATAGCTAAAGCTTCACATTTTTCCAAGTTAACCTTGTAACCTGAAATGCTAGCATATTCTAATAGAATCCGGTACAGATTAGGTAGAGATATCAATGGCTTGGTCAGAGTGAGGAGCACATCATCGTGCTAAAATAATTTTAAAGGGACAGGAAACCCAAAAAAAAATAATTCATGATTCGGATAGTAGATAGAATTTTTAAGAACATTAAAATTTACTTTTATTATTAAATGTGCTTCATTCTCTTGTTATCCTTTGCTAAAGGAACAGCATTGCAATACTGACAACTAGTTGAAGTCATCTAGTTAACCAATCACAAGAGATAAATGTGTGCAAGCACCAATCACCAGATAGCTCCCACTAGTGTATAATATATGCGTATTCATTTTCAACTATGGAATACAAGAGAACAAAGTACATTTAAAAATAGAAGTGATTTTAAAAGTGTCTTAAAATTGCATGTTCTATCTTATTCTTGCAAGTTTAATTTTGACTTTTCTATCCCTTTAAGGGATTCAAATGGACTTTATGAGTCCCTAATGTACTACCCTACTGTAGGTTGATGATATTTTTATTGGTTCTATTATTGATAGTTCCTTATTAAATACATGATGGGTTGTACCTACACAATGATTTTTGTACTGCTCTCAGAATAAACTGAGTGGCTATTCCAACAGAGCAGAAAAAGTTAAAGGGACACTGAACCCATATTTTTTTTCTTTTGCGATTCAGATAGAGCATGCAATTTTAACCAACTTTCTAATTTACTCCTATTATCAATTTTTCTTCGTTCTCTTGCTATCTTTATTTGAAAAAGAAGGCATCTAAGCTATTTCTTTTTGGTTCAGACCTCTGGACAGCACTTTTTATTGGCAGATGCATTTATCCACCAGTCAGCAAGAACAACCCAGGTTGTTCACAAAAAATGGGTCGGTATCTATACTTACATTCTTGCATTTCAAATAAAGATACAAAGAGAATTAAGAAAATTTGATAATAGGAGTAAATTAGAAAGTTGCTTAAAATGTCATGCTCTATCCGAATCACGAAAGAAAACATTTGGGTTCAGTGTCTTTTTAAAGGGAGATTGTAGACCGTACTTCGCCCGTGCAGGGCCTAGAGAGACGGCAAAGAGGCTGCCGGAGGTGCCGGGTGTCATCGGATCCACACAACAGCAGGGAGGAACACTCATCTGAAGGTAGGGGGGACCTGGGGAGGCGGCCCACAGACTAAGAAATAACATACGATCTGGTCCAGGGCCCCACTTGCTTCCAGAGAAGCTCAATAAGCACCGGACTGTCAGTGGCCATTAAAACAGAGCCTCAGGGAATAAAAATCAAGGGGCGCACTTCTAAGACCATTTTTGTAACTGCAGAACTAACGTTGCTTTGACCCCTACCATAAATATACCTAAGCTCCACTAGCCCCCTCGCCAACGCTTCTCCCAGGTACTCCCTGAAATAATCACAACTGCTAATCCACTGTAGAAATTGGACACTGAGAACAGAGCTTACAAGCCAAGGACTGTGCTGCAACAGAGTACTGATAACCTTTCAGGCAAAAGCTTCACACACCCTGATAATCCCAAAGGCTATATACTTAAACTGAAATACACACCTTGAATGTGGTTCTGCCTTGACCTGCTCTGAAAGATCCTAAGCCTCCTCACTATAAGCAAAACTTAAAGGGGGAATTTTTCTTTCAATATTATTTGGGGTTTATCCAACACTCCACTGGAAATTACATTTAACTGCATGTTAAGGGAGTACACGTTCCACAACTTTAAACCCTATCTAAGTGATATGTAGTCTATGGTAACAGAGTGGGGGGACATTTGCCTCTACATACGCTGCAAAAGAGACTTAGCAGGGCGTTGTTTGTCATTTAAATGAAGAAGAACCACTAATATATCATCATACCTTAGTGGGGGATTTTGCCTCCCCCCCTTTCTCTTTTTGCCTCTTCTCTCTTTTTTGCCTCAACTCTCTCGAAACATTAACCTTATCTGGGGGAATCTATTGCTCCTAGAGCTGTGCTCCACCATATCCTGAGACAGAGAAAGATAAGGAACTTTTTAGCCACCCTAAACCACAAAAGTGACCCTCCTTTCTAACGCCACTAGATTCAATAGCTGCTATAATCAACATATCAAAGCAATGGCTACAAGAAGAGGAGGGAAGGGAGAGAAAATAATTAACCCAAACACTCCTTCAACAGTATCCTCTTTTTTTAAAGCCTCTCATCCACCCAAAATTAATAAGGAAATGGAGACAGACGAAGAATTAGATCAACCCTCACAGCCACCCAGTGAAGATCAATCCCCTATCACTAGAGCGGATCTACACTCCCTAGTATCCAAAAAAGACCTAACGGATAACTTTGAAAAGCTGTGGGAGAAGATAGATTCCATACACACGTCAGTGACATCCAGCCTAGCTGAAATTAAATCTGATCTCACAGATATGGGAAACAGAATCGATATATTGGAAGACCAAAAAGATGCGATGATGGAAAATGTAGATGAAATAGCGCAAACTGTCTCTAACCAACAACAGCTCCTACAGGACATACAGGATAAGATGGAAGATTTAGAGAACAGGAGCAGAAGAAACAATATTAGGTTAAAAGGAATTCCAGAAGATGTCACAAATCAAAACATTCCAGCATATATTGCACAACTCTTCAGTCAGATAACAGGCTCACCCCCTGAGTACACATTCCACGTGGAGAGGGCACACAGAGCTCTTAAAGCTAAAACCAAAAACGGAATACCCCCAAGAGATGTAATAGTTAAATTGACATTCTTTCCTGATAAAGAAAAAATACTGCAGGCCTCTAGGAAAAACCCTACCTTTAAATTTCAGGGAAATATAGTACAATTTTTCCAAGATCTGAGTCTGCGCACCCTACAACGAAGGGGATCACTAAGACCACTAACTACCATCTTACGCAAACAACAAATTCCATATAGATGGGGATTCCCCTTTGTCTTAAGCATTCTCAAGGACTCTAAAACAATAAATATAAAAAACCAAGAGGATATTCCGGAGGTATGTGGCCTACTGGGCCTGGAGCCACCGACCCTTCCGGAACAAGATTTACCACCACCACGGAAGGAACCCTCAGTGAGCTCTAATACCCAAATGACCTGGCAGAAGGTCAACAACAAGAGGCAAAAAAACCAATGAACTCAGAGACAAGGTATCGTGAACTCTTTTCTTTTCTTTCTTGGGTTTCCTCTCATACAACAAGAGACTTAGAGAAAGGAGGAAACCACAAAGATTCTTCATAGATATGAGACTTCAACGCTTAAGTGCCATTAACCATGCTAAGGAACTGATCCCCACCAGCTATCTGAACTGCATAGGTTTAACATCATGTCATGGACAGATATTATTATTACCATCACTTATCCTAGTTGGTTAGGAGGTAGAGGCACTCTGCAATTATTCTCGCCCTGCTAATATTTCAGAGAAGCAGGCAGATTCCCCCCAATGCCTAAGGTTGAGTGACTATCACACAACCTTTAAGATGCCTTCGGGCACTGTTAAGTTGTCCCACAGTTAGGGACCAGTTGAATGTTGACTGTTTGATATATTGTTATTTATCCTTTGCTCTTCTTTTTGCCCCTCTCAGCGATCCCTCCGAAATAAAGACTCATAAACTACAATCCACCACAGCGGACCAGATGTCCTGGGGTAAGATAATTCACTGTCTAGGCCACATGTATTTGCATAACCCACCACTCACATGTACGCAAACCTACACAAACACCTATGAACAATAGAATTAGACTGATATCTCACAACGTTCGTGGTCTCAATACTGACATTAAACGGAGGATGGCAATGAATCAATATAGGGCACTGAACGCCAATATAGTGTTTCTGCAAGAAACACACTTTCTTAGAGACAGCCCCCCGAAATATTGGACAAAGCAATCCACCACACACTATCACGCCACAGCACCCAAGAAGACTCGAGGAGTGTCTATCTTGATACATTCTTCGGTGGGGTTCCATCATGACAGCACACTGGCCGACCCTGAGGGTAGATACTTAATAGTGAAGGGACGCATCCTGGACAGTGAGGTCACCCTGTGTAACATATATGCCCCCAATGATAACCAGCACACATTTTTTGCCAATGTGGCTCGTCTTTTGACAGACTGGTCACAAACTAAGATTATATTAGCAGGAGACTTTAACATAACTATGACCCCTATTCAATCTCCACGCATCAAAACACCGACTCCTAAACATCACAGACACAACCGCATTGTCAAAGACATACAAGACTCATTTGCACCACACACTCTTAGAGACACATGGAACACGCTATATGGTACAACCACAGACACTACCTTTTATTCAGCTGCACATGACTCCTACACTAGACTTGACTACATCTATATAAGCCAGATATTGCAACCCATGTTACGAAGTTCGAGTATACATGCCTGCGTGTGGTCGGACCATTCCATAATTTCGGCTGACCTAGAAAGATTAAGGGATATTAATAGAACCAGGACTTGGACATACGACACTACCTTGTTAAGAGCCAACCAAGACCATAATGACATACTTCGTGCCATGACTGAATTCTGGACTATTAACACCGACTCCACCACAAATCCTATGTACTCCTGGGCTGCTCATAAAGCAGTGATTAGGGGTCTATTGATCCAACTCAAAGCTAAAAATACCAAGAAATATAGAACCCACATAGCACAATTACACAAAGATATCGAAGTTTCCCAGGAGAATATTATAAACTTTTCAAAAGCACACTTGTCCCTCACTTAACCAAGTTTTGTAATTTCATTCTGGAAGGTAATCCCATCCCCCGGGAGTTGTTAGATGCAAAAATAGTAGTTATTCCCAAACCAGATAAGGACCACAAAAAATGCAGAAACTATCGTCCTATATCTTTAATTAACCAGGATCTTAAGATCTTTACAAAAATCTTAGCCAACTGCCTTAAACCGATCATGCCATCTCTAGTCCACCCTGACCAGGTGGGGTTTATACAGCATAGAGAAGCCCCAGATAACATCAGACGAGTGATTAACTTAGTTCACTACCTAGAAAAAACACAGACGCCTTCTCTGATCCTATCACTGGATGCGGAGAAGGCGTTTGATAGAATAGACTGGAAATATATGTTTGCAGTCATGGAGGAGATGGGTTTCGGCGACACTTTTCTGTCCGCTCTGCGGGCTATTTACTCCAACCCACGGGCCCAAGTAACTTCGGGGGGGTATAGGTCCAATTCTTTCCCCATACTGAACGGGACGAGACAGGGGTGCCCTCTGTCGCCCCTGTTGTTCACCCTCTGTATTGAACCGCTAGCGGCCAAAATTCGGGCACACCCGGACATATCGGGAGTTCAAGCAGCCCACTCTGAATACAAAATTTCTTTATTTGCGGACGACATCTTGCTCACCATTACTAAGCCGCTCATATCGCTTCCTAATCTACATTTGTTACTGAGTGAATTCTCAAATATATCGGGATATAAAATAAATGTGGAAAAAAGCGAGCTCCTCCCGGTGGCCATTCCCCCACACACGGAAAATAATAGAACTCAACTTCGAGTTTCGTTGGGCTCCCAAAACAATAAGATATCTAGGTATCAATCTTCCGGTTCAGATGCAACAGTTGTATAAATACAACTATACTCCACTCCTTAACCAATTTAGAAAAGACCTTTCAGGGTGGCGGATGTGTGGCTTTTCCTGGATGGGAAGAGTAGCGCTGGTCAAAATGAACATGCTCCCACACATATTATACCTTTTTCGGGCTCTCCCCATTAAATTGATCAAAACAGATTTAATTAAAATACAGGCTGAAATATTAGCTTTTATAAGAGGGCCGAAGTCGGCCAGAATAGCAAAACAGGTGGTCTGTAGGAGTAGAGCGGTGGGGGGAGTGGGAGCTCCAGATCTCTTGGAATACTATAAAGCCGCCAGGCTAGCCCAGGACTCCTGCCTCCTGAGAAGATCGGAAGAGGCCACCTGGGTATTCTTGGAGATGGAACTGGGGGTTGGGAGGAAAGAGACTCGATTCTATGGGACGCACAAACTACTCACCCAACTAAGACAAATACTAAAACATATACCACGGACCTGACCATAAAGACTTGGACACAGACACTTAAAAGAGCAGACTTGTTCCCGGAATTCTCTTTAATGACACCAATTAGATGCCTCTTATCAGGAGACTCCCGCAGACTAGTGGCCAAATGGGAAAACAAGGGGCTTTACAGAGTAGCGGATGTGATACAGGGGGGACAGTTACTTCCTTTTACCCAGTTACAGACAAAACTGATTCCTATAAAGCTCCACTGGTACCTATATCTTCAATTACACTCCTCCTTGCACTTATTCCTGAAAAACTCAAAAAAGGGACAATCTACGGTGTTAGAGACCTATGGCACAAATCCTACAAGGACCAAACACAATATCTCTAAAATATACATAACACTACAGACGCCTCCAAACAGAACTAAATCCATGATAATGGTAAAATGGGAGAAAGACTTGAACATAAGTAAAGAAGTACACGAATGGGAGGAACTATTCCAAGTAGCTGATAAGGGATTAATTAGTATGGATCTAAAGGAAAATGTCACAAAGACCCTATTTAGATGGTACTTAACCCCAATGAGGACAGCCCATATACAGCCAAATGGCAGCAACTTATGTTATAGAGGGTGCGGGGAATTGGGATCCTATAAACACATGTGGTGGGAGTGTAGGGAAATACAGGGGACATGGCAAAAACTCTCTACCCTTATTAACCAAATACTGGAGGAAGAGGTAATACTCACTATCCAACAATCATTACTACACGAACACATAGATAGATTCCATAGATATATCAATACATTCATCAGAATTCTGTGCACAGTGACAAGGGTTTGCATTGCAAAATACTGGAAGATAGGATCACCCCCATTGTTAGAAATATATAATAAAATATGCCACACCTATACTATGTATGAATACGCAACAGACACATTAAATAATAGGGCCTCTTTTCAGAAGGTATGGTACTACTGGATTAGCAATGCGACACTCCCCAGAGGAGAACGTGCTGGCCGACTTGACCCCTAGAAACTGGGTCTGAACATTTCCCGTAGGCCTTGGAGGATCGCTGGGAGTGGGGAGACTATTTCCCCCTTCTCTTCTCTCTCCCTCTCCTTCCCCCCCCCCTACCCTTTCTGAAACCGTTTTGTTTGAAAGGAGTTTTAAGGACAACTACTTACTTTAATCTAAATGTTTACTTGATCATTACGAGAATTAAGAACTTATCACCCTTGTTTTTTACTGTTCAATTATTGAGCAACAGACTTACATGATAATAATTCTGTAACAATCTATCTGGAACAATCTCCAAGATACAGAGGTTCAACTTGGACATCTCTGAATACTGATGTAATATTCCAGAACCCTCTACACACAAAGATAGGTCTCTTTGGGTCTATGAAATGTATTGGGGTGTGGGGGAGGGTGGAGGAGAACACTATTTGGGTATATTGAGATTGTCATCTCCTGTTATCTTGATGTTTATGTTTCTGGAGAAATGGTTGATCAACTTTTGTATTGTAAGTAAACAAGAATTACGTTACCAATAAAAATATTGAAACATAAAGGGAGATTGTACAATACATTTTTTTTGCATAAATGTTTTGTAGATTATCCATTTATATAGCCAATCTGGGTGTGTTTTTGTAAAAAATGTAGTTTTGCTTATTTTTAAATAACATTGTGCTGATTTTCAGACTCCTAACCAAGCCCCAAAGTGTTAGATGTATACTGATGTCTACAGACTCCTGGTTGTGTAATAAGTTTTTTCATATGCAAGGGGGGGGAGGATGTCTGCTCTTCTTGCTTTCCCATCCCATTTCAGTTGGTGTCCCAGCCTAGCCTCATCAACAGTGGTAAACTGGGAGCTTCTAAGTAAGTTTTTAAAAGGTTTTATATCGCTCTGATTTTCAGACTCCTAACAAAGTTTTAGAAGTATACTGATTGTATACCTCCTCCAGCTTGCTCCTGTTTGTGCAAAGGGTCTTTTCATATGCAGAGGAAGGGGGTTGGGGGGGGAGTGTCTGCTCTTTTTCCTATAGAGCCACTTTCAGTGGGTGTTCCAGCTAATCTTTTTTCCAAAGCTAAACTGGGAGCTTCTTAGAACGTTTTAAACGGTTTTATACTGGATTTTTATATCAGTATCTGTGCATATTATTCTTTATAGGTGTCTATTACATGCAGTTATATGAAAATGTGTGTATACTGTCCTTTTAAAATATAAAATGGAAGATTTTGTAACATCTATTAGCCAATACATAATATGCCCAGATCTCCTGCTCAGCCTTTCTTTGCTGTCTTCTAATAAAGCTAGGAAATTACAGAGTGGTATCTTTATTTACTTTCCATAGAAATGTATACAACACTTAGTAATGTATTACAAACAAATGCTAATGCTAATAATAACAAAATGTTATATATATATAATTCATATTATCTCTGCAAAACAAAAATGTTTCCCGTATTTTTGTAATAACTGTAGCCCACCATTTAGGTGTCTGCACATTGTATTTTTACAGGTCATAAGTCCACTACTATTAGTGACCTATAGATGGAGTGATAGCACAATGGGGCCGATTTACTAAAGTGCGGACGGACATGATACAATGTAGCTTATCATGTCTGCCGCACATCAATAAAAGCCGACAGCATATGCTGTCGGTATTTATCATTGCACAAGCAGTTCTGGTGAACTGCTTGTGCAATGCCACCCCCTGCTGATTGGCTGCTAGCAGGCGGTGTCAATCAGCCCAATCGTATAGGATCTTTAGACCGCTGCTTCATAACTACTGTTTCCGGCTAGTCTGAAGGCTCAGGTGGAAACAGGGGCATCAAGCTCCATTCGGAGCTTGATAATTCGGCCCCAATATCTTAAACTCACTGGCATTCTGGCATGGGATTCTCAGTGCCACATGTCACTCTTGTGTGCCACTTATATTCGAGAGGTTCCTTTTTCTTTAGTCTCTCAACTTTTCTCTCTTTGCACACGTACATTGTGACCTGATGGGTATAGAATGCAAGGAAGTAATGCGCACACACACACACAGCAAGGGACATTAGACCGAAAATGTTTCTTTGACGATACAGATAGAGCATATCATTTTAATCAACTTTTCAATGTACTTCTATTATCAGATTTGCTCAATTCTTTTTATATTCTATGTTGAAGGAGCAGCCGTACACTATTGGGGGCAAACTTAATGCCTTATGTAAACCAATGGCAAGAGGCATATATGTGCTGCCCAATCAGCAGCTAGCTTCTAGTAGTTTATTGCTGCTCCCGAACCTACCAAGGTATGGTTTTGAACAAAGAATGCAATGAGAACAAAGCAAATCTGATAATAGAAGTACATTGGAAAGCTATTTAAAATTGTATGCTCATCCTGAATGACATATTTTGGGTTTCTTGTCCCTTTATGCCTGTTTTATGTATATGCAAGACTGGAAAGCATAAGCAGCCAACCTACCTCTAAATGCTCAACAACCTGTGATTATACTAAGGGTTATTACAAACCCTGTGGTAACTCTCTGCCTATCTCTTTAGGCTCAACAACTTGAATGAGCAGTAAACATTATTTTTAAAAAAAATGCAGTAGCTCTAACTATAAGCATTTTTTTTGCTAAAATTCTTCTAGTCAAATTTAAAATACTTGTACTATGAATTTGCAATTTGATTTGTCTTTTACTAACTGAGCAATTGCATTCGTAAATTTTATTTAGACTAATTTTCAAAGACTCTCCCTAAAAACAGAGGATATCCAGTTAACTTTATTTGTACAGTGAAAATATAAATATAATACATCTAAAGTGTATTATATTGCAGGAAAGGTCTAACTTTTTTTAAAAAACAAAGCAAAATGTATGCTTACCTGATAAATGTCTTTCTTTCTTGACACGGTGAGTCCACGGATAATCATTAATTACTGTTGGGAATATCACTCCTGGCCAGCAGGAGGAGGCAAAGAGCACCACAGCAAACTGTTAAATATCACTTCCCTTCCCACAACCCCCAGTCATTCGACCAAAGGAAAAGGAGAGAAAAGAAGCAAGGGTAAGCATAGATTTTGTTTTCTTTCTTATGACACGGTGAGTCCACGGATCATCATCAATTACTGTTGGAAATCAATACCCAAGCTAGAGGACACAGATGATAAGGGAGGGACAATACAGGTAACCTACAGGCATCACTGCTTGAAGAACCTTTCTCCCAAAAGAAGCCCCAGCCGAGGCAAAAAATCAAACTAATAGAATTTAGAAAAAACTGTTCCACAGAGGCCTCATTTTTAAAGGCCCGAGAAGGGGACACGCCCCAGTGGAGGGGGCTAAAATACTCTCAGGAGGCTGTTGTCCAGTAGGCTTATGAGCCCTACAATTAACACATCGCAACCAGAGAAGAAAAGTGGAAGAAGCTTTCCAGGATTTATGTTTATCCAGAAAAACTAAACAATGCAGAAGACTGACAAAGTTCCTGAGAAAGTAGATAAAATGCTTGGGCCAGCACAACATCTAGGATGTGCAACAGCCGATCTTCATGAAAGAAGGACTAGGCCAGAGAAAAAGGAACAATATTTTCCTGAATAAAACTTCTGTCCGAAAAGAACCCTAGAAAGAAAACCAAACTTGGTATGAAGAACTGCCTTATCTGTCAGAAATACGAGATAAGGAGAACCACACTGCAAAGCTGAGAGTCTGGAACTCTCTGAGCAGAAGAAAGCAAAAGAAACAAAACTTTCCAAGATCTCTATGGAACACCTAGTCTCATGGAGAAAAAAACTTTAAGAACAAGGTTAAGGCTTCAAGAAGCAACGGACTTAAACACAGACCTGATTCTGACCAGAACCTGATAAGGATTGTACATCCGGCCCATCCGCCAGACGCTTGGGTATCAAGCGCACATAGCCACAGCTGGATTTGAACTCTTGACTTCTAGTTTACAGAGCAACAAAGTCTACAACTAAGCCATCGTAGGACACCATCCGCAGAATGGAATTAGCCGAAATCTGACCCTTGAGGGTACTAAGATATAACTCCTTCTCAATGTCTTCCTGGAGAAAAGATAAGATCCTTGGGATCCTCAATATCTAGAAATAAACTATGAGCCTGAATCATGGTCTCCATGACCGATTTTGAAAAACCCACTTGGATGAAATTTCCACAGAGGTAGAGACGACCTCTCTACTAGATCCGCCTACCAGATCTTGCGAGCCACACAGGAGCCAGTAGAAAAAAAACAATGCTCTCTCCTACTTGATCTGAATGAAGACTCATGGAAGGAGAACAAACCGAGAAAAAGGGTAAGTCAACCTGAAGTTCCAAAGAACTGCCAGAGCATCTATCAGAAAGGCACGAAGAACACTTTTGGGTGGAGGTCTCCCTCTCTGAGATAGGAAGTCTGTCTGAACAGAACTCCGCTTCCCAGAAGTCCACTCTAGAAAAGTGGATTGCCAATAGACAGAACTGTGTGCACCTGCCCACAGAAAAATTCTGAACACTTCCTACATGACTAAGGATAAAGCATAGTAAATTGCTCTCAACTCCAAAATGATAAAAGGGAGAGCAGACTTCTCATAGAACCAACGTCCCTGCCCTTCAATGAGTCCCAGACTCCTCCCCAGCCCATCAGGCTGGCGTTCGCGATCACTAACATCCAGGAAGGTCTCTGAAGCATGAGTTCTGAGACCTAATTCCTGAAAACCCACCATGGGAAGAGACTCGTCGATTGATCCAGACCTATTATTTGATACAATCTGAATAATCTTCATTCCACTGACTGAGCATGTACAACTGCAGAGCTCTCAAACTAAATCGAACAAGGGATGATGCCCATGGAAGCACCATCAGACCAATTACATTCATACATTGAACCGCTGATGCCGAACAGTAGACTGAAGAGAGAGTCAAGAGGAATGACCTTGTCTTTTCTGCCAAAAGGATTTCCATTGATAGGGAAACAATTATAGTCCCTATGCAGACTACCCTGTAGCTGATACAAGGAACTTATTTCCCAGCTCCATTACCAACCGTGGAACGAAGAAGACAACAGAAACTTCCGAATGAGAATTTGTTTGAAGGAGGATGGCACCTAAACCAATAAGCCATCCAGGCAAGCCACCACTCCCGGAACCATTGAGAAAACTCTGGAAGCTATGGCAAAGCCATTGTTGAACCACAAACAGAAATAGTTTGGCTTAAAAGTCTTAGAAGAACCCTTTAATGGAAACCTGAGAGTCTGCATCCTTTAGGTCTAAGGTCATTTGAAACTGATCCTCTTCACCAAAAAAGAATGGAGCAAACCTTTTTGGAACCATGAACATGGAAAATAAACTAACCCCTGTTCCCAAACTGGAAAATCACTCCCAGGGAGGAAGATCCTGAACACGTTTCAAGAACGCCTCTCTTCTTATCTGACTACAGATAATCTTGAGAGGTGAAACCTGCTCCTGGGAGGACTCTGGAATACTCTATCTACAGCCCTTTAGGTCTAGGAGGAATACTGTAAATGGACATCCAGCACCAGCAGCTGGATTCGAACCAACAACCTTTCAGTTGCAAAACCACAAAGCTAACCACTAGGCTATATTGGCTGCTTCCTGACAGGGCTGTTGGGGGATCCAAACCCATAGTTTTGTGCTTTACCGTTCTGTTTGCTAATGTGTTGAGGCAGGACAAAAATAGAGATAGACCGCCCCCCATAGGATCCGATCTTGACTTGGGGGTAAGTCCTACATGCTGTATGAGAATTAGCTGTGGGTGTCTTTAATTACTTCCCCTGATCCAATACTGACTGGGTATCCAAGAGGACTTGAACTACTCCTGCTTGGAAGACAAAGAGGAAGAACTTCTTGAAGTTACGAAGTAACGAATATTAGCAACAGAAATAAAAAAACTGGCCTAACAGCCTTACTGTGGAAACAGACCAAGTGTTGCACCAAAAGGATGCCACACTTGTCCATAAAGGTCTCCATCCTTAAAGGAGCATCTATTTTAATCAGAATAATGGAGGCCCCTACTACTTTAAGTACCATGAGCCATGATAATTAAGGGAGACAGATTAATACAGACAGGAGATGGAAAAAGGGATTCCTTGACCTCTCCCATACCTGAGAAAATTCTCCTAACATAGTCGAGAACAGGAATGTTTAGCTGATACATAACAGCTATGGCTACTCATTGAATCAGGGAGATAATAGGCAACATTGCCACTGCAGGGACCTGAACCTGAAACCTTAACGTTTGGACAAATACTGCAGCTAGGATAAAAAGAATCTGAGCCATCTCAGCAGTAGTTCCCAAAAAGGTTTAACAGAACCACACTCCCCACTCCGTTCTCAGACGGAACAATGTGGGGTCACATGACTAAACAACGGCACCATGCAGAAAATGGCGCCGCTCCGCAAGAAAACTAAAAAGAAAAGCGGAGACACCTGAAAGCGCACACAGTACTCAAATAAACATCCCGTTCTATCAGAACAGCCTGCTACCCAACAAAAAATGCTCCAAAAGTCCTTACTCTAGGAGCGGAAGGTATTATGAGTACACCGAATATCGGCTTGAGGAGAAAACAGCGCATTTAGAATAACGCACACTTCCAACCGACAACAAGAAGCACTCGCTGCGTATCTATAACTGTGCCGCAAAATCACCCCTTGCAGGGAACGATAAACAAACCAAGTGAAACAGAAACTCAAAGTACAATCATGTGTGAACACTTTACATAAACCATAAGCAGAAAAGTCTAAATTTGATACACAGTCTGCTGTCATGTAGCAGAACTAAAAAGAGCCCCAATATTCCAGTTTAACCCCTTCAGAACTAATAAAGGGTAAACCGTATCTCAATGCCACTCTGAGTGCCTGCACCCTGCCATAATATATAACCTAGCTAGGATATATACTGTCCAAAATAATGTCTGCAGTTTAAAGTGCACCATCTCCCATCCTTAGAAGATAAAAGGCACTTACCTGCATCTAGCCATCCGGCAGGAGGACAGCTCACCTGGCTTGAGAGGATGCCGGACCTCACAGAGACCTGTGAAACAAAGAAAGATAGAGTAAACTTACTCAGACTTTCTATACCAGGGAAGCAACATGTTATAAAATGGACCTTGCTGCATTTTCCTAAGTTCCTAACTGCTTTAAAGCTACCACAGCCCTGCTGAAGAGACAAACGTGGAGTACAGCTAGACCCAAAGTGTGATGGAAGGCCAGAGCGATCTTGCCCAGACTAAAAAAATCTTGATAGAAGAATCTTAATCAGGACACCTAATTACTTCACATCCTCCTTGCACTATAGGCAAAGAGAATGACTGGGGGTTGTGGGAAGGGAAGTGATATTTAACAGCTTTAATTTTGTGCTCTTTGCCTCCTCCTGCTGGCCAGGAGTGATATTCCCAACAATAATTAATGATGATCCGTGGACTCACTGTGTCATTAGAAAAAAATTATGTATTGTTTTGTAAATAAAAACACACACAACTTAAGGGTTTTATTTATTTTGTACCAGATGCATACAAAGGAATATGAATGGTAAAATAGATTTTAAAAAAATCTTTGGAAAGGTAATATGAATTGTATAATTTATGCTATTGCAATAAACAAATACATAAATTAAAATGCAAACAATGCTGAATACTGTATATTTAGTCATTTGTGTACCAATTGCATAAGGATTGAAGGAAAATGTATATAATAAATGTAATAAAATGCATACAATTATTTTTAAAACTACAATTATATGATATATTTTTGTGAACTACAAGCATTAAAAATTACCAATTTATTATGTGCATTTGTTATAATTATGTATGAAAATGTGTGTGTGTATATATATATATATATATATATATATATATATAAAATATCTGACCATAAAATTTTCTAAACCACTATAAACCTTTCTGCCAATTTATCTGAACTATGGGCAGTGCTCGACATTGTCTAAAGTTAAGTCAAGCAGAGCAACTGTTCATTGCAATTCCATAATTTTCACTCAAAACTAAATTGTGTTTTTTTAAATCTGAGAACGTATCATATTTCATGGAAGGCCCTCAGGGTATAATTTTACCATTGCCCCACAGCATTAATTAGCTGTCATGCTGTAAATAATAATGAATCATTGTCATCCTTACTGAAATAGTAATATTATCTACTGTCAATATAATTTTAAAGCAAGGTGTTCTGTAAATTGAGTATTGATTTTTAATAATTAAAGTTATGTTTCAAACAACCACTCCTATACTTTTTCCCTAAGGAACATTTTTTTCCAGTTGACTGTTCTCAAGCGTCTTTAACTAGCTTTCTAGTATATGTCACTGAATTAAAATGCACAATTGACTTGTTTTTCTTCATATGCAGATATTATCCTTTTCCATTAGAATAAGTTCAGAAAATGAAGCATTGAATTATCCATTACGCCAATAATACTATAGCGTTCTCATTTATAAATTAGAATATGCATTCTCAATGACAGCCTGCCATTAACATGAATATTAAACTAGGGCTAACAGCTGAGTGTCTGCTGTGCACGTCAATCAGCTTTATCAGTAAGGAAAATGTTTCCTGCTGACAAATGGAAAAAAATGGTTATACAAATTCCTGTTTATGGTGATCTACCACTTGTACATTTTTCTCTTGAAAAACAGAGATTGATTTTAAAGTAATGCTAGATGTAATAATTCATTCTAATTTTTGAATATCCATAGACTATATTTATGAATAGACCATTCTATCTCTCTAAAACAATCTTTAATTCTTAATATGATAATTAAAATAATTTAGACATTTATATGTGACATTATTTGCTTTCCAGTGCATCAAAAAGCATTAATGCTTTACATGTATCATGCAGCTAAAACATTTACAGTAATGGGTAATGAGTGCACAATATATATTGCATAAATAATTGTTTTAATGTTTAAATGGTAGCAATATTTGTTGTGGAAATTGAAACCATCTTAACATAATTTGTGAAAGTATAAGGCATGCACGCTCTTTGGCAACTGCCCATTTCTGTAAACAAAATGACAGCAGGAATACTCCATGGGGCTTGAGAACCATTTGCAATGTCACTCATCTAGACGCGAACAAGACACTAATGAAGAAACATCTACTAGAAACAGTCACATTACAGGCTATAAGCTTACAGTGCCATGCAATGGGGCCATAACCTCAAGCTGAATAACTGCCATTTTTTTTACAACAGAAGCTATATAATTTAATAATATGGAAAAATGAGACAGACCGTGCAGCAGAAATATGTAATGGCGAGAATGCTTCACAGAACACAATCTTCACTCTCCTGATTAAACAGCTGGGTTGCACCCTATAGAGCCTATCAGATAATATTATTACACAGGTTGTCCTTTATTACAAAGTCTGTATCTCAAATAATCTTTTGCATTAGCATGATATACTCCCACATTCCCTATGTATCAACATTAGCAGTGAATAAAAAAGGTGCCACATCTCTCTTGCAATTGTCACAGAAGCAGAATTGCAGTATCATTTAACTGCAGAGCTCTATAGTCTTATTAAAGTAGCATTATAAAAGCAAAGGGAAATTCTGTAAAGCACTACTCACCTATACATAAATTATACATGGCTGATGTATTTCAGCAAATTGAAAAAAGCTCTTATTTTTAATACACATTATACAGAGTTATAGTACAAACAGGGGGTGTATTTTAGTTGTCTTCTATATTTCCTTTTTATCTACCTATTCTATATATATATAAACTATATTTGCCAAATTCAGCATGGATTCTTTTTAAAATACTGTCTGGGTAAAGCCGTACTGATGGATTTAGAGAAGGGTGCCCGACATTTTCAAACTGAATTTTTCAAATGAAATTCAAATTGAAGGGCTGTTGTGTACCAGTTAGATAAATACTCACATTTTCTTAATTCAAAGTATTATGATTTGCAGTTTTTAGGTATATAAGACTAGCATGAAAGTGGAGAGACCAAAAGAATTTATGGGGGAAATAAATGTTTAATTCCCCATAAATGTATTAATTAATAGCAATGAAACAGTATTACGGTATAGATTCATAATCTCTTTTGTTGGCTTTTGCTGTAAAATACCTTCCTATTGCTATATAAATAGTGCCTGTCCCATGCTGGAACTCAAATTCTACACTTAAAAGGACATAAAACCCAAAAAGTTTACTTTCTTGATTCAGATAGAGCATGCTGTTTTAAACAACTTTCCAAGTTATTACTATTATCTAATTTGGGTCATTCTCTTGAAATTCTTTGTTGAAAAAGCAGCAATGCAATATTGTAAGATAGTTAAAGGGACATGAAACCCAAAATTTTTCTTCCATGATTCAGATAGAGAATACAATTTCAAATAACTTTCCAATTTACTTCTATTATTTAATGTGCTTCTTTCTCTTGTTATCCTTTGCTGAAATGTTTATCTAGGCAAGTTCATGTGCAACAGAGAACCTAAGCTCTAGCTGTTGATTGGTGGCTGCATATATAAACTGATTGTCATTGGCTCACCTATGTGTTCAGTTAGAAACTAGTATTGCATTGCTGTTCCTTCAACAAATGATGCCAAGAGAATAAAACAAATTACATAATAGAAGTAAATTAGAAAGTTGTTTAAAATTGTATTCTCTATCTGAATCATGAAATCATTTTTTTGGGTTTCATGTCCCTTTAATGCACTGGGTGAACCAATAATAAGAGGTATATATGTGCAGCGACCAATCAGCAGCTTCTGAGCCTACCTAGGTATCCTTTTCAACAAGGGAAACCAAGACAACTAAACAAATTAGATAATAGAAGTAAACTGGAAAGTTATTTAAAACCACATGCTCTATCTGAATCATGAAAGAAAAAAATTGGGTTTCATGGCCCTTTAAAAGGACAGTCTACTCCTTTTTATTGTTTAAAAAGATAGATAATCTCTGTATTACCCATTCCCCAGTTTTGCATAACCAACACTGTTATATTAATACATTTACCCCCATGATTACCTTGTATCTAAGTCTCTGCAGACTGCCCCCTAATTTCAGTTATTTTGACAGACTTGCATTTTAGCCAATCAGTGCTGACTCATAAATAACTCCACGGGAGTGAGCACAGTATATCTATATTGCACTTATGAACTAGCGCTGTGTAGCTATGAAAAACTGTCAAAATTTACTGAGATAAGAGGCAGCATTCAAGGGCTTAGAAATTAGCATATAAGCCTACTTAGGTTTAGCTTTCAATAAAAATACCAAGAGAACAAACAAATTTGATGATAAAAGTAAACTGGAACATTGCTTAAAATGACATGCCCTATCTGAATCATGCTTAAAGCAATCTTATGTACCATCATCCTAACTGTCCACAATGAAGGGACATAAGATATGTAGCTGGTTCAAACAATTTGCAGCATACTTTTGCTTTCCTGCTTTCCTAGGAAGTATGAGCAAAGCAAGGTAATCAACTCATAAACGTAAGCAATATATATAACGAATGTATGAGATGTTTCATTTTCATTATTAAATTTAAGGGGAATTAAAATTTAACGTCCTCTTAAAGGGACAGTAAACATGTCTGTGGTCTTGCTATAAAATAACGTATCAGACTTGTTTAGTCTAAACCTATTTTAATCAAACCTCTTGTGTACTGCAATAGTTTTTTAATAGCTAAACTCCACCAACAAGTTGCCTTATTTGGAGGAGCCTAAGTGAACAGTTTTGCAGTCTGTTATCTGTTAAAGGGACATTGTACACTAGATTTAAGTTTGCATAAATGTTTTGTAGATTATCCATTTATATAGCCCATTTGTGAGTGTTTTTGTAAAAATTTAGTTTTGCCTATTTTTTTTTAATAACGTGCTGCTTTTCAGACTCCTAACAAAGCCCCAAAGCTTTAGATGTATACTGATGTCTACAGATTCCTGCGGCTCCTGTTTGTATAATCTGTATTTTCATATGCAGGGAAGGGGGAGTTTCTGCTGTTCCTGCTTTCCAAGATCTTTTCACTGGGTGTCCCAGCCTAACCTCATCAACAGTGCTAAACTGGGAGCTTCTAAGTAAATTTTTAAAAAGGTTTTATACTGGATTTTTAGATCAGTATCTGTGCATATTTTTATTTATAGTAGTGTCTATCACATGCAGTTATATGAAAATTGGTGTACACTGTCCCTTTAAAGCTAGGGATAGATATGTAGTAGAGATAATCCTGAGATGTTAGCAGTGTAAATTCCCAGCCCTTAGAATTAGAAAATCCATAATTTGTAGAGCAAGCAGAGTTACATCCGGGAAACGTGTCAAGCACGCCCCCTTCACGTCACAACACCACCACGTTCGTGTGTCTAACCCTTTTGGCTGCAAGCGGCTTTTTACTTTGAAGTGTGAGACGGAGTCCCCTAACAAACTTTGGATATCAGTTGAGTGAGTTGTTTCAGTGGGTCCAACAGTAGTACCAGCAAATATTGTTTTATCCCGCTCCATTTGTGCACTTTCTTACCTCATTTGTTTGAGGGTTTGTCTTGCGAGTAGTTCCAACATTAATGTAATAGATATATTTTACTTTTAATATGTATATGTATTTGTGAAATACTTTATATTATTATGTTTTACATGTGTTTGGTTGTACTTTTATTCTAGCACTTTACTTCAGGTCTCCAGTCACGCTAACTTTTTTAACACTATTGTGTCAAGCCCAACACATAACTCACCATTTGTTTTGGTGTTTTTTTTGGGGGGGGGGGGGGTTTCTGGCAGCTTCCTCTTTTATAAGTCCCTTCATATCATGTCACCTTATTCCTTTCTCTCCTCGAAAACTTTTTTTTCTTTTGAGATTTGCAAACAATAGGATTGGTTTTACTATATATATATATATATATATATATATATATATATACAGGGAGTGCAGAATTATTAGGCAAGTTGTATTTTTGAGGATTAATTTTATTATTGAACAACAACCATGTTCTCAATGAACCCAAAAAACTCATTAATATCAAAGCTGAATAGTTTTGGAAATAGTTTTTAGTTTGTTTTTAGTTATAGCTATTTTAGGGGGATATCTGTGTGTGCAGGTGACTATTACTGGGCATAATTATTAGGCAACTTAACAAAAAACAAATATATACCCATTTCAATTATTTATTTTTACCAGTGAAACCAATATAACATCTCAACATTCACAAATATACATTTCTGACATTCAAAAACAAAACAAAAACAAATCAGTGACCAATATAGCCACCTTTCTTTGCAAGGACACTCAAAAGCCTGCCATCCATGGATTCTGTCAGTGTTTTGATCTGTTCACCATCAACATTGCGTGCAGCAGCAACCACAGCCTCCCAGACACTGTTCAGAGAGGTGTACTGTTTTCCCTCCTTGTAAATCTCACATTTGATGATGGACCACAGGTTCTCAATGGGGTTCAGATCAGGTGAACAAGGAGGCCATGTCATTAGATTTTCTTCTTTTATACCCTTTCTTGCCAGCCACGCTGTGGAGTACTTGGACGCGTGTGATGGAGCATTGTCCTGCATGAAAATCATGTTTTTCTTGAAGGATGCAGACTTCTTCCTGTACCACTGCTTGAAGAAGGTGTCTTCCAGAAACTGGCAGTAGGACTGGGAGTTGAGCTTGACTCCATCCTCAACCCGAAAAGGCCCCACAAGCTCATCTTTGATGATACCAGCCTAAGCCACTACTCCACCTCCACCTTGCTGGCGTCTGAGTCGGACTGGAGCTCTCTGCCCTTTACCAATCCAGCCACAGGCCCATCCATCTGGCCCATCAAGACTCACTCTCATTTCATCAGTCCATAAAACCTTAGAAAAATCAGTCTTGAGATATTTCTTGGCCCAGTCTGGACGTTTCAGCTTGTGTGTCTTGTTCAGTGGTGGTCATCTTTCAGCCTTTCTTACCTTGGCCATGTCTCTGAGTATTGCACACCTTGTGCTTTTGGGCACTCCAGTGATGTTGCAGCTCTGAAATATGGCCAAACTGGTGGCAAGTGGCATCTTGGCAGCTGCACGCTTGACTTTTCTCAGTTCATGGGCAGTTATTTTGCGCCTTGGTTTTTCCACACGCTTCTTGCGACCCTGTTGACTATTTTGAATGAAACGCTTGATTGTTCGATGATCACGCTTCAGAAGCGTTGCAATTTTAAGAGTGCTGCATCCCTCTGCAAGATATCTCACTATTTTTGACTTTTCTGAGCCTGTCAAGTCCTTCTTTTGACCCATTTTGCCAAAGGAAAGGAAGTTGCCTAATAATTATGCACACCTGATATAGGGTGTTGATGTCATTAGACCACACCCCTTCTCATTACAGAGATGCACATCACCTAATATGCTTAATTGGTAGTAGGCTTTCGAGCCTATACAGCTTGGAGTAAGACAACATGCATAAAGAGGATGATGTGGTCAAAATACTCATTTGCCTAATAATTCTGCACTCCCTGTATATATAATTATATGTTTTTACACTATTTATTGAATGGAAACTAATTGTGTATTTTTCCATTATTTTTCTATTTTAAATCTTAATAAAAAATGATTGAAAAATGTTATAATCTGTTTTATGGCTGAACTCAGTAAGATGAAGAAAAAAAAATATTTTTAAGCGCTAAAACACACCAGAAGGTACTTGTGTCTGACAAGATAAGCACCTTGGCCTGAATAGCTTCTTACAGTAATAACACAATTTGAAATCACTAAACATTCAAAGAAAATATATCACTTAGCAGCAGTTAATTCAGATACTAGGAGAGCACATAAAGCACTGAACTGCAAATGTTTGCAAACAGTCAATATATTGAACTAACTGTACATTACATTACCTTGGTAAAAAAAAAAAAATTACTTGGATTTTTAATGACTAAACCCACACAGTGTTACTGGAATTTTGAATGGCTAACTATGCACATTAATTATTGACGATTTTGGTAGGGCACACCTGTATTATTGACTGCATTATAATTTTTAAAGAGTTAGAGTACTGATCATAATTGTGAAATTATTTTGTTTAAAAAAAAAAAAAAAACAATAACAGGGAATCATTTTTCATTATCACTACTTTTCTACAGAAATTGAAACTAACAGTAGAGGGCACTACACACTTGGTTATGAGTCTGCTACTAACAAAAGATTTTGACATGTAATTTGATGAAAACATTGCTAACAAAGAAAAAGCAATTGCCATCGTGTAGTTTGAAACATATAATTATACATAATTACATTTTATACCTGTTTTTGTAAGACAAAGTGTATATAATTCAGTTATTGGGATAATTGTCTTTAACACTGGAAGTGTAAAAATGCATTTTATTTTAGACTAACAAGAACTATTTTTAAAACACAACAACAAAGAAATGGAATTTTCAGTAGTATCATATCTTTATGCAGTTTGCTAAATCAAATCTTAATAACAGGTTTATTTGACCAGTAGAATGAAAATACAGAACACATCTATGTATGTCAATCCCAGTGGGGATTACGGAGAATAATTTTACAGTATTGTCGTATAATAATATACAGCAACAACCATGTATAATAGGTTGCACTGATTTTCATGGGGATTTCAATTTTGATATATTTCCAGTTCAAGCAACAAAAACATGGTTTTCATATGGTCTATGCATTTTGCTTTAAACTGTTGGTAATCTTTACACGTTTTTAAATCAGGTCCGGAATCTAAGCAATATTTTAGATAGCCTTTTATTGATCACTTCTAATAAAGATACACTGTAATTTACTTTTGATTCTAGTTGTTCCATTCTAATACCATGGGCTCTGGCCGTCCACTTTGAATTATATTTTTTTGTGAGCTAATGGTTTGAGCTGTTCTGCAATTGGCGCCCCAGCTACAAAAAATGTGTCGTACAGATGATTGGAGAACAGTTCAAACCGTTGTGGGCGGTAAAAGCGTGGGGTATTTGAATTTCAGCGCTACATTAAAAAGTAAGTTACAGCGCCTCTTCATTAGAAGTGATCAATTAAAGTCCCTCTAAAATATTGCTTGAATTCCAGTGGTTGCTACCCGTTGGAATTCACTACCTCTATCACTGTGCATGTGCGCACTTACGTCACAGCATTCCACATATGTTGCAAAAACCATGTGTGGAATGCAGTGATGTAAATGAGCAAAATTCAATAGACACATAAGTTACTCCCTGCATTCCTCACATTTGTGTTTTGACACGCTAACCAGTGCATGTGCACTCACAACAGGACTTCACAGTTACCGCTTTGGGTCGCTGCAGTAATACACTACTTTATAATGAGTAAACTGATGGAAAGGGCGCCTCCTAGTGCAGCTTGATAATATAGTTTTGCCCCAATTTGATACCAAGTAGAGATAATATACTCACACTTTCTGAAGCACATCCAAGTGCTAATACTGCATGCAGGACTATTATAGTGGCCCAGCTCACTAGACTCGGGTAAGGCAGTGTAGTCCAGCACCGTTCAGAAGATGTCGGTTAGATCAAAGATAATGGATAGTAGTAAAAAATATTTATATTTGAATAAAAATCAAAAGTATTACAATTAAAAACAATACTTAAAAGTAATGCACATAAGCTGCTAAATGTGCATTACTTTTAATTACTGTTTTTAATTGTAATACTCTTGGATGTGCTCCAGAAAGTGTGAGTATATTATCTCTACTTGGTATCAAATTGGGGCAAAACTACAGTATCAGAGTGCACTAGGAGGTGCCCTTTCCATCTGTTTGCTTTTAGAGTCTGTTTTTGATTTTCGGAATTGAAAGGAGCAGCCACCATACGAGTGCAGTGCACTGAGGCACTGAAAGTTCTCAGCCTGTATGTCTTGGCATTACCTCTGCCTTTGGTGATTGTGAGTATTCTCTTTTCCATCTTCATAAAGAAATTACCCGATTGGCTATACTAGGAGGCGCCCTTCCTGTCCTCTTTCTACTTTATAATGGGTGCTTGCTTTATATCATGATATGGTTTGGACATAGTAATTCAAATGCTATTCAATACATATACCATAGAATTAATTTCTGCCCACAGACTGTGAATTATGGGTGCACTTTGTACAACACATAAACATTCACAAAAGGGGTCCTTCAACCATGAAATCCGTTGCACACACATGCGCTCTTAGACTGTAAAAAAAAATGTGAGGAACGCGGTAAGGAATTTTCCTCCCTGTCAAATTTTGCTACTTCTATCACTGCGCATGTGGGCATTACCGTCACTGCAACATATGTGGATTGCAGTGATGTAATTGCACGCATGTACAGTGATAGAGGTAGGAAATTTCGACGAGTAGCAAAAATCAACAGAACACTGGACCTAATTTTAACACATGTAAAGTTTACCATCACTTTAATGGTATTCTAATTTAGCAGAAAACACATCACATGATTTTTACATTTATCTAATTGATCAGTTTTCACCACCTGTAAACCCAGTTTAGTCTATTGTATAAATTTGTTCTTTATCCAAATTTACACTTTCATACTATTAAACTTGTATATAAAATGTGATACTCGGAATATGTTCACAATTATTAAAAACTATTGTTACAAAATATCAATAATAAAATTACTTAATTGCATGCATGTTAATGTTACTGGGTAATGGGAAATAAAATACATATTTGAAATGTATAGTAGTGCAATTAAATTTTTAAATAATCAGTTTCTAAAATATATTTTGAGTTGCAAAAAGGTTTCTTTTTTGTCTATATGTTTGTGCCAATTCATATGCATATCTGTGACTTCATATGGTGATATTTTAACACTCTCAGTAGCACAGCACTTCTGTCAGGTGGCCGCCAATGTAAAGGTGGTGTATACCTTTGCAATCAATAAGTTTCACAGAGGGCAGCACCTTTCAACAGATAAAAAGTATTTATTTTATCATACCAGGATTACAAAAAATTTGATGTTTCGGGTACAAAACCCTTAATCTTACATATGAATAAGGGTTTTGTACATGAAACGTAACATTTTTTTGTAATCCTGGTATGATAAAGTAAAGACTTTATCTATTGAAAGGTGCTGCTGTCTGTGAAACTTGTGACTTCATATGGGGTTGTATGTGTGAATTTTATTGGGTTTAGTTTGACTATGTGATTAAAAGTATGTGACAGAGGGAACTTTCTGAGACGCGGCCATTATATGTTGTAACATTGAGAGCTGGAATATAAGATGAAATTTATCTTCCAAATATCTCTGCATAACTTAAGCATCTACCATACATTTTAGTGGATAAAACTTACTTGAATATTCAGAACTTAAAATAGTTTTTTTTGTTGTTTTCTCATCCCAGCCCCATTGTTCCTGGATAACTGAGGTATAAGTTGGAGGTAGAAATGGCCTCGATCTTCCCCCTTTTAGCGGTAAGACTCCTGGAACTGCCGAGAGAAGCAGCACTATCTTACTTGTCTTTGCATTATCCCCTGCTTGTCAGAGATTCTATCCTATCTTATGAGCTGCTGCTTCTAACCACCATGTTTAGCAACACTGTGCCTTTAAAATTTGAACCTACCTTTCCTTGTAGGTTATTTAAGTTGGACACGCCCCTTTCTCCCCGCTTCAGTATTTTCATTATAGGAACTGGAAAGAACGCAGCTCTTCAATCCTGCTGAGGATACAAGCCAAAATGATTTCCCAACCTGGGATTCCTACAGTGTCTGCTGTTAAACCTCATAGTTTTCACTACAGCCTCCTGAACGGGGTTGCCATCTCTAACTTTATCCTGCTGCCAATCAAACCGGTTCAGCTGTGTGATTCCGGCATCTCACCTACTCGCCAGACTTGCACACGCTGTGTGCTTTGTTCCCAAGTATCATCCTGTTTCTCATTGTTGGCTCCTCTCACTCATAACAGGAATAATTAGAGATTTACAGTCTAAAGCAGTATCTTACACACGATGTGTGTTTGGACTCACCAACCTTCCTGACTATCTGGTCAGCCTCCGGAAAGCGGATCTTACTCCCTCTTACACATGCTGTGTGTTAACACCTCTCTTACTGAACGTGTCAGCCTGTCAGCCCCTGCAGGAGCCGGAACAAACACACTCTGTGTCAGAAAGTGAGCGTTAGTCTCTGCTGAATAATTAAGTCAATCTACTTTTCCCTATACAACGTTGTCAAGTTAAAACACGTTAGTGCTTCAACATCTGAATAGACTTTCAACTCATTGGTCCATCAGGGATTCAGAATTTAGTATACTTCAAGAAGGATTCCTATATACTAATCTCCTCCCAGCAAATTCTGTCCAGGAGTATATACTCTGATTAAGAGTTAATTATTTCCATAACATGCCTTGTCTTGGTTACTTTGCGGCTACACATACTCTGTAACCTTTTCACATTGGCATACAAAACATTATTTCCATTTAATCTACTTATACTCAGTTTCTTACATAATACTGAAGCCTCTAAAATGGATCCAGCAGATCTTCCACAAATAGTCTATGTACTCTCACAAAGAGTGGACCAAATAAGTCAAGGCCTTAGAGAACTGTAGATACAAAATGCAGTGTGATTATAAAGGACACTATGACAACAAAGTTTCCACCTGTAGATACAACCCCCAAACCTCAAGTCTCCATGCCTGACAAATTTTCAGGAGACAGGGCACTTTTCACTCAATTTAAAAATTCATGTAATCTTCTATTTTCTCTGAAACTTAAGACATATAGAACCGAATGAATTAAGGTCCTAACAGTAATCTCATTTCTCAGAGGAGAACCCAGGCTATGGGCCGACTCTTTCTTTGAGCAAGACCACCCTATACTCTCTTCATTAGATGATTTCTTCAAAGAGATGGGTGTTATCTATAAGGATACTAATAAGCAGCTTACTGCTGAATCCAAAATGAGATCATTAAGACAGGGGAAAAGACCCGTCGAAGAATACCTCACTGAGTTCAAGCAATATTCAAAAGGATAGCGAATGGAGAAACATTGCTCTATGGAATCAATATCGCCTGGGGTTATCTGAACCTGTTAAAGTGAAAGTAAAACCAAAAGTTCCTTTATTTGATTCAATCGATCGCCATTTTTAGCTGCTTCGGCAGCCCATGGCTAAAAAATTTTTTGGCTAAGAGGTGACGTTTTCACCTCAGCCAATAGCCATGCGGTAAATACGGCTTGGCACCCATGGGAGCTGGATTTACCGCACGGCTATTGGCTAAGAGGTGAAAACATCACCACTTAGCCAACAAGTTTTTTATCCGTGGGCTGCCGAAGCAGCTAAAAATGGTGATCGATTGAATCAAATAAAGGAGCTTTCTACCTGAAGTATCTTATACTTCATGAATGAAAATGCCCTTTATTTGTTTTAATAGTAAATCCTAGCGTTTGTAAAACGATAGGATTTACTTTCACTTTAAGGATGAACTGGCCCGTACAGAACTTCCCACAAACTTAGAAGGACTAATAACTCTTAGCATACAAATAGACAGAAGGTTAAGGGAGAGAAAGTCAGAGAGACAAGCCTCAGAACCTTCCAATAAAATGCCAAAAAAATACCAAAAATCTTCTACTATTCAGCACTAAGAACCTATGGATATAGGTTTCACAAAGGGACCACTACAACCTGATGAAAGGAACCGTTGCCGAATTAAAATCCTATGCATGTATTGCGCATCCAGTTTGCATGCAGTAAAAGACTACCCCATCCTACAGAGACAGAAGAAGGGTAAGTCCAATATTAAACAAACCTGTTTAACTACCAAAATTAAACATGTTGCTTATTGTTCATTATCTCTCTCATTGCAGTGGGATCATCATCAACTCCACAGTGAAGCAATTATTGACGCTGGGCTTACACTTGCTTTATTGATTCTGTACTTGTAAAAGAAAATACAATTCCTACTGTTTTGAAAGCAAAGCCAGTCTCCATTAGAGTTATTGATGGGTCCCTAATCAATACAGGGCCCATTACCCATCAGACCAAACCCTCTTAAGGTCACCTTATCTGCTCATGTTGATTTTATTTAATTTGATAAAATAACTTCACCTTTGTTTCCCATAGTGCTCGGACTACAGCGGCTACAGACTCACCAACCCACTATACTCTGGGATCGCCTGGAGGTACAGTTCCCCTCTGATTACTGTAAAAACACCTGCTTCCCACATCCTAGCATATGCAATATGACGGAAGTATCATTGCCACCAGAATACCAGGATTTCCTAGATGTTTTTAGTAAAAAGGAGGCTGAAAGTTTACCGCCTCATCGACACTATGACTGCCCTATTGAGCTTATACCAGGGTCCACAATTCCTTATGGACATATTTATCCACTATCCTAGCCGGAATTGGAGCATCTGAAGACATCTCAGAAAACCTACGTACGGGTTTCATTCGCCCATCAACTTCTCCAGCTGGGACAGGTATTTTTTTTTGTTAGAAACAAGGACCACTCCCTTAGACCTATTATCGACTACAGGGAGCTCATTAAGAGGACAGTGAAAACCGGTACCCATTAACATTAATCCCGGAACTCATTGAACTTCTCAGTCAAGCTCAAATCTATACAAAATTGTACCTCAGAGTTGCATATAATCTGATACGGATCAGAAAAGGGGATGAATGGCTCACAGCATTTAGAACTCTATATGGGTTGTATGAGTATACCGTGATGCCATTCGGACTCTGTAATGCTCCAGCAACTTTTCAATATCTAATCAACGATATTTTCAGGGATCTATTGGACATCTGTGTTGTGATATATTTAGATGATATCCTTGTATATTCAGACAACTTTGATGATCCCAAAAAAACATGTCAGATGGGTTCTTTCCTGTTTGCGACGCCATCATCTTTATGCCAAGCCCGAGAAATGTCTTTTTGATACAAGAGAAATAACCTTCCTCGGATATCAAATCAGTCCAAGGGGAATTGAGATGGATAACACTAAGGTTCACACAATAAAAAATTGACCAGTACCTACATAAAAAAAAGGGTTACAACATTTTTTTAGGATTTGCGAACTAGTACAGGAAAACACAATTTATGCTTACCTGATAAATTTATTTCTCTTGTGGTGCATTCAGTCCACGGATCATCCATTACTTGTGGGATATTCTCATTCCCAACAGGAAGTTGCAAGAGGACACCCACAGCAGAGCTGTAATATAGCTCCTCCCCTAACTGTCATAGCCAGTCATTCGACCGAAAACAAGCCGAGAAAGGAGGAACCATAGGGTGTAGTGGTTACTGTAGTTTAAATTTAAAAATTACCTGCCTTAAAATGACAGGGCGGGCCGTGGACTGGATACACCACAAGAGAAATAAATTTATCAGGTAAGCATAAATTGTGTTTTCTCTTGTAAGGTGTATCCAGTCCACGGATCATCCATTACTTGTGGGATACCAATACCAAAGCTAAAGTACACGGATGAAGGGAGGGACAAGGCAGGAACTTAAATGGAAGGAACCACTGCCTGTAAAACCTTTCTCCCAAATATAGCCTCCGAAGAAGCAAAAGTATCAAATTTGTAAAATTTTGAAAAAGTATGAAGCGAAGACCAAGTCGCCGCCTTGCAAATCTGTTCAACAGAAGCCTCATTTTTAAAGGCCCAAGTGGAAGCCACAGCTCTAGTGGAATGAGCTGTAATCCTTTCAGGAGGCTGCTGTCCAGCAGTCTCATAGGTTAAGCGGATTAAGCTTCTTAGCAAAAAATAAAAAGAGGTTGCCAAAGCCTTTTGACCTCTTCTCTGTCCAGAGTAGACAACAAACAAAGAAGATGTTTGACGAAAATCTTGAATTTCAGCGCTACATTAAAAAGTAAGTTACAGCGCCTCTTCATTAGAAGTGATCAATTAAAGTCCCTCTAAAATATTGCTTGAATTCCAGTGGTTGCTACCCGTTGGAATTCACTACCTCTATCACTGTGCATGTGCGCACTTACGTCACAGCATTCCACATATGTTGCAAAAACCATGTGTGGAATGCAGTGATGTAAATGAGCAAAATTCAATAGACACATAAGTTACTCCCTGCATTCCTCACATTTGTGTTTTGACACGCTAACCAGTGCATGTGCACTCACAACAGGACTTCACAGTTACCGCTTTGGGTCGCTGCAGTAATACACTACTTTATAATGAGTAAACTGATGGAAAGGGCGCCTTCTAGTGCAGCCTGATAATATAGTTTTGCCCCAATTTGATACCAAGTAGAGATAATATACTCACACTTTCTGAAGCACATCCAAGTGCTAATACTGCATGCAGGACTATTATAGTGGCCCAGCTCACTAGACTCGGGTAAGGCAGTGTAGTCCAGCACCGTTCAGAAGATGTCGGTTAGATCAAAGATAATGGATAGTAGTAAAAAATATTTATATTTGAATAAAAATCAAAAGTATTACAATTAAAAACAATACTTAAAAGTAATGCACATAAGCTGCTAAATGTGCATTACTTTTAATTACTGTTTTTAATTGTAATACTCTTGGATGTGCTCCAGAAAGTGTGAGTATATTATCTCTACTTGGTATCAAATTGGGGCAAAACTACAGTATCAGAGTGCACTAGGAGGTGCCCTTTCCATCTGTTTGCTTTTAGAGTCTGTTTTTGATTTTCGGAATTGAAAGGAGCAGCCACCATATGAGTGCAGTGCACTGAGGCACTGAAAGTTCTCAGCCTGTATGTCTTGGCATTACCTCTGCCTTTGGTGATTGTGAGTATTCTCTTTTCCATCTTCATAAAGAAATTACCCGATTGGCTATACTAGGAGGCGCCCTTCCTGTCCTCTTTCTACTTTATAATGGGTGCTTGCTTTATATCATGATATGGTTTGGACATAGTAATTCAAATGCTATTCAATACATATACCATAGAATTAATTTCTGCCCACAGACTGTGAATTATGGGTGCACTTTGTACAACACATAAACATTCACAAAAGGGGTCCTTCAACCATGAAATCCGTTGCACACACATGCGCTCTTTGACTGTAAAAATAAATGTGAGGAACGCGGTAAGGAATTTTCCTCCCTGTCAAATTTTGCTACTTCTATCACTGCGCATGTGGGCATTACCGTCACTGCAACATATGTGGATTGCAGTGATGTAATTGCACGCATGTACAGTGATAGAGGTAGGAAATTTCGACGAGTAGCAAAAATCAACAGAACACTGGACCTAATTTTAACACATGTAAAGTTTACCATCACTTTAATGGTATTCTAATTTAGCAGAAAACACATCACATGATTTTTACATTTATCTAATTGATCAGTTTTCACCACCTGTAAACCCAGTTTAGTCTATTGTATAAATTTGTTCTTTATCCAAATTTACACTTTCATACTTGTTCATTCAAACTATTAAACTTGTATATAAAATGTGATACTCGGAATATGTTCACAATTACTAAAAACTATTGTTACAAAATATCAATAATAAAATTACTTAATTGCATGCATGTTAATGTTACTGGGTAATGGGAAATAAAATACATATTTGAAATGTATAGTAGTGCAATTAAATTTTTAAATAATCAGTTTCTAAAATATATTTTGAGTTGCAAAAAGGTTTCTTTTTTGTCTATATGTTTGTGCCAATTCATATGCATATCTGTGACTTCATATGGTGATATTTTAACACTCTCAGTAGCACAGCACTTCTGTCAGGTGGCCGCCAATATAAAGGTGGTGTATACCTTTGCAATCAATAAGTTTCACAGAGGGCAGCACCTTTCAACAGATAAAAAGTATTTATTTTATCATACCAGGATTACAAAAAATTTGATGTTTCGGGTACAAAACCCTTAATCTTACATATGAATAAGGGTTTTGTACATGAAACGTAACATTTTTTTGTAATCTTGGTATGATAAAGTAAAGACTTTATCTATTGAAAGGTGCTGCTGTCTGTGAAACTTGTGACTTCATATGGGGTTGTATGTGTGAATTTTATTGGGTTTAGTTTGACTATGTGATTAAAAGTATGTGACAGAGGGAACTTTCTGAGACGCGGCCATTATATGTTGTAACATTGAGAGCTGGAATATAAGATGAAATTTATCTTCCAAATATCTCTGCATAACTTAAGCATCTACCATACATTTTAGTGGATAAAACTTACTTGAATATTCAGAACTTACAATAGTTTTTTTTGTTGTTTTCTCATCCCAGCCCCATTGTTCCTGGATAACTGAGGTATAAGTTGGAGGTAGAAATGGCCTCGATCTTCCCCCTTTTAGCGGTAAGACTCCTGGAACTGCCGAGAGAAGCAGCACTATCTTACTTGTCTTTGCATTATCCCCTGCTTGTCAGAGATTCTATCCTATCTTATGAGCTGCTGCTTCTAACCACCATGTTTAGCAACACTGTGCCTTTAAAATTTGAACCTACCTTTCCTTGTAGGTTATTTAAGTTGGACATGCCCCTTTCTCCCCGCTTCAGTATTTTCATTATAGGAACTGGAAAGAACGCAGCTCTTCAATCCTGCTGAGGATACAAGCCAAAATGATTTCCCAACCTGGGATTCCTACAGTGTCTGCTGTTAAACCTCATAGTTTTCACTACAGCCTCCTGAACGGGGTTGCCATCTCTAACTTTATCCTGCTGCCAATCAAACCGGTTCAGCTGTGTGATTCCGGCATCTCACCTACTCGCCAGACTTGCACACGCTGTGTGCTTTGTTCCCAAGTATCATCCTGTTTCTCATTGTTGGCTCCTCTCACTCATAACAGGAATAATTAGAGATTTACAGTCTAAAGCAGTATCTTACACACGATGTGTGTTTGGACTCACCAACCTTCCTGACTATCTGGTCAGCCTCCGGAAAGCGGATCTTACTCCCTCTTACACATGCTGTGTGTTAACACCTCTCTTACTGAACGTGTCAGCCTGTCAGCCCCTGCAGGAGCCGGAACAAACACACTCTGTGTCAGAAAGTGAGCGTTAGTCTCTGCTGAATAATTAAGTCAGTCTACTTTTCCCTATACAACGTTGTCAAGTTAAAACACGTTAGTGCTTCAACATCTGAATAGACTTTCAACTCATTGGTCCATCAGGGATTCAGAATTTAGTATACTTCAAGAAGGATTCCTATATACTAATCTCCTCCCAGCAAATTCTGTCCAGGAGTATATACACTGATTAAGAGTTAATTATTTCCATAACATGCCTTGTCTTGGTTACTTTGCGGCTACACATACTCTGTAACCTTTTCACATTGGCATACAAAACATTATTTCCATTTAATCTACTTATACTCAGTTTCTTACATAATACTGAAGCCTCTAAAATGGATCCAGCAGATCTTCCACAAATAGTCTATGTACTCTCACAAAGAGTGGACCAAATAAGTCAAGGCCTTAGAGAACTGTAGATACAAAATGCAGTGTGATTATAAAGGACACTATGACAACAAAGTTGCCACCTGTAGATACAACCCCCAAACCTCAAGTCTCCATGCCTGACAAATTTTCAGGAGACAGGGCACTTTTCACTCAATTTAAAAATTCATGTAATCTTCTATTTTCTCTGAAACTTAAGACATATAGAACCGAATGAATTAAGGTCCTAACAGTAATCTCATTTCTCAGAGGAGAACCCAGGCTATGGGCCGACTCTTTCTTTGAGCAAGACCACCCTATACTCTCTTCATTAGATGATTTCTTCAAAGAGATGGGTGTTATCTATAAGGATACTAATAAGCAGCTTACTGCTGAATCCAAAATGAGATCATTAAGACAGGGGAAAAGACCCGTCGAAGAATACCTCACTGAGTTCAAGCAATATTCAAAAGGATAGCGAATGGAGAAACATTGCTCTATGGAATCAATATCGCCTGGGGTTATCTGAACCTGTTAAAGTGAAAGTAAAACCAAAAGTTCCTTTATTTGATTCAATCGATCGCCATTTTTAGCTGCTTCGGCAGCCCATGGCTAAAAATTTTTTTGGCTAAGAGGTGACGTTTTCACCTCAGCCAATAGCCATGCGGTAAATACGGCTTGGCACCCATGGGAGCTGGATTTACCGCACGGCTATTGGCTAAGAGATGAAAACATCACCACTTAGCCAACAAGTTTTTTATCCGTGGGCTGCCGAAGCAGCTAAAAATGGTGATCGATTGAATCAAATAAAGGAGCTTTCTACCTGAAGTATCTTATACTTCATGAATGAAAATGCCCTTTATTTGTTTTAATAGTAAATCCTAGCGTTTGTAAAACGCTAGGATTTACTTTCACTTTAAGGACGAACTGGCCCGTACAGAACTTCCCACAAACTTAGAAGGACTAATAACTCTTAGCATACAAATAGACAGAAGGTTAAGGGAGAGAAAGTCAGAGAGACAAGCCTCAGAACCTTCCAATAAAATGCCAAAAAAAATACCAAAAATCTTCTACTATTCAGCACTAAGAACCTATGGATATAGGTTTCACAAAGGGACCACTACAACCTGATGAAAGGAACCGTTGCCGAATTAAAAACCTATGCATGTATTGCGCATCCAGTTTGCATGCAGTAAAAGACTACCCCATCCTACAGAGACAGAAGAAGGGTAAGTCCAATATTAAACAAACCTGTTTAACTACCAAAATTAAACATGTTGCTTATTGTTCATTATTTCTCTCATTGCAGTGGGATCATCATCAACTCCACAGTGAAGCAATTATTGACTCTGGGCTTACACTTGCTTTATTGATTCTGTACTTGTAAAAGAAAATACAATTCCTACTGTTTTGAAAGCAAAGCCAGTCTCCATTAAAGTTATTGATGGGTCCCTAATCAATACAGGGCCCATTACCCATCAGACCAAACCCTCTTAAGGTCACCACCTTATCTGCTCATGTTGATTTTATTTAATTTGATAAAATAACTTCACCTTTGTTTCCCATAGTGCTCGGACTACAGCGGCTACAGACTCACTGTGATATACCTTTAAGGTATCTCCCTTCATGCACCTTGCTCCTTTAAAAGGGAGCCTCCTACAATCAATCTTTGCCTGATTATTGAGAAGTTCAACAGCCTGGAGGCTGTTTCCTTTGCTACTATTCAGGTCACATCTTTACCTATCAAATTTATGATTGGAAATTATACCTAAAGTTTGTTAGCCTAGAACTGAGTCATCTACAGCTTCCTCTGAGTTGTAAACCAGTTTCTAAACATCTGTGATTACCGCTCTGCACTAAAATCCTTTACAGGTCTCCCTCTGCAGCTCCTGTCAGTTTATTTTACACATCGCGGAACCTCCGCAGCTTTCCGACGCTGGATCCCCAAACCGGAAGTGAGTCACACATTCACCGCAAGCCATTCGCTCCTGCAACAGGCAAGCTCTCTCTGTCTCCTTACTCACAGGTAACTTCTGTTTGTTACAACTTCTGGATATTGATTGTACCGGTTGGCTCTCCTGTTGCCATATTTATTCAAGTTGACTTTGACTAAGTTATATTGCTACACGCATGGGATGTGAATCACTTTACCTCTGCATATTATTCCGCAATAAATACTGCTTGCAAGTTACATATTTGGACAAACCTAAGGTTGTATTAAGCAATCTGTGTGAGTGACTTTGTATATATTTTATTGGGTGAATGTGTGTGAAGTAAACTGGACTCTGAATCATAAGTTACAGATGATAAAAGATTCTTCCACTAATCCTAACTTCAACTAACTTCTGATTCTGGGCTATCAGAATTAGAGTTCTAAAACTTACTATACTGGCTATTAATTGCTCACTGTTACCATTTCTGTTCAAACTAAGTCTGTGTTTGCAGAAATAGATATACAAAAGAGCTACAAATACTATATTTCTGGTTTGTGTGTGAGTGGATTCATTACATAATAATCAGGCCTAAAACTGATCCTGTTAAATTACTAAAACATGGATCCCACAGAAGTAAAAAATGAATTCACTAATGTGTACCAGAAATTAGATTATTTAGCCCATGCTATACAAGAAGTACAGGCTGAGAATGTAGCCATAAAAGCAATGTTAAAGGATTTCATAACACCTAAACCTGTGGATATACCTGAACCCCAAGTACATACACCAACACCATTTTCTGGAAAACGGTCTGAGTTTCGTGATTTCAAAAACGCATGCAACTTGCTATTTTCTTTGAAACCACGCACCTATCATTCAGACAGGATTAAAGTTTGCACCACAATTTCATACATGATAGGAGAGCCACGTACCTGGGCTAACAGATTCTTTGAGCAGAACAACCCCATTCTAGATTCATTAACTGATTTCTTTTCAGCAATGACAAGTCTGTATGAGGATTCAAACAGCCAAATACAAGCTGAGACCAAACTGCGGTCATTAAAACAAGGCAAAAGGACTGTAGAGGAATACACAACAGACTTTCAGATGTGGGCCTCAGACTCATTGTGGAATGAGGTAAGCTTGCGTAATCAGTTTCGCCTAGGTTTGTCTGAATCTCTAAAAGATGAACTCTCACGATTGGAACTCCCTGAAACACTCACCGGCTTAATCAAGCTAAGCACCACATTAGATAGACGTCTGAGGGAAAGAAAAGCTGAAAAAAGCATGTATGACCCCTCTATCAGACGCACCTATCCATCATCGGTCTCCCAAGACAGAAACCAGACTTTCAGCACCCCAATGGAGATTGGGGCAATCAGAGGTCCTCTGACTCAAGAGGAGAAAACAAGAAGGAAATTAGGAAATTTATGTCTATACTGCGCTCACAAGGAGCACACAGTTGCAACCTGCCCCGTCCTATCAAAACAAAAGAAGGGTAAGAAAAAAAATATAATATCATTATACAATTTATCTACTGCTACCCAGCTCACTGTCTCTCTCTCTTTACAGTGGGACCGTCTCCACATCCAGAGTGACGCGTTAGTAGATTCTGGTGCTTCAGGGATATATATTGATGATACATTTGTTAAAAAGAATAAAATACCCACAGTGTGTAAACAGCAACCAGTTTTTGTGAAGTTAATAGATGGTACTTTGATTCAGAAAGGTCCTATCACACACCACACTATACCTTTACTTACAACCACAAAAAATGGTCACACTGAATACCTTACATATGATATCATTCCTATTGATAGACATTCCATTATTTTAGGATACATGTGGTTAAAGACACATAATCCAAGCACTGATTGGTTAAAGGATGAGATAAAGTTAACATCTAGATATTGCACAAATACGTGTTATCCACACTGTTCTATATCTTCTATTGAAAATGGTGTACCAGCGGCATATTCTGATTTGGTAGATGTATTCGATTTAAAAGAGGCTGAATCATTGCCGCCACACCGTGAATTTGACTGCCCCATCGAATTAATACCCGGGTCTCAAATACCCTATGGCAAAATATATCCTCTGTCCCAGGATGAGTTAACCCATTTACGCACCTACCTAGATGATAACCTTAAAAAAGGTTTTATATCACATTCAACTTCACCCGCAGCAGCTGGTATTTTTTTTGTTAAAAATAAAGATCTAAGTCTAAGACCCATAATAGATTATCGAGCCTTAAATGCGATAACAGTAAAAAACCGATACCCATTGCCTTTAATACCAGAATTATTGGAAAGACTCACCAATGCCACCATATATACCAAATTGGATTTGAAGGGGGCATATAATTTGATTCGGATTAGGAGTGGAGACGAATGGAAGACAGCTTTTCGCACACGATACGGTTTATTTCAGTACAATGTCATGCCTTTCGGGTTGAGTAACGCACCAGCTACTTTCCAACATTTCATCAACGAGATATTCCGAGATTTAACTGACATATGTGTTGTAATTTATCTAGATGATATTTTAATTTATTCCACAAATTTACAAGATCATGAAAGGCATGTACGATGGGTACTCACCCGACTAAGACAGCATAGATTGTTTGCCAAACTGGAAAAATGCAATTTCCATGTTAAACAGATTAAGTTCCTTGGTTATATTCTATCTCCTCAAAAAATCCAAATGGACCCTGAAAAGATAAACACGATCCAGGAATGGACCATACCACGCACTGTTCGAGCGCTACAGAGGTTTTTGGGTTTCTCGAATTTTTACAGAAAATTCATCAGAGATTTTTCTACTATTGTAAGACCATTAACCCAACTCACAAGGAAATCCCAAAGATTTCATTGGAATGAAGAAGCTCAAACTGCTTTTAACAAGCTAAAGCACTGTTTCTCCACTGCTCCAGTTCTGACACTGCCAGACTATCAATCTCAATTCATACTAGAGGTTGATGCCTCCAACACCGGCATAGGAGCAGTCCTATCACAAAAAATCAAGGAAAACCAAGAAATGCATCCCGTAGCTTTTTATTCCAGAACCTTGCTCCCAGCCGAAATAAATTATAGCATTGGTGACAAAGAGCTCTTAGCAATTAAAAGTTCCTTAGAGCACTGGAGGCATCTATTAGAAGGGTCAAAAGAACCTTTTCTCATTTTTACTGATCACAAAAACCTTGAGTATTTAAGGAAAAGTAAAACTCTCTCTGCACGCCAAGTCAGATGGTCTCTGTTTCTAGATCGCTTTAATTTTTTGATTACTTACAGACCAGGACATTCTAACACCAAAGCTGATGCCCTCTCAAGAATGTATGATCCTACGAACATCTCCGAGACCCTCAATCCTATCATACCAGAAGAGAAATTTATATACTCACTTTCTAACTTAGAAAAGGACATTCTTCTGGAAACTCAAAAAGAAAATGATTGCCCCCCAACTTGTGAGAGAGATTCCACATCAGGGTTGATGTACCACAAAAATAGATTATATGTACCTAAGGCTCTTAGGATGATGATATTAAAACATTATCATGACAATGTCTTGTCAGGCCACAAAGGTGTACAAAAGACCACCAACTTGATCAAAAGACACTTCTGGTGGCCACAGCTAAATCAAGATGTTATACATCATCTGAAGAAATGTGATATATGTGCAAGAAATAAAGTGGCACACAAAAAACCTATTGGTTTATTAACTACTTTACCAATACCGGATATGCCGTGGTCCACCATATCAATGGATTTTATTGTTGATCTTCCAGTCTCACGAAAGTACACCACTATTCTAGTGGTTGTAGATCACTTAACTAAATTGGGTCATTTTATTCCACTAACAAGTTTACCCACAGCCATTATTACTGCAAAGATCTTTTTAGATAATATAGTCAAACTACACGGATTACCAACTACAGTGATCACAGATAGAGGTACTCAGTTCACCTCAGCCTTCTGGAGGTCTCTGTGCAAACTGTTACAAATTGATACACGTTATACCACAGCTTTTCATCCTCAGTCAAATGGGTTGACTGAACGTTTGAATCAGACACTAGAACAATTCCTACGATGTTATCTAAGCCATCTTCAGGATGATTGGGTTGATTACCTCCCGATGGCAGAGTTCTCATACAACAACTCAATCTCTACCTCAACCAAAGTATCACCATTCTTCGCCACGTACGGCTTCCATCCAACCACTATCACAATATCCCATACCACAGTGAATTGTCCAGGAGCAATGGATTTTAGTAATTCCTTACAAGATAGACTTCAGTTGCTTAAAACTCATTTGCAGGAAGCTCAAGAACATCAAAAGAAGTACTATGACCTACATCATTCCCCTAGTCCCACCTATGTCGTAGGAGACTTGGTTCTACTGTCCACAAAGTATCTGAAACTTCGTGTGCCATGTAAAAAATTGGCCAATCAATTTATTGGTCCGTTCCCGATTGCGGCAATAGTTAACTCGAACGCTGTTCGGTTGACTCTGCCTAAAGATCTCACTGTTCATCCTACATTTCATGTCTCTCTAATTAAGCCTTACGTAGGGGACCCTTTACTACAACTGGCAGATCCTCCTCCACCTATTTATCACCAGGATCAGTTGGAATATGAAGTGGAGTCCATCCTAGATTCCCGGATACGTCGCGGTCATGTACAGTACTTGATACAATGGAAAGGCTATGGTCCTGAAAGCAACTCATGGGAATCTCATGAGGATGTTCACGCTCCTGATCTGCTCTCCGCTTTTCATCGGCGGTATCCTGGGAAGCCATATCTCCGCACCCCTGTTGACTGCCCTTGAGGAGGGGGGTATGTGATATACCTTTAAGGTATCTCCCTTCATGCACCTTGCTCCTTTAAAAGGGAGCCTCCTACAATCATTCTTTGCCTGATTATTGAGAAGTTCAACAGCCTGGAGGCTGTTTCCTTTGCTACTATTCAGGTCACATCTTTACCTATCAAATTTATGATTGGAAATTATACCTAAAGTTTGTTAGCCTAGAACTGAGTCATCTACAGCTTCCTCTGAGTTGTAAACCAGTTTCTAAACATCTGTGATTACCGCTCTGCACTAAAATCCTTTACAGGTCTCCCTCTGCAGCTCCTGTCAGTTTATTTTACACATCGCGGAACCTCCGCAGCTTTCCGACGCTGGATCCCCAAACCGGAAGTGAGTCACACATTCACCGCAAGCCATTCGCTCCTGCAACAGGCAAGCTCTCTCTGTCTCCTTACTCACAGGTAACTTCTGTTTGTTACAACTTCTGGATATTGATTGTACCGGTTGGCTCTCCTGTTGCCATATTTATTCAAGTTGACTTTGACTAAGTTATATTGCTACACGCATGGGATGTGAATCACTTTACCTCTGCATATTATTCCGCAATAAATACTGCTTGCAAGTTACATATTTGGACAAACCTAAGGTTGTATTAAGCAATCTGTGTGAGTGACTTTGTATATATTTTATTGGGTGAATGTGTGTGAAGTAAACTGGACTCTGAATCATAAGTTACAGATGATAAAAGATTCTTCCACTAATCCTAACTTCAACTAACTTCTGATTCTGGGCTATCAGAATTAGAGTTCTAAAACTTACTATACTGGCTATTAATTGCTCACTGTTACCATTTCTGTTCAAACTAAGTCTGTGTTTGCAGAAATAGATATACAAAAGAGCTACAAATACTCTATTTCTGGTTTGTGTGTGAGTGGATTCATTACACTCACCAACCCACTATACTCTGGGATCGCCTGGAGGTACAGTTCCCCTCTGATTACTGTAAAAACAGCTGCTTCCCACATCCTAGCATATGCAATATGACGGAAGTATCATTGCCACCAGAATACCAGGATTTCCTAGATGTTTTTAGTAAAAAGGAGGCTGAAAGTTTACCGCCTCATCGACACTATGACTGCCCTATTGAGCTTATACCAGGGTCCACAATTCCTTATGGACATATTTATCCACTATCCTAGCCGGAATTGGAGCATCTGAAGACATCTCAGAAAACCTACGTACGGGTTTCATTCGCCCATCAACTTCTCCAGCTGGGACAGGTATTTTTTTTTTGTTAGAAACAAGGACCACTCCCTTAGACCTATTATCGACTACAGGGAGCTCATTAAGAGGACAGTGAAAACCGGTACCCATTAACATTAATCCCGGAACTCATTGAACTTCTCAGTCAAGCTCAAATCTATACAAAATTGTACCTCAGAGTTGCATATAATCTGATACGGATCAGAAAAGGGGATGAATGGCTCACAGCATTTAGAACTCTATATGGGTTGTATGAGTATACCGTGATGCCATTCGGACTCTGTAATGCTCCAGCAACTTTTCAATATCTAATCAACGATATTTTCAGGGATCTATTGGACATCTGTGTTGTGATATATTTAGATGATATCCTTGTATATTCAGACAACTTTGATGATCCCAAAAAAACATGTCAGATGGGTTCTTTCCTGTTTGCGACGCCATCATCTTTATGCCAAGCCCGAGAAATGTCTTTTTGATACAAGAGAAATAACCTTCCTCGGATACCAAATCAGTCCAAGGGGAATTGAGATGGATAACACTAAGGTTCACACAATAAAAAATTGACCAGTACCTACATCAAAAAAAAGGGTTACAACATTTTTTTAGGATTTGCGAACTAGTACAGGAAAACACAATTTATGCTTACCTGATAAATTTATTTCTCTTGTGGTGCATTCAGTCCACGGATCATCCATTACTTGTGGGATATTCTCATTCCCAACAGGAAGTTGCAAGAGGACACCCACAGCAGAGCTGTAATATAGCTCCTCCCCTAACTGTCATAGCCAGTCATTCGACCGAAAACAAGCCGAGAAAGGAGGAACCATAGGGTGTAGTGGTTACTGTAGTTTAAATTTAAAAATTACCTGCCTTAAAATGACAGGGCGGGCCATGGACTGGATACACCACAAGAGAAATAAATTTATCAGGTAAGCATAAATTGTGTTTTCTCTTGTAAGGTGTATCCAGTCCACGGATCATCCATTACTTGTGGGATACCAATACCAAAGCTAAAGTACACGGATGAAGGGAGGGACAAGGCAGGAACTTAAATGGAAGGAACCACTGCCTGTAAAACCTTTCTCCCAAATATAGCCTCCGAAGAAGCAAAAGTATCAAATTTGTAAAATTTTGAAAAAGTATGAAGCGAAGACCAAGTCGCCGCCTTGCAAATCTGTTCAACAGAAGCCTCATTTTTAAAGGCCCAAGTGGAAGCCACAGCTCTAGTGGAATGAGCTGTAATCCTTTCAGGAGGCTGCTGTCCAGCAGTCTCATAGGTTAAGCGGATTAAGCTTCTTAGCCAAAAATAAAAAGAGGTTGCCAAAGCCTTTTGACCTCTTCTCTGTCCAGAGTAGACAACAAACAAAGAAGATGTTTGACGAAAATCTTTAGTAGCTTGTAAGTAAAACTTTAAAGCACAGACCACGTCCAGATTGTGTAACACAAGGATGGAACCACAATCTCTTGATTGATATTCTTGTTAGATACCACCTTAGGTAAGAACCCAGGTTTGGTACGCAGGACTACCTTATCCGTATGAAAAATCAGATAAGGAGAATCACATTATAAGGCAGATAGCTCAGAGACTCTACGAGCCGAGGAAATAGATACCAAAAAAAAAAGAACTTTCCAAGATAAAAGTTTGATATCTATGGAATGAAGAGGTTCAAACGGAACTCCTTGAAGAACCTTAAGAACCAAGTTTAAGCTCCATGGTGGAGCAACAGGTTTAAACACAGGCTTGATTCAAACTAAAGCCTGACAAAATGCCCGAACGTCTGGAACATCTGCTAGACGCTAGTGCAAAAGAATAGACAGAGCAAAAATCTGTCCCTTTAAGAAACTAGCTGACAATCCTTTTTCCAAACCTTCTTGGAGAAAAGATAAAATCCTAGGAATCCTGACCTTACTCCATGAGTAACCCTTGGATTCACACCAATAAAGATATCTACGCCATACCTTATGGTAAATTTTCCTGGTGACAGGCTTTCGTGCCTGTATTAAGGTATCAATAACTGACTCGGAGAAGCCACGCTTTTATAAAATCAAGCATTCAATCTCCAGGCAGTCAGCCTCAGAGAAATTAGATTTGGATGGTTGAAAGGACCCTGAAGTAGAAGGTCCTGTCTCAGAGGCAGAGACCATGGTGGAAAGGATGACATGTCCACTAGATCTGCATACCAGGTCCTGCGTGGCCACGCAGGTGCTATCAGAATCACTGATGCTCTCTCCTGCTTGATCTTGGCAATCAGTCGAGGGAGCAGAGGAAACGGTGGAAACACATAAGCCAGGTTGAAAGAACAGGGCGCTGCTAGAGTATCTATCAGTGTTGCCTTGGGATCCCTGGACCTGGATCCGTAACACGGAAGCTTGGCGTTCTGGCGAGACGCCATGAGATCCAGTTCTGGTTTGCCCCAACGGAGAATCAGTTGTGCAAATACCTCCGGATGAAGTTCCCACTCTCCCGGATGAAAAGTCTGACGACTTAGAAAATCCGCCTCCCAGTGCTCTACATCTGGGATATGGATAGCTGATAGGTGGCAAGAGTGAATCTCTGCCCAGTGAATTATTTTTGAAACTTCTAACATCTCTAGGGAACTTCTTGTTCCCCCTCGATGGTTGATGTAAGCTACAGTCGTGATGTTGACCGACTGAAATCTAATGTACCTCAGAGTTGCTAACTGAGGTCAAAACTGAAGAGCCTTGAATATCGCTCTTAGTTCCAGAATATTTATTGGAAGGAGAGACTCCTCCTGAGTCCACGATCCCTGAGCCTTCAGGGAGTTCCAGACTGCACCCCCAACCTAGAAGGCTGGCATTTGTTGTTACAATAGTCCAATCTGGCCTGCGAAGGTCATACCTTTGGACAAATGGACCCGAGATAGCCACCAGGGAAGAGGATCCCTGGTCTCTTGGTCCAGATTCAGTTGAGGGGCCAAATCTGTGTAATCCCCGCTCCACTGACTGAGCCTGCATAGTTGCAGCGGTCTGAGATGTAAGCGTGCAAACGGCACTATGTCCATTACCGCTACCATTAAGCCGATTACTTCCATACACTGAGCCACCAAAGGGCGCGGAATTGAATGAAGAACCCAACAGGAATTTAGAAGCTTTGATAACCTGGACTCCGTCAAGGTAAATTTTCATTTCTACAGAATCTATCAGAGTCCCTAGAAAGGAAACTCTTGTGAGTGGGGATAGAGAACACTTTTCCTCGTTCACTTTCCACCCATGCGACCTCAGAAATGCCAGTACTACGTCCGTATGAGACTTGGCAATTTGGAAGTTTGACGCCTGTATCAGGATGTTGTCCAAATAAGGGGCTACTGCTATGCCCCGCGGCCTTAGGACCGCCAAAAGCGACCCTAGAACCTTTTTAAGATTCTTGGGGCTGTAGCTAATCCAAAGGGAAGAGCTACAACTGGTAATGCCTGTCTTGAAAGGCAAACCTGAGAAACCGATGATGATCTTTGTGTATCGGAATGTGAAGATAAGCATCCTTTAGATCCACTGTAGTCATATATTGACCCTCCTGGATCAGTGGTAGGATGGTACGAATAGTTTCCATCTTGAACGACGGAACTTTGAGGAATTTGTTTAAGATCTTTAGATCCAAAATCGGTCTGAAGGTTCCCTCTTTTTTGGGAACCACAAACAGATTTGAGTAAAAACCCTGTTCCTGTTCCTCCTTTGGAACTGGATGGATCACTCCCATAACTAGGAGGTCTCGTACACAGTGTAAGAATGCCTCACTCTTTATCTGGTTTGCAGATAATTGTGAAAGGTGAAATCTCCCTTTTGGGGGGGAAGCTTTGAAGTCCAGAAGATATCCCTGGGATATAATTTCCAACGCCCAGGGATCCTGAACATCTCTTGCCCATGCCTGGGCGAAGAGTGAAAGTCTGCCCCCTACTAGATCCGTTACCGGATAGGGGGTCGTTCCTTCATTCTGTCTTAGAGGCAGCAGCAGGCTTTTTGACCTGCTTACCTTTTTTCCAGGTCTGGTTTGGTCTCCAGAACGTCTTGGATTGAGCAAAAGTTCCCTCTTGTTTATTATTAGAGGAAGTTGATGCCGCACCTGCCTTGAAGTTTCGAAAGGCACGAAAATTAGACTGTTTGGCCCTAGATTTGGACCTCTCCTGAGGAAGGGCACAACCTTTTCCTCCCGTGATATCAGCAATAATCTCCTTCAAACCAGGCCCGAATAGGGTCTGCCCCTTGAAGGGAATGTTAAGCAGCTTAGATTTTAAAGTCACGTCAGCTGACCATGATTTAAGCCATAGCGCTCTGCGCGCCTGTATAGCAAAACCAGAATTCTTAGCCGTTAGTTTATTCAAATGAACAATGGCATCAGAAATAAAATAATTGGCTAGCTTAAGTGTTCTAAGTTTGCCAAGTATGTCATCCAATGGAGTCTCTACCTGTGTTCCAGAGACTCAAACCAGTACGCCGCAGCAGCAGTGACAGGGGCAATGCATGCAATGGGCTGTAGGATAAAACCTTGTTGAATAAATATTTTCTTAAGGTAACCTTTTAATTTTTTATCCATTGGCTCTAAAAAAGCACAACTGTCCTCGACAGGGATAGTAGTACGCTTTGCTAGAGTAGAAACTGCTCCCTCCACCTTAGGGACTGTCTGCCATAAGTCCTGTGTGGTGGCGTCTATTGGAAAACATTTTTCTAAAAATAGGAGGGGAAGAGAACGGCACACCTGGTCTATCCCATTCCTTATTAATATTTTCTGTAAACCTTTTAGGCAATGGAAAAACATCAGTACACACCGGCACTGCAAAGCATTTATCCAGTCTACAAAATTTCTCTGGCACTGCAATGGTATCACAGTCATTCAGAGCAGCTAAAACCTCCCTAAGTAACACGAGGAGGTGTTCAAGCTTAAATTTAAATGTAGAAATATTAGAATCAGGTATCTTTCCTGAGTCATTAACATCACCCACTGACTGAAGCTCTCCTTCCTCAGCTTCTGCATATTGTGAGGCAGTATCAAACATGGTTCTTAAAGCGTCAGTATGCTCTGCATTTTGTCTCACCCCAGAGCTATCTCGCTAACCTCTAAGTTCAAGTAGTCTGGCTAATACCGCTGACAGTGTATTATCCATAACTGCCGACATGTCTTTTAAAGTAAACGCTATGGGCACCCTAGATGTACTTGGCGCCATTTGAGCGTGAGTCCCTTGGGCGGGAGTCAAAGGGTCTGACACGTGGGGAGAGTTAGACATGTTTATACAGACTAGCAATGAGACTAGCAAGCTTGGAAAACACTTTAAATCAAGTTAACAAGCAAATATAAAAAACGGTACTGTGCCTTTAAGAGAAAATTTTTTGTCAGAATTTGAAAAACAGTGAAAAAATGCAGTAAATCAAACGAAATTTTTACAGTGTATGTAATAGGCTAGCAGAGCATTGCATCCACTTGCAAATGGATGATTAACCCCTTAGTTAAAAAACGGATAAAAAAAACGAAATAGACGTTTGTTTGTTTTTTAACAGTCACAACCAACTGCCACAGCAAGCTGTGGTCCTACCTTCCCCAATAAACGACTTTGGAAAGCCTATGAGCCCTTTAGAGATGTCCTATAGCATACAGGGGACTCCTGAGGGAAGATGGATGTCACAATTTGTAATTTTAACTGCACCAACTGTAACTTTTATACTATAACAGTGGAAAGCCTCAGTAAAACTGTTTCTAGTCAAAATTTAAGCCAGCCATGTGGAAAAAACTAGGCCCAATAAAGTTTTATCACCAATGCATATATAAAAACGATTAAACATGCCAGCAAACGTTTATATTGCAATATCATAAGGGTATTACCCCTGGGAGTAAGCATGATACCAGTCGTTATTAAATCACTGTATTCAGGCTTAACTTACATTAATCCGGTATCAGCAGCATTTTCTAGTGTTTTCCATCTCTAGAAAAAAATATAACTGCACATACCTGATAGCAGAATAAACTGCACGCCATTCTCTCGCTGAAGTTACCTCATCTGTGTAATCCCCCCAGACATATGTGAGAATAGCAATGGATCTTAGTTACAACCTGCTAAGATCATAGAAACCTCAGGCAGATTCTTCTTCTATTTACTGCCTGAGATAAAATAGCACAACTCCGGTACTATTTAAAAATAACAAACTTTTGATTGAAGAAAAAAAAATAACTATATTTAACCACTCTCTCCTACAACATTCTAGCTTGTTGAGAGTTGCAAGAGAATGACTGGCTATGACAGTTAGGGGAGGAGCTATAGTACAGCTCTGCTGTGGGTGTCCTCTTGCAACTTCCTGTTGGGAATGAGAATATCCCACAAGTAATGGATGATCCGTGGACTGGATACACCTTACAAGAGAAATTTATTCCTCATTAGCTAAACCCCTAACTTCCCTTACTAGTGTTAACTCTCCATTTGAATGGAGCCCAGAGAAACAAAGGATTTTCACCTCATTAAAAGAAAAGTTCAGCCAAGCTCCTATACTACAATTTCCAGATCCAGATAACCAATTCATTCTGGAAGTAGATGCATCCGACTATGCCATTGGATCGATACTGTCACAACGTAAAACTCCCGATACTCCTATACATCCTGTGGCTTATTTCTCCAGGGTAATGACTCCAGCTGAATACAACTATCCTATCAGTGAAAAAGAGCTACTGGTGATAAAGGCTTTTCTTGAAAATTGGAGACACCACCTTGAACGAACTAAATTTCCTATTTTGATCTATACTGATCACAAAAACCTGGAATATTTACAGACCAATAGAACACTCTCCGCTCGACAACTAAGGTGGAGCCTATTCCTCTCCAGATTCCAATTCCATATTATGTAGAGACCTGGCAGTAAGAATGGGAAGGCCTATGCCCTTTAGAGAAAGGATAAAAAACCTCCAATGTTTAACCAACCTACAACTGTTATTCCAATCGAGCAAATTATTGCTCTAACTCCAAGCATTACAGAACAGTTAGAACAGGCTCTGACGGAAGACACAGAAATTCCTTTAGCGGAACTCATACAGGAACCTGATGGTCTTTTCTACCATGAGGACAGACTCTATGTACCAAGTACCATACAACCTATTATTCTCCATGAACACCATGACTCTCCTATGGCTGGGCATCTTGGAATCAACAAAACCATCGACTTGATTACACAAACTTATTGGTGGCCATCCCTAGACAGATCTGTCAATGATTATGTTCTCTCATGCCCTATATGCAGTTTCCAAATCCGAAAGAAAAGCTCCATTAATGCCTCTTCAAATTTCTGAAAGACCCTGACAAACCATTGGAATGGACTTCATAGTTGAACTAACAAAATGTAACAACCACAATACTATATAAGTCGTTGTGGATCTCCTAACTAAGATGGCTCATTTCATACCCTACCACAAGCTTCCCACATCTTCAGAAACAGCCTGCCTTTTCCTCAATAACATTGTCAAACTCCATGGTATACCTCATACAATAATTTCAGATAGAGGAACACAATTTACCTCCCGTTTCTGGAGACAATTATTTAAGACCATGCAAGTGGAACATCGCTACAGTACATTTTTCATCCCACAGACCAATTGACAAACGGAGAGCGTTAACCAGTGGTTGGAGCAGTATCTCAGATGCTACTGCTTACATCAACAAACCCTCTGGTATCAAAACGTACCCATGGCATAGTATGCCTATAACAATTCAGTAAACTCAACCACTCATAAGACGCCCTTATTCGCGAATTATGGATTCCACCCTACTTTTCAATTAAATCCTCAAACCAACACCACCTGTCCACAGGTGGATGACACCATTAACTCCCTCTTAGATCTTTTCCAAGTCATTAAAACTAACATTGCCGAAGCACAAGTGACCCAAAAACGCTATTATGATTCCAAAGGACAACCTCCTCCCTCATACAACATCGGGGATAAGGTATGGTTGTCTACAAAGAATATTAAGCTCAAAACCCCTAGCAAAAAACTCAGTGTTTCTTTCATTGGACCGTTCCAGATACTGAAGATAGTTAACGACAACATAGTTATCCTCGATCTAACATCGACTTACCAATTGCATCCCACCTTCCATGTCTCACTCCTCAAACCACATTGTGAGACTAAGCACGCTGGGAATGTGATCCCGCCTGATACACTTTCGGACTGTGAACAAGAGTTTGAGGTCGATTCTATCTTAGATTCCCGCATCCGAAAAGGGATAGTCCAATATTTAATACATTGGAAAGGATATGATTCAGATGAAAACTCCTGGGAACCTTCCAGGAGTGTCTCTGTTTCGTGGACGTCATCCAGATCGTCCTAGATTCATAGCTACTGGGCAACTACCCTGAGGGAGGGGGTATGTCAGAGATGCTATCCTATCTTATGAGCTGCTGCTTCTAACCACCATGTTTAGCAACACTGTGCCTTTAAAATCTGAACCTACCTTTCCTCGTAGGTTATTTAAGTTGGACACGCCCCTTTCTCCCCACTTCAGTATTTTCATTATAGGAACTGGAAAGAACGCAGCTCTTAAATCCTGCTGAGGATACAAGCCAAAATTATTTCCCCACCTGGGATTCCTACAGTGTCTGCTGTTAAACCTCATAGTATTAAGTACCAGTGTACCCATATTGAGTCATTCAAAGCTTCTTTGCTAACCCAATTTATTCTACTCTAACAAAATGAAAGTCACAGAAGACACATGGAGCTCTGCTAGTGCTCCTTGATGAACACTTTGGTAAAGTATACATGACTATCACACTACAGTGCACTTTTAACCCTGACACTGAGACAAGGGGTACAGCTTTGGGAGAGTTGCAGGAGGCTCAATAATTGCTGGAGTTCAATTCAGTTAATCCAGTTAATGCAATAAGTATTAGTAGACAGACCTACCTGGTGCGCGGTCTCTCCTTATGTTGACCTATCAGTTTCCTGCTACGAGTTCCAGACGTACATGCTACCTAAGTATCTTGTCAACAAAAGAACATCATGAGAACAAAGCACATTTTATAATAGAAGCAAATTAAAAACTTTTTAAAAATTGTATAAATAACAAAAGAAAAAATTGGGTTTAATGTCCCTTCAACTAAAAGCTCATATTCAAACATAAACCATAGTTAAACAGTGGCTATAGTATTACAATTCCTTTATTTCTATGTTTAATTTTACTTCTTTGATGAACAATTGTAAATATATCTTCTCTTGAGATCATTACTTTAACAGACAACACTTCTTGATACTGTTGTTTTAATGTCTATTTGAACTGTCATCTTGAAAATGGGTTAATAATAATTAAAAGCATAATTTATGCTTGCCTGATAGATTCCTTTCTCCTGTAGTGTAGTCAGTCCACGGGTCATCCATTACTTATGGGATTATATCTCCTCCCTAACAGGAAGTGCAAGAGGATCACCCAAGCAGAGCTGCTATATAGCTCCTCCCCTCTACGTCATACCCAGTCATTCGACCGAAACCAAACGAGAAAGGAGAAACTATAGGGTGCAGTGGTGACTGGAGTTTAATTTAAAATTTAGACCTGCCGTAAAAACAGGGCGGGCCGTGGACTGACTACACTACAGGAGAAAGAAATCTATCAGGCAAGCATAAATTATGCTTTCTCCTGTTAAGTGTAGTCAGTCCACGGGTCATCCATTACTTATGGGATACCAATACCAAAGCTAAAAGTACACGGATGACGGGAGGGACAGGCAGGACCTTTACACGGAAGGAACCACTGCCTGAAGAACCTTTCTCCCAAAAACAGCCTCCGAAGAAGCAAAAGTGTCAAATTTGTAAAATTTTGAAAAGGTGTGAAGTGAAGACCAAGTTGCAGCCTTGCAAATCTGTTCAACAGAGGCCTCATTCTTAAAGGCCCAGGTGGAAGCCTAAACGTATTATGCTACGAAGCCAGAAGGAGAGAGAGGTAGCCGAAGCCTTTTGACCTCTCCTCTGTCCAGAATAAACGACAAACAGGGAAGAAGTTTGTCGAAAATCTTTAGTTGCCTGCAAATAAAATTTCAGGGCACGGACGACGTCCAGATTGTGCAGAAGTCGTTCCTTCTTTGAAGAAGGGTTAGGGCACAATGATGGAACAACAAGCTCTTGATTGATATTCCTGTTAGTGACTACCTTAGGTAAGAACCCAGGTTTAGTACGCAGAACTACCTTGTCTGAATGAAAAATCAGATAAGGAGAATCACAATGTAAGGCCGATAACTCAGAGACTCTTCGAGCCGAGGAAATAGCCATTAAAAACAGAACTTTCCAAGATAACAGCTTGATATCAATGGAATGAAGGGGTTCAAACGGAACACCCTGTAAAACGTTAAGAACTAAGTTTAAGCTCCATGGCGGAGCAACAGTTTTAAACACAGGCTTAATCCTGGCCAAAGCCTGACAAAAAGCCTGAACGTCTGGAACTTCTGACAGACGTTTGTGTAAAAGGATGGACAGAGCTGAGATCTGTCCCTTTAACGAACTAGCAGATAAACCCTTTTCTAACCTTCTTGTAGAAAAGACAATATCCTAGGAATCCTAACCTTACTCCATGAGTAACTCTTGGATTCGCACCAATGCAAGTATTTACGCCATATTTTATGGTAAATTTTCCTGGTAACAGGTTTCCTAGCCTGTATTAAGGTATCAATCACTGACTCCGAGAATCCACGCTTTGATAGAATCAAGCGTTCAATCTCCAAGCAGTCAGCCTCAGAGAAATTAGATTTGGATGTTTGAAAGGACCCTGAACCAGAAGGTCCTGTCTCAGAGGCAGAGACCATGGTGGACAGGACGACATGTCCACTAGATCTGAATACCAGGTCCTGCGTGGCCACGCAGGCGCTATTAGAATCACCGATGCTCTCTCCTGTTTGATCCTGGCAATCAGTTGAGGAAGCATCGGGAAGGGTGGAAACACATAAGCCATGTTGAAGACCCAAGGTGCTGTCAGAGCATCTATCAGAACCGCTCCCGGGTCCCTGGACCTGGATCCGTAACAAGGAAGCTTGGCGTTCTGGCGAGACGCCATGAGATCCAGATCTGGTTTGCCCCAACGCCGAAGCAGTTGTGCAAATACCTCCGGATGAAGTTCCCACTCCCCCGGATGAAAAGTCTGGCGACTTAGGAAATTCGCCTCCCAGTTCTCCACGCCTGGGATGTGGATCGCTGACAGGTGGCAAGAGTGAGACTCTGCCCAGCAAATTATCTTTGAGACTTCCATCATCGCTAGGGAACTCCTTGTCCCTCCCTGATGGTTGATGTAAGCCACAGTCGTGATGTTTTCCGACTGAAACCTGATGAACCTCAGAGTTGCTAACTGAGGCCAAGTCAGAAGGGCATTGAGCACTGCTCTTAATTCCAGAATGTTTATTGAAAGGAGTCTCTCCTCCTGAGTCCATGATCCCTGAGCCTTCAGGGAATTCCAGACAGTGCCCCAACCTAGCAGGCTGGCGTCTGTTGTTACAATCGTCCAATCTGGCCTGCTGAAGGGCATCCCCCTGGACAGATGTGGCCGAGAAAGCCACCATAGAAGAGAATCTCTGGTCTCTTGATCCAGATTCAGCATAGGGGACAAATCTGAGTAATCCCCATTCCACTGACTTAGCATGCACAATTGTAGTGGTCTGAGATGCAGGCGTGCAAAAGGTACTATGTCCATTGCCGCTACCATTAAGCCGATTACCTCCATGCATTGAGCCACTGACGGGTGTTGAATGGAATGAAGGACACGGCAAGCATTTAGAAGTTTTGTTAACCTGTCCTCTGTCAGGTAAATTTTCATTTCTACAGAATCTATCAGAGTCCCCAAGAAGGGAACTCTTGTGAGTGGCAATAGAGAACTCTTTTCTACGTTCACCTTCCACCCATGCGACCTTAGAAATGCCAGAACTAACTCTGTATGAGACTTGGCAGTCTGGAAACTTGACGCTTGTATCAGAATGTCGTCTAGGTACGGAGCTACCAAAATTCCTTTCGGTCTTAGCACCGCCAGAAGAGAGCCCAGAACCTTTGTAAAGATTCTTGGAGCCGTAGCTAACCCGAAGGGAAGAGCTACAAACTGGTAATGCCTGTTTAGGAAGGCAAACCTTAGGTACCGATAATGATCCTTGTGAATCGGTATGTGAAGGTAGGCATCCTTTAAATCCACTGTGGTCATGTACTGACCCTTTTGGATCATAGGTAAGATTGTCCGAATAGTTTCCATTTTGAACGATGGAACTCTTAGGAATTTGTTTAGGATTTTTAAGTCCAAGATTGGTCTGAAGGTTCCCTCTTTTTTGGGAACCACAAACAAATTTGAGTAAAACCCTTGCCCGTGTTCCGACCGCGGAACTGGGTGGATCACTCCCATTAGTAAAAGGTCTTGTACACAGCGTAGAAACGCCTCTTTCTTTATCTGGTTTGCTGACAACCTTGAAAGATGAAATCTCCCTTTTGGAGGAGAAGCTTTGAAGTCCAGAAGATATCCCTGAGATATGATCTCTAACGCCCAGGGATCCTGGACATCTCTTGCCCAAGCCTGGGCGAAGAGAGAAAGTCTGCCCCCCACTAGATCCGTTTCCGGATCGGGGGCCCTCACTTCATGCTGTCTTAGGGGCAGCAGCAGGCTTTCTGGCCTGCTTGCCCTTGTTCCAGGACTGGTTAGGTTTCCAGCCCTGTCTGTTGCGAGCAACAGTTCCTTCCTGTTTTGGAGCTGAGGAAGTTGATGCTGCTCCTGCCTTGAAGTTACGAAAGGCACGAAAATTAGACTGTCTAGCCCTTGGTTTGGCTCTGTCTTGAGGCAGGGCATGACCCTTACCTCCAGTATTGTCAGCGATAATTTCTTTCAAACTGGGCCCGAATAATGTCTGCCCTTTGAAAGGTATGTTAAGCAATTTAGATTTAGAAGTCACATCGGCTGACCAGGATTTAAGCCACAGCGCTCTGCGCGCTTGAATGGCGAATCCGGAATTCTTAGCCGTAAGCTTAGTTAAGTGTACTACGGCATCAGAAATAAATGAATTAGCTAGCTTAAGGACTCTAAGCTTGTCTGTAATCTCATCCAATGTAGCTGAGCTAATGGTCTCTTCCAGAGACTCAAACCAGAATGCCGCCGCAGCCGTGACAGGCGCAATGCATGCAAGGGGTTGTAATATAAAACCTTGTTGAACAAACATTTTCTTAAGGTAACCCTCTAACTTTTTATCCATTGGATCTGAAAAAGCACAGCTATCCTCTACCGGGATAGTGGTGCGCTTAGCCAGAGTAGAAACTGCTCCCTCCACCTTAGGGACCGTCTGCCATAAGTCCCGTGTGGTGGCGTCTATTGGAAACATTTTTCTAAATATAGGAGGGGGTGAAAAAGGCACACCGGGTCTATCCCACTCCTTGTTAACAATTTCTGTAAGCCTTTTAGGTATAGGAAAAACGTCAGCACACGTCGGTACCACAAAATATTTATCCAGCCTACATATTTTCTCTGGAATTGCAACCGTGTTACAATCATTCAGAGCCGCTAATACCTCCCCTAGCAATACACGGAGGTTCTCAAGCTTAAATTTAAAATTTGAAATGTCTGAGTCCAGTTTACTTGGATCAGATCCGTCACCCACAGAATGAAGCTCTCCGTCCTCATGTTCTGCAAATTGTGACGCAGTATCAGACATGGCTCTATTATTATCAGCGCACTCTGTTCTCACCCCAGAGTGGTCGCGTTTACCCCTAAATTCTGCCAATTTAGATAATACTTCAGTCATAACATTAGCCATGTCTTGCAAAGTGATTTGTATGGGCCGCCCTGATGTACTTGGCGCCACAATATCACGCACCTCCTGAGCGGGAGACGAAGGTACTGACACGTGAGGAGAGTTAGTCGGCATAACTTCCCCCTCGTTGTCTGGTGAAATTTTCTTTACATGTACAGATTGGCTTTTATTTAAAGTAGCATCAATGCAATTAGTACACAAATTTCTATTGGGCTCCACATTGGGCTTTAAACATATTGCACAAAGAGATTCCTCTGTGTCAGACATGTTTAAACAAACTAGCAATGAAAACTGGCAAGCTTGGAAAATACTTTTCAAATAAATTTACAAGCAATATAAAAAAATGTTACTGTGCCTTTAAGAAGCACCAAGAAACTGTCACAGTTGAAATAACAAGACCAAATTAGTTATAGCAACCAAATTTTCACAGTAAATGCATTAAGTTAGCAAAGGATTGCACCCACCAGCAAAAGGATGATTAACCCTTTAGTACCCAAAAACGGATAACAAATTAATATAAACGTTTTTATCACAGTCAAAAGCACAGTATCACAGGTCTGCTGTGAGTGATTACCTCCCTCAAAATTAGTTTTGGAGACCCCTGGGCTCTGTAGAGACGTCCTGGATCATGGAGGAAGAAATAGGAAGACTGTGACTGAATTTTTACTGCGCAATAAAGCGCCAAAATAGGCCCCTCCCACTCATATTACAACAGTGGGGAAGCTCAGTAAACTGATTTTATTCATAAATAAACGACAGCCATGTGGAAAAGTAATGCCCAAAAAGTTTTATCACCAAGTACCTCAGAGAAAAACGATTAACATGCCAGTAAACGTTTTGAAAATAAAATTATGAAATGTAATTGATAAGCCTGCTGCTAGTCGCTTTCACTGCAGTGGAGGCTCAATATAAGTTAAATGTATACAGTATTTTCTTAGTGAAGTTCCATTCCCCAGAAATACCTCAGTGTAAACATACATACATATCAGCCTGATACCAGTCGCTACTACTGCATTTAAGGCTGCACTTACATTACATCGGTATTAGCAGTATTTTCTCAGTCAATTCCATTCCTTAAAAAATAATATACTGCAACATACCTCCTTGCAGGTGAACCCTGCCCGCTGTCCCCTGTTCTGAAGTTACCTCACTCCTCAGAATGGCCGAGAACAGCAAATGGATCTTAGTTACGACCGCTAAGATCATACACAAACTCAGGTAGATTCTTCTTCTAATGCTGCCTGAGAAAAAACAACACACTCCGGTGCTGTTTAAAATAACAAACTTTTGATTGAAGAAATAAAAACTAGTTTTAACAACCACAGTCCTCTCACACGTCCTATCTATTAGTTAGGTGCAAGAGAATGACTGGGTATGACGTAGAGGGGAGGAGCTATATAGCAGCTCTGCTTGGGTGATCCTCTTGCACTTCCTGTTAGGGAGGAGATATAATCCCATAAGTAATGGATGACCCGTGGACTGACTACACTTAACAGGAGAAATAGAGGAGTGTAATTTTAAACTAATTAAGTACATCATTGAATACCAGCAACCAATCTCAGAAGAAGACCCTTTCACTGGAAATTACATTCAAATAACTGTCCACACAAGCTCTTAAAACTGGGTAAAATACTGTACAAACCAATCTTCCTGCATGCTGTGTCTGCATTTCTATAGTCTAAAGAATTTGCAGTCATCTCTTGCTGAAAAAGTTTAATTGACGAGTATCAGAATAACAAAATAATTGCAAACACAATGTGAAAATCAGGTTTCCTCCAACCTAGAAATATACTAAACAACCATCAAATGGCAAAGTTCCATAAACTGAAATCAGGACCATGGCAAATCACAGCTCTCAAATTGTACAGGTATCATCTTGACATTCCTTTAATGCTTTTCTGAAAGAAACAATTTACACAGTGCTACTAAAGGTACTCATCAGACCTCTATAAAAAAAAAAAGTTCTCTGGATCCAGATTGTATTGAGAAATCTGGATTTCTGCATTGATTAGTCATAAACGTTGTTCTACAAACAGTTGTTATTTTCAAAGTTTATTGAAGACATTGAGTAATCATTTATAGAGTAGGCTGGAAAAAAGTGAGCCCTTGAATTTAATAACTTTCACAATGTTGAGGGTGAAGTTTAGACCATTCCTCTATAAAAAAAAATCTATTTCCGTTCATCAATACTCCTAGGTGGTCTTGATTGCACAACCCTCTTTAGGTCATGCCACAGCATCTCAACTTTGCCATTTCAAAACACAAATCTGCCCTGACATCTGTAAAATGTCTTCATACACTTTTAAGTTCATTGTACCCTCAATGATTGCAAGGCATCCAGGCCCTAAGGCAACAAAGCAGCCCTAAACCATGATTTTCCCTACATCATGCTACATAGCTGAAATGAGGTTTTGGTGTAGGGATGCAGTGCCCTTTTCCCTCCACACAAAGCATTATTAATTTTTGCCAAAAAGTTAAACATTTTGTCTAATTTGTCCACAGCACATTTTCCAAGAAGCGTTGTGTAACACACAGTTGCTCCTGGGCAAACCTGAGATTTGCCACAGTGGTGGTTGTTTTTTTTTAGACAGCACTGGTTTTCTTCGGTGGACCGTTTTTTGAGGTTAGCCTTGGTGTCAAGATTATGTCAAGTTAGTGAGGAAGTATGTCAGGATGTGAAACACTGCAATGATATAAACTTTGAATGGGTGAACTAGTATCCTTATTTTAGCAGGACCACTCAGCCTCACACCATACCTCGAATTCTGTAAGACTTAACTTATTAGAATTCTGTTATGCTCATCGTACTGAGGGTCTCTTCTGTAGGGATACAGAGAGTTACGGAACCTTCACGCAACTTAGAAGTTATGTAAGCAGTGTACACAAATAGGCAAAGGTAGTTTGTAGTTGAAGTGTATTAAATCCTTTGGCATAAGGAATATCATACACACATCTCATACAGGATAAAATATATACAATATTCATACACACCCGCAATCACCCAATGATATAGATATATATGTTGCAGGATGAATGTCACAATGCTCTGGTTTGATATGTATATGAATACTTGGTAAACTTAGGTAGCGTATCAATTAGGTGATATACAACTAAACAGTTTGGCAGCAGATGAATTGAGCTGGAGAGTGACACAGAAATCAATATTGAGAATATTTGCCATAAGCGCTATAAGCATGTCTCTTGGGAGGAAGTCTGGATATCACCTGTAGGCAGTATTTAGTATGTGTATATGGCAGTCCGTAGTACAAGTACATAGGCAAGTATAATTCAGATAGTAAATAAGTAACAGATACAGACCAGGATCCGGAGAAATACCAGGTAAGTTTAGCAGAGTTAGTTATGGTGCTGCGACAGGGAAACACAGCTTGCGATGAGAGAGGAGCACACGCTGAATCTGCAGGGCCGGATGCCGGGTCTGACGTCACACGCTGAACGGATCAGCAGAGGAACCGGCAAAAAGAAACAGCTTCAATCTTTCAAGGAGGGTAAAGAAGGTATTTCCCCAAATACCTGAATGAACGAACAGGGTCTTTTGACAGGAGAACTCACAACCTAGTGAGTAAGGGAAACAAGGATCCGAGCAGAGCAGCAGGGAAAGGCTAGGTGTCTTCACAGGCTCTTGAGGTGAACAAGTGCAACAAATTACCAAGCATAGATTAGAGTGAGGAGGAGCCTTAAATAGGGGTAAAGTAATTAAGACTTAAAGGAACAGTACTACGTCCTAACAAAACCCTGACACTTGGGTTCTTTCTCCTCCTTTCATGATTGCCGTTGTGCTGAGTGACCGTTGCAGGACGCCCACTCCAAATAATGGTACCATCTGGGTGATAAACACCCAGATCTTTGTAGCCTTCTACAGCTTTGTGAATCTATATAAATATATGTTCTAAGGTCTTGTGAAAGTTGTTGTGATTGAGGAATGTGTCAAACTAACTAATCTTCCCTGAGAAGAACAGATTTGTCAGTAACCAGGATTTCTGTGACTTTATTTAAAGTGCAGGGCACCTGTGAAGCCCACACTTTCAAACATATCTCCTCTATTGAATCACTTGACTCTATATAGCTTTTGAAGAAGTCAACTAAGAGGTTCGCTTACTTTTTCCAGCCTGCACTGTGAATAATTAATCAATCTATAAAAAATTGAAAAGTACAACTATGTATGTGTTATTAGTTTAGTCAGATTGTGTTTGTCTATAACTGTGCCTTAGATGAAGATCAGACCAAATTTTATGAGTAATCAATGCAGAAATCGAAGTAATTCCAAAGTGTTCACAAACCTTTTTTTGTAACTGTACTTTTCTTAGGAAGGTCATATAGAAACTTACTGCAAACAAAATAGAGGCATGGTTTATATCCAACTACATTACAAAAACCTTTAAGGTACAGAAGGTGGCATATCATGTGCTAAAAATCCGCCAATGACAAAGGACAGAAGGATGTACTAAATACTAAACTTCCACGACTTGAAGTATTTGGCACAGCTGTGAGATATTAATATACTATTTGAAGGAATAGGCTGGATATCAAAGGACTAAGGTGGTTCAAAACATTCATATCTTACATATCCCATAAGATATGGCAAGGAGTATAATCCCTTTATATTTTCATGTGTCTCTTGTGATATTATAGTGTTACATAGTATGTGATATAGCCACTATGTTAAAAACACACACATTTACTTTGCATTCAAACACAGTTCATATAAATCTTCAAGGATTACAGGTGACAGGAGTAAAACCGTAAAAAAACAAAACAAAACACACAACTATAATGAGCACTGCTTTCATGCCCTCGGGAATTTTTTTAAAGTACATAGACCCAGCTCTACAAAATTTTGTGTTACTATACAACTAAATGATAATAATAATAATACTAGACACAAAACTAGCATACAATGAGCATGATAAGAAGATGGAGGTATGAAATGTAGATTGGGAGAAAAGTGTTTGAAGGACTCAGTATAGCTTTTTTTTTTTTTATTATATTTGTTATTGAGGACACAAATAAAATAACAGATGTAACAATACAATCAATAATTAAACTTACAGTATATGTGGCATATCATTGATGTAAAACAGAATTAAACATACAGGGCTAGATTATGTGGAGCTTTAGTTTGAGCTCCCACTTGACTTCAGCTTTTTGTGCGCACCGGATAGCGAGCATATTAAAAGTTGAAAGAAAAAAGTTTTCACTTATGTGCTAATCTGATCCGTGCAAAAATACTAAATTAGAATATTGTGACTCCGTTAAAGGGACATTAAACACTTTGTGATGGCCATGTAAAATGATAAATTGTATATATAAAAACAACTCTGCAATATACTTTCATTATTTATTTATTTTGTCCGCTTTTCCAGTAATTTCATTCTTAAATTGTGGGTTTCTCAGTTCCTGTTAGAAATGGAAGTGCAGAACTCTGTTATATTCCACACAGCCATTGGCTGCACACTCTAGTGACCTATTTATAACTGTCCCTAATTGGCTACAGCAGAGAACGTAACCTAAGTTACAACATGGCAGATCCCATTGTTTTTCATAGACACTAAAACATTGCACTTATTTTGTCAATATTTAAACAGCTAGTGAAACTTTAAAAAATACATCTACATGTTATTCTCAGACTAATCTTTTCTTTGAAGGCATCATTCTGTCTAGCATTTATTTAGTGCTTAAGGTCTCTTTAACGTATTCCCCCATAGAATTCAATGGAGCACAAAAAGTGGAAAAACAACCTAACACCATATTTGCGTGCAAACCTGATTGCATATTCTCAAGTGCGCTAACCTGACATGAAATATTAACATTTCACATTAAGCACACCACTCATTATCTAGCCCATAGTATGTAGGTAATCCCCATTTTTTCCCCTCTTACGACTGTGGAGGGCAGTCTTGGACCTCAAAAACAAGATACTCTTAATAAGCATAGGGGGACACTGAACCCAAATTTTTTCTTTCCTGATTCAGATAGATCATGCAATTTTAAGCAACTTTCTAATTTACTCCTATTATCAATTTTTCTTTGTTCTCTTGCAATCTTTATTTGAAAAAGGCATCTAAGCTAAGAAGCCAGCCAATTTTTGGTTCAAGACCCTGGAGAGCACTTGTTTATTGGTGGTCGAATTTATCCACCAATCAGGAAGAAGAACCCAGGGTGTTCACCAAAAATGGGCCCGCATCTAAACTTACATTCTTGATTTTCAAATAATGATACAAAGAGAATACAGAAAATGTGATAATAGGAGTAAATTAGACAGTTGCTTAAAATTGCATGATCCATCCACACCTGAACCAGTTATTCATAAATGCTAAGAAGAGAAAATTATTAAACCAGAACCATTATATGGGATCTTGCTTGGTGGTTCTCTCTGGATAAGAGGAAAGGTACAACTATTCCAAAGTTAATTGGCATGAAAAAAATATAAAACATATGTATTCTGCATAAAGGAACAAATTTAAAATACTAGATGGTGTATACACCAAAATAACATATTTCAACAGGAGCATATGTGTTTACAGAATGGGGGGAATAAAGCTAAAATGAAAACGAAGAATTCAAAAGTATCTTAGGAGTGGAATATGTGAATATCATAAGGGAAGTTTGGCTGACCTGTGCACAAACCACAAACTGCCAACCCACGTTTTAAGGAGTATAACCTCTAGAAATTATAATAGTGGCTAAGATAACTTACCACGTCTTCTTACAAGCAGCCAGTGGAATGTTAAAATCCTGGTACTTACCCACCAGTACACCCCACTTCCAAGTGCTGCACTCACATATTGGGGCATATTTATCAATGTGCGAGCGGACATGATACGAAGTAGCGTATCATGTCTGCATACGCTGTCAGCATTTATCATTGTACCAGCAGTTCGTGTGAACTGCTGGCGTAATGCCGCCCCCTGCAGATTTGCGGCCATTCGGCCACTAGTAGGGGGTGTCAATCAACCCGATCGCATTTGATCAGGTTGATTTCTGTCTGCGGCCTCAGAGCAAGCGGACAAGTTATGGAGCAGCGGTCTTTAGACCACTGCTTCAAAACTTCTGTTTCCATATGAAGCTTGATAAATATGCCCCATAGTCCCCATGCAGCTGAAATGTATTTTGCAACTCTCAGTGTAAGAACTCTTAGGAAGATATACACCCTGAACGGAAGGCTTAGCAACTACCCAGCAATACATGAGGCCAGCATATGTGCCAAATTCTTACCGAGAGAATTATACAGCACCTAAATTACTCTCCTGAACCCTTTCTTCTAGGAACTATACATTGAGGGAGATAAATTAAATTTCACAAGTTTTCTTGCATAACCACCTCTATGATTGTCTTATCCTAGACAAGGAAAAGAATGACTGGAAGGAGATGGAAAGAAGGAGGGATATGTAATAGTTTTGGTGTAGGGTGTCTTCCTGGTTATCAGGTGATGTATTTCCCAAGAGTAAGGTCTTGTGGATTCTCACTACTATAAGAAATAAAACCAAATATGTTATATAGCCATCAATCTCACATTAGGTTACTCTGGTTAGATACAATCTCTTTGTATGAATTTGAAAGGTCATGAAGGCAGAGCAAACAAAATATGTCCCAAAAAGCTTATATTTAGGGTTTCCATTTGTGTGTGCCATAGATGAAAGACTTGAAGCGGTTATAAAGCCTCTCATGTTTTAATCAAATCAGGATAAGGTAGCGTTGCCAGATGGGTGTTAGTGTGTGCAAACTCCAATGCACCAATCTGTGTGACCGGATTATCCAGAAACGATATTGTGGAAGTAGCATTTTGAGTATTGAGCAAAACCTTTAAAGGAATGTATGGTAGAGATGATAGAGTTGGATCATTTCTTCCTGCTTGTAGAGATTCCGGTAATTTGGTAGAATATGGGTCAGATAATGATTGAGACTCAAGAAAATTATCTTCCTAACTTATGGGTATATTGTCTAGTCTATGCGGTATGTATGGCGGAAAATCCGCTATACAATGAGGATGTTTGCGTAATTGCATATCTCCTGTGCTATCCAATTTAATGATCTATAGAGAAGAGTCTTCACAATAAGTGCTCTGTCAGGTTGTGACTTCTGGCACCTTTATGTTGTAATGAGGCTCGGTGTTTAGAGCTTTATTCGAGTTGCTTATTATTGAAGCATAGTGGAGCAGATTGTGTTCTGTTGGGGATCTCTCTATCAAAGAGAACAGAAGGTTCTCTAGTTTAGAGACTAGCATATCTATGCGGCCCAGCAGGCTCTCGCACCTAGTGGTTGCCGACATCTCTATTGTGGAAAAGGATTGCTGATCTCAGAAAGAAAGTCACATGCAAGCATGGATTTAAAGTTGTTAAGTAGTCAGTTTTCAGGTCTGGTGTTTTATACAGGTGAAACTCGAAAAATTAGAATATTGTGCAAAAGTTAATTTATTTCACTAATGCAACTTAAAAGGTGAAACTAATATATGAGAGACTCATTACATGCAAAGCAAGATAGTTCAAGTCGTGATTTGTCATAATTGTGATGATTATGGCTTACAGCTCATGAAAACCCCAAATCCATAATCTCAGAAACTTAGAATATTATGAAAAGGTGCAATATTGTAGGCTCAAAGTGTCCCAATCTAATCAGCTAATTAAGCCATAACACCTGCAAAGGGATCCTGAGCCTTTACATGGTCTCTCAGTCTGGTTCAGTAGGAATCACAATCATGGGAAAGACTGCTGACCTGACAGTTGTGCAGAAAACCATCATTGACACCCTCCATAAGGAGGGAAAGCCTCAAAAGGTAATTGCAAAAGAAGTTGGATGTTCCCAAAGTGCTGTATCAAAGCACATTTATAGAAAGTTATGTGGAAGGGAAAAGTGTGGAAGAAAAAGGTGCACAAATAGCAGGGATGACTGCAGCCTAGAGAGGATTGTCAGGAAAAGGCCATTCAAAAGTGTTGGGGACTTTCACAAGGAGTGGACTGAGGCTGGAGGAAGTGCATCAAGAGCCACCACACACAGACGGATCCTGGACATGGGCTTCAAAAGATGCTTGAAGTCCAGTGTGAATTTTCCACAGTCTGTGTTGATTTGGGGAGCCATGTCATCTGCTGGTGTTGGTCCACTGTGCTTCATTAAGTCCAGGGTCAACGCAGCCGTCTACCAGGAGATTTTGGAGCACTTCATGCTTCCTTCCGCAGACGAGCTCTATAGGGATGCTTACTTCATTTTCCAGCAGGACTTGGCACCTGCCCACACTGCCAAAAGCACCAAAACCTGGTTCATTGATGTATTACAAGTTGAAATTACAAGTTCATTGATGTATTACAAGTTGAAATTAAGAAGCCAGCGAGCCAGAGAAAGATTCAGGTGTGCTAACATCTGGAGGTCATATAGCGAGACTGAGATAACTCCCTTTCCCTGTTGAGACGCCTCATCTGGCTTTTACTCATCTGCTAACCTGAAGGTGCACTAGGACAACTGTGCTAAAGCCTAAGGTGCGTTAAGAAATACTTTAAATACCTATGTTGTTCACTTAAAAGAAAACAGAATTTATGTTTACCTGATAAATTACTTTCTCCAACGGTGTGTCCGGTCCACGGCGTCATCCTTACTTGTGGGATATTCTCTTCCCCAACAGGAAATGGCAAAGAGCCCAGCAAAGCTGGTCACATGATCCCTCCTAGGCTCCGCCTACCCCAGTCATTCGACCGACGTTAAGGAGGAATATTTGCATAGGAGAAACCATATGATACCGTGGTGACTGTAGTTAAAGAAAATAAATTATCAGACCTGATTAAAAAACCAGGGCGGGCCGTGGACCGGACACACCGTTGGAGAAAGTAATTTATCAGGTAAACATAAATTCTGTTTTCTCCAACATAGGTGTGTCCGGTCCACGGCGTCATCCTTACTTGTGGGAACCAATACCAAAGCTTTAGGACACGGATGAAGGGAGGGAGCAAATCAGGTCACCTAAATGGAAGGCACCACGGCTTGCAAAACCTTTCTCCCAAAAACAGCCTCAGAAGAAGCAAAAGTATCAAACTTGTAAAATTTGGTAAAAGTGTGCAGTGAAGACCAAGTCGCTGCCCTACATATCTGATCAACAGAAGCCTCGTTCTTGAAGGCCCATGTGGAAGCCACAGCCCTAGTGGAATGAGCTGTGATTCTTTCAGGAGGCTGCCGTCCGGCAGTCTCGTAAGCCAATCTGATGATGCTTTTAATCCAAAAAGAGAGAGAGGTAGAAGTTGCTTTTTGACCTCTCCTTTTACCAGAATAAACAACAAACAAGGAAGATGTTTGTCTAAAATCCTTTGTAGCATCTAAATAGAATTTTAGAGCGCGAACAACATCCAAATTGTGCAACAAACGTTCCTTCTTCGAAACTGGTTTCGGACACAAAGAAGGCACGACTATCTCCTGGTTAATGTTTTTGTTAGAAACAACTTTTGGAAGAAAACCAGGTTTAGTACGTAAAACCACCTTATCTGCATGGAACACCAGATAAGGAGGAGAACACTGCAGAGCAGATAATTCTGAAACTCTTCTAGCAGAAGAAATTGCAACCAAAAACAAAACTTTCCAAGATAATAACTTAATATCAACGGAATGTAAGGGTTCAAACGGAACCCCCTGAAGAACTGAAAGAACTAAGTTGAGACTCCAAGGAGGAGTCAAAGGTTTGTAAACAGGCTTGATTCTAACCAGAGCCTGAACAAAGGCTTGAACATCTGGCACAGCTGCCAGATTTTTGTGAAGTAACACAGACAAGGCAGAAATCTGTCCCTTCAAGGAACTTGCAGATAATCCTTTCTCCAATCCTTCTTGGAGAAAGGATAGAATCTTAGGAATCTTTACCTTGTCCCAGGGGAATCCTTTAGATTCACACCAACAGATATATTTTTTCCATATTTTGTGGTAAATTTTTCTAGTTACAGGCTTTCTGGCCTGAACAAGAGTATCAATAACAGAATCTGAGAACCCTCGTTTTGATAAAATCAAGCGTTCAATCTCCAAGCAGTCAGCTGGAGTGAGACCAGATTCGGATGTTCGAACGGACCTTGAACAAGAAGGTCTCGTCTCAAAGGTAGCTTCCATGGTGGAGCCGATGACATATTCACCAGATCTGCATACCAAGTCCTGCGTGGCCACGTAGGAGCTATCAAGATCACCGACGCCCTCTCCTGATGGATCCTGGCTACCAGCCTGGGGATGAGAGGAAACGGCGGGAATACATAAGCTAGTTTGAAGGTCCAAGGTGCTACTAGTGCATCTACTAGAGTCGCCTTGGGATCCCTGGATCTGGACCCGTAGCAAGGAACCTTGAAGTTCTGACGAGAGGCCATCAGATCCATGTCTGGAATGCCCCACAGTTGAGTGATTTGGGCAAAGATTTCCGGATGGAGTTCCCACTCCCCCGGATGCAATGTCTGACGACTCAGAAAATCCGCTTCCCAATTTTCCACTCCTGGGATGTGGATTGCAGACAGGTGGCAGGAGCGAGTCTCCGCCCATTGAATGATTTTGGTCACTTCTTCCATCGCCAGGGAACTCCTTGTTCCCCCCTGATGGTTGATGTACGCAACAGTCGTCATGTTGTCTGATTGAAACCGTATGAACTTGGCCTTCGCTAGCTGAGGCCAAGCCTTGAGAGCATTGAATATCGCTCTCAGTTCCAGAATATTTATCGGTAGAAGAGATTCTTCCCGAGACCAAAGACCCTGAGCTTTCAGGGATCCCCAGACCGCGCCCCAGCCCATCAGACTGGCGTCGGTCGTGACAATGACCCACTCTGGTCTGCGGAAGGTCATCCCTTGTGACAGGTTGTCCAGGGACAGCCACCAACGGAGTGAGTCTCTGGTCCTCTGATTTACTTGTATCTTCGGAGACAAGTCTGTATAGTCCCCATTCCACTGACTGAGCATGCACAGTTGTAATGGTCTTAGATGAATGCGCGCAAAAGGAACTATGTCCATTGCCGCTACCATCAAACCTATTACTTCCATGCACTGCGCTATGGAAGGAAGAGGAACGGAATGAAGTGTCCGACAAGAGTTTAGAAGTTTTGTTTTTCTGGCCTCTGTCAGAAAAATCCTCATTTCTAAGGAGTCTATTATTGTTCCCAAGAAGGGAACCCTTGTCGACGGAGATAGAGAACTCTTTTCCACGTTCACTTTCCATCCGTGAGATCTGAGAAAGGCCAGGACTATGTCCGTGTGAGCCTTTGCTTGAGGAAGGGACGACGCTTGAATCAGAATGTCGTCCAAGTAAGGTACTACTGCAATGCCCCTTGGTCTTAGCACCGCTAGAAGGGACCCTAGTACCTTTGTGAAAATCCTTGGAGCAGTGGCTAATCCGAAAGGAAGCGCCACGAACTGGTAATGCTTGTCCAGGAATGCGAACCTTAGGAACCGATGATGTTCCATGTGGATAGGAATATGTAGATACGCATCCTTTAAATCCACCGTGGTCATGAATTGACCTTCCTGGATGGAAGGAAGAATTGTTCGAATGGTTTCCATCTTGAACGATGGAACCTTGATAAACTTGTTTAAGATCTTGAGATCTAAGATTGGTCTGAACGTTCCCTCTTTTTTGGGAACTATGAACAGATTGGAGTAGAACCCCATCCCTTGTTCTCCTAAAGGAACAGGATGAATCACTCCCATTTTTAGCAGGTCTTCTACACAATGTAAGAATGCCTGTCTTTTTATGTGGTCTGAAGACAATTGAGACCTGTGGAACCTCCCCCTTGGGGGAAGCCCCTTGAATTCCAGAAGATAACTATTTCTAGTGCCCAAGGATCCAGAACATCTCTTGCCCAAGCCTGAGCGAAGAGAGAGAGTCTGCCCCCCACCAGATCCGGTCCCGGATCGGGGGCCAACATTTCATGCTGTCTTGGTAGCAGTGGCAGGTTTCTTGGCCTGCTTTCCCTTGTTCCAGCCTTGCATTGGTCTCCAGGCTGGCTTGGCTTGAGAAGTATTACCCTCTTGTTTAGAGGACGTAGTACTTGGGGCTGGTCCGTTTCTACGAAAGGGACGAAAATTAGGTTTATTTTTGGCCTTGAAAGACCTATCCTGAGGAAGGGCGTGGCCCTTACCCCCAGTGATATCAGAGATAATCTCTTTCAAGTCAGGGCCAAACAGCGTTTTCCCCTTGAAAGGAATGTTAAGTAGTTTGTTCTTGGAAGACGCATCCGCTGACCAAGATTTCAACCAAAGCGCTCTGCGCGCCACAATAGCAAACCCAGAATTTTTCGCCGCTAACCTAGCCAATTGCAAAGTGGCGTCTAGGGTGAAAGAATTAGCCAATTTGAGAGCACGGATTCTGTCCATAATCTCCTCATAAGGAGGAGAATCACTATCGATCGCCTTAACTAGTTCATCGAACCAGAAACACGCGGCTGTAGTGACAGGGACAATGCATGAAATTGGTTGTAGAAGGTAACCTTGCTGAACAAACATCTTTTTAAGCAAACCTTCTAATTTTTTATCCATAGGATCTTTGAAAGCACAACTATCTTCTATGGGTATAGTGGTGCGTTTGTTTAAAGTAGAAACCGCTCCCTCGACCTTGGGGACTGTCTGCCATAAGTCCTTTCTGGGGTCGACCATAGGAAACAATTTTTTAAATATGGGGGGAGGGACGAAAGGTATACCGGGCCTTTCCCATTCTTTATTTACAATGTCCGCCACCCGCTTGGGTATAGGAAAAGCTTCTGGGAGCCCCGGGACCTCTAGGAACTTGTCCATTTTACATAGTTTCTCTGGGATGATCAAATTCTCACAATCATCCAGAGTGGATAATACCTCCTTAAGCAGAGCGCGGAGATGTTCCAACTTAAATTTAAATGTAATCACATCGGGTTCAGCTTGTTGAGAAATTTTCCCTGAATCTGAAATTTCTCCCTCAGACAAAACCTCCCTGGCCCCCTCAGACTGGTGTAGGAGCATTTCAGAACCATTATCATCAGCGTCCTCAAGCTCTTCAGTATCTAAAACAGAGCAGTCGCGCTTACGCTGATAAGTGGGCATTTTGGCTAAAATGTTTTTGATAGAATTATCCATTACAGCCGTTAATTGTTGCATAGTAAGGAGTATTGGCGCGCGCTAGATGTACTAGGGGCCTCCTGAGTGGGCAAGACTCGTGTAGACGAAGGAGGGAATGATGCAGTACCATGCTTACTCCCCTCACTTGAGGAATCATCTTGGGCATCATTTTCAGTGTCACATAAATCACATTTATTTAAATGAGAAGGAACCCTGGCTTCCCCACATTCAGAACACAGTCTATCTGGTAGTTCAGACATGTTAAACAGGCATAAACTTGATAACAAAGTACAAAAAACGTTTTAAAATAAAACCGTTACTGTCACTTTAAATTTTAAACTGAACACACTTTATTACTGCAATTGCGAAAAAGTATGAAGGAATTGTTCAAAATTCACCAAAATTTCACCACAGTGTCGTAAAGCCTTAAAAGTATTGCACACCAATTTTGGAAGTTTTAACCCTTAAAATAACGGAACCGGAGCCGTTTTTAAACTTTAACCCCTTTACAGTCCCTGGTATCTGCTTTGCTGAGACCCAACCAAGCCCAAAGGGGAATACGATACCAAATGATGCCTTCAGAAAGTCTTTTCTATGTATCAGAGCTCCTCACACATGCGACTGCATGTCATGCCTCTCAAAAACAAGTGCGCAATACCGGCGCGAAAATGAGGCTCTGCCTATGATTAGGGAAAGCCCCTAAAGAATAAGGTGTCTAAAACAGTGCCTGCCGATATTATTTTACCAAAATACCCAGATTAAATGATTCCTCAAGGCTAAATATGTGTAATATATGAATCGATTTAGCCCAGAAAAAGTCTACAGTCTTAATAAGCCCTTGTGAAGCCCTTATTTACTTTCTGAATAAACATGGCTTACCGGATCCCATAGGGAAAATGACAGCTTCCAGCATTACATCGTCTTGTTAGAATGTGTCATACCTCAAGCAGCAAAAGACTGCTCACTGTTCCCCCAACTGAAGTTAATTCCTCTCAACAGTCCTGTGTGGAACAGCCATGGATTTTAGTAACGGTTGCTAAAATCATTTTCCTCTTACAAACAGAAATCTTCATCTCTTTTCTGTTTCAGAGTAAATAGTACATACCAGCACTATTTTAAAATAACAAACTCTTGATTGAATAATAAAAACTACAGTTAAACACTAAAAAACTCTAAGCCATCTCCGTGGAGATGTTGCCTGTACAACGGCAAAGAGAATGACTGGGGTAGGCGGAGCCTAGGAGGGATCATGTGACCAGCTTTGCTGGGCTCTTTGCCATTTCCTGTTGGGGAAGAGAATATCCCACAAGTAAGGATGACGCCGTGGACCGGACACACCTATGTTGGAGAAAATGCTTTTCTTAATTATACATATATATATACATACTGTATATATGTGTGTTTATATGTTTGCATGTATGTGTGCACATACATAGGTACACATATAAACAAATATATACACAAAAACTGCAACAAAATCTACATTTCTGCTTAACAAGAACATAAATGGGCTTGTGGTATATCATATTTGTTGAGTCTTCTCTAAGACTTGGCACTGTTATCTCACACCTCATTTTTTAATTAAAGGGATAGTCTACACCAGAATTGTTATTGTTTGAAAAGATAGATAATCCCTTTATTACCCTTTACCCAGTTTTGCATAACCAACACATTTATATTAATATACTTTTTACCTCTGTGATTACCTTATATCTAAGCATTTTCTGACAGCCCCCTGATCACATGATTTCATTTATTATCTATTGACTTGCAATTTAGCCAATTAGTGCTGTGTTGTGCTGACTCAAATAACTCCATGGGCTCCAATGTTATCTATATGGCCCCCATGAACTAGCAGTCTCCTGTTGTGAAAAGCAAATAAAAAGCATGTGAGAGGTTGTCTGTAGTGGCTAAGAAACAGGCAAAAAATTTGAGGTTTAAATGTTATAAACTATATTAATATAACAAAGGTTGGTTGTGCAAAGCTGGGGAATGGGTAGTAAAGGTGTTGTCTATATTTTTAAACTATAACAATTTTGGTGTAGACTGTCTCTTTAACTTAACCTTAACCTAAGTTGAATAATTACCAAGGCACCATATTTCCATTTCAATTCAAAGATGAATTCATAACATCCACCTTCCACTTCATAATGTTTTGTTCCATGTATGCTAGTGCAAATAATACCTTTATTTTTCTAATCAGAATACCTATCCTTTTACTAAATAATTATATGAAAGGGAGTATCTGTGCTATTGTACAAAACTTGTCAATGAAAAGAAAAATGTATGCTTACCTGATAAATTTCTTTTTTTCCGGATATGGAGAGTCTGCAACGTCATTCCAATTACTAGTGGGAATATCTCTCCTGGCCAGCAGGAAGAGGCAAAGAGCACCACAGCAAAGCTGTTAAGTGTCACTCCCCTACCCATAATCCCCAGTCATTCGACCGAAGGGAAATGGAAAAAGGAATAACACAAAGGTGTAGAGGTGCCCGAGGTTTAGTCAAAAATAACTGTCTTAATTAAGGGTGGGGTCGTGGGCTCTACATATCCGGAAAGAAAGAAATTTATCAGGTAAGCATACATTTTTTTTCTTTCCTAAGATATGGAGAGTCCACAACGTAATTCCAATTACTAGTGGGAACCAATACCCAAGCTAGAGGACATGGAATGAAAAGGGAGGGAGATCAAGACAGGCAGACCTAAACAGAAGGCACCACTGCTTGCAGAACCTTTCTCCCAAAAGAGGCCTCAGCCGAGGCAAAAGTATAAAATTTGAAAAAATTTGAAAATGTATGCAGAGAGGACCAAGTTACAGCCTTGAAAATCTGTTCCACAGAAGCTTAATTTTTGAAAGCACAAGAAGAGGAGACAGCCCTAGTTGAATGAGCTGTAATTCTCTCAGGAGGCTGCTGATCAGCAGTCTCATAAGCAAAACAAATTATACTTCTCAACCAGAGGGAAAGAGAAGTAGCAGTAGCCTTCTGACCCTTACGCTTTCCTGAGAAACAAAAAAACAGGGCTGAAGACTGGCGAAAATCCTTGGTCGTCTGTAGGTAGAATTTTAGAGCACGCACAACAACAAGTTGTGCAACAGACGTTCCTTATGAGAAGAAGGATTGGGACAAAGAGAAAGAACAACAATTTCCTGATTAATATTTCTGTCTGAAACCACTTTCGGAAGAAAACCCAATTTAGAACGAAGAACTGCCTTATCTGCATGAAAGATAAGGTAAGGCGAATCACACTGCAAAGCTGAGAGTTCCAAAACTCTCCAAGCAGAAGAGATAGCAATTAGAAACAAAACCTTCCAAGATAACGACTGAATATCTATAGAATGCATTGGTTCAAACGGAACCTGCTGCAAAACTTTTAAGAACAAGGTTAAGGCTCCAAGGAGGAGCAACAGGTTTAAACACAGGCCTGATTCTGACCAGGGTCTGACAAAAAGATTGAACATCTGGCACATCTGCCAGACACTTATGTAAAAGAATAGATAAAGCAGAAATCTCACCTTTCAGAGAACTGACTGACAACCCTTTCTCCAGACCTTGCTGGAGAAAGGACAAAATCCTGGGAATCCTGACCCTACTCCAAGAGTATCCTTTGGTTTCACACCAATAAAGGTTTTTACGCCATACCTTATGGTAAATTTTATGAGTAAGCAGTCAGCTTCAGAAAAACGAGATTTGGATGGAGGAATGGACCCTGAGTTAGAAGGTCCTTCCTCAGAGGCAACCTCCAAGGTGGTAGAGAGGACATCTTCATTAGATCTGCATACCAGATCCTGCAAGGCCATGCAGGAGCTATTAGAATTACCAATGCTCTCTCCTGTTTGATACAAGCAATGACTCGTGGAAGGAGCGCAAACTGAGGAAACATGTATACTAGACCGAAAACCCAAGGAACCGCCAAAGCATCTATCAGAGTGGCCTGAGGATCTCTTGACCTTGAATCAGATCCAACTCCGGTACCCCCCCACTTGAGGGATAACCTGTAGAACACCTCCGGATGGAGAGCCAACTCCCTAGGAAGAAATGTCTGTCTGCTCAGAAAATCCACTTCCCAGTTGTCCACTCCTGGAATGTGGATGGCAGAAATACAAATTGTGAGCTTCCGCCCACTGAATAATCTGAGCTACCTCCTTCATGGCTAAGGAACTCTGAGTTCCTCCCTGGTGGTTGATGTAAAGCCACTGAGGTGATGTTGTCCGACTGGAATCTGATAAACTGGGCTAAGGACAATTGAGGTCAAGCCATCAGAGCATTGTAAATTGCTCTTAACTCCAAGATGTCTATTGGGAGAGCAGACTCCTCCCGAGTCCATAATCCCTGAGCCTTTAACGAGTCCCAGACTGCTCCCCAGCCTAGCAGGCTGGCGTCTGTGGTCACTATCACCCAGGAAGGTTTCCTGAGACAGATGCTCCTGAGCAAGCCACCACGGTAGAGAGTCTCTTGTCGACTGGTCTAGATCTATCCTCTGTGACAGATCTGAATGGTCTCCGTTCCATTGTCTGAGCATGCATAACTGGAGAGCTCTCAAAAGGAATCAAGCAAAGGGAATGATGTCCATAGAAGCGACCATCAGACCAATTACCTCCATACATTGAGCTACAGATGGCCGAACAGTAGACTGAAGAGAGATGCAAGAGGAAAGAATATTGGATTTTCTGACCTCTGTTAGAAAAATGTTCATAGATAGGGAATCTATTATGGTTCCTAAGAAAACAACCCTTGTAGCTGGAACAAGGGAACTCTTGTCCAGATTCACTTTCCATCCGTGGGAATGTAGAAAAGACAACAAGATCTATGTATGAGTTTGCTTATTGAATAGATGGTGCCTGAACCAATATGTCATCCAGATAGGGGGCCACTGCAATTTCCCGAGACCTGATCACTGCCAAAAGAGCCCCCAGAACCTTTGAGAAAATTCTGGGAGCTATGGCAAGGTCAAACGGAAGAGTCACAAACTGAAAGTGTTTGTCTAGAAAGGCAAATCTCAGGAACTTGTGATGATCCCTATGGATGGGAACATGAAGATACCCATCCATCAGGTCTATGGTCATCATGAACTGACCCTCTTGGACCAAAGGAAGAATAGAACAAATGGTTTCCATTTTGAAGGACGGTACCCTGAGATACTTGTTGAGACACTTTAGGTCTAAAATGGGTCGAAAGGTTCCCTCTTTTTTGGGAACCATAAACAGATTTGGATTCCTAGACCTTGTTCCCTTACTGGAACAGGAACAATCACTCCCAGGGAGGAAAGGTCCTGAACGCATTTCAAGAATGCCTCTCTTTTTTACCTCGTCTGCAGATAATCTTGAGAGGAGGAATCTGTCCCTGGGAGGGAAAGTTTTGAATTCTATTTTGTAACCCTGAGATACACAGCCCAAGGATCTGGGACATCTCGTATCCATGCTTGACAAAACAGGGAAAGTATACCCCCCCTTGATCCGATCCCGGATCGGGGTCCGACCCTTCATGCTGACCTAGACTCAGCTGATGGTTTCTTTGATTACTTCCCCTTCTTCCAAGATTGATTGGAATTCCAAGAAGACTTGGATAGTTCCTGCTTGGAAGAGGAAGACTTTTGACCTATGAAGTTATGAAAGGAACGAATATTACTTTGACATCCTTTAGGCCTGTTCTTCTTGTCTTGTGGTAGAAAAGACCCTTTTCCACCACCCTTTTCCGTAATATCAGAAATTATTTCTGCCAGACCAGGTCCAAACAAGGTCTTACCCTTGTAAGGAAGCGTCAGATGCGTGGACTTGGAGGTAACATCAGCTGACCAAGATTTTAGCCACAAAGCCCTGCAGGCTAAGACAGTGAAGCCAGACATATTGGCTCCCAGTCTAATAACTTGCATGTTAGCATCAGAAATAAAGGAATTGGCTAGCTTGAGAGCCTTAATCCTATCTTGGATCTCCTCCAACTGAGTATCTACTAAAATTGATTCAGACAAGGCGTTGCACCAATAAGATCCCGCACTTGCTACTGTGGCAATATCAACTGCAGGTTGCCATTGAAGACCATACATATTTTTCAAATAAGCCTCCAGCTTTTTGTCCATGGGATCCTTAAAGGAGCAGCTATCCTTTATGGGGATTGTAGTTCTCTTAGCCAGAGTAGAACTAGCCCCTTCTACTTTAGGCACCATGCACCATGAATCTTTAATGGAGTCAGCAACAGGAAACATCTTTTTAAAGACGAGAGATGGGGAGAAAGGTATCCCTGGCTTCTCCAATTCCTGTGAAATAATCTCTGTCACACGGTCTGGAACAGCAAACACTTCCACATACTGCAGAAGATACCTGTGCAGCAAAATCTGCAGGCAAATAAACTCCTCCAGGAGACTGAGAGGAACTGCAGGGCACTGTATGTGACGTCATTGAGGTTTGGGACGTTTGAGGAGAAAGCTGTGGCTTGAACAGCATCATCCAGAGAGACATTGGGCTCATAGGGCAATAATCTTTCTTTACATTCTGGCGTTCTAGCTAAACATTTAGTACAAAATTGTATAGGTGAAACAATTTGTGCCTCTAGACATAAACATTTATCAAGAGCAACATTTTCATTATCCCTGTCTATATTTTAATCTTTTTTCTCTAAAGCGTTATAACGGATAACAGCCCAAAATAAAGGGAAACTAAAACTTAGGACCTCTACACCTCAGCAGAACTGAGGTGCCTACCGTAATTCTAGGAGACTCAAAATCAGCACAGAGACCGATAGCAAGCGACTGCACACAAGTCGATATCCAAATGCAGAAAAAATAGTGATGCTGCTCTGTTCCGGAATTAGTGGGGTCACATGATCGGCAAAACCGGAACTGCCGGAACAGATATGTAAAAGCGTGCATTCCTATATAACTGGGTAGTAAGCAGAGAAACAGAATTTATGCTTACCTGATAAATTACTTTCTCCAACGGTGTGTCCGGTCCACGGCGTCATCCATAACTTGAGGGAATATTCTCTTCCCCAACATGAAATGGCAAAGAGCACAGCAAAAGCTGTCCATATAGTCCCTCCTAGGCTCTGCCCACCCCAGTCATTCGACCGACGGACAGGAGAAAAAACAGGAGAAACCATAAGGTGCCGTGGTGACTGTAGTTAAAGAAAGAAATTCATCAAACCTGATTAAAAAAAACAGGGCGGGCCATGGACCGGACACACCGTTGGAGAAAGTAATTTATCAGGTAAGCATAAATTCTGTTTTCTCCAACATTGGTGTGTCCGGTCCACGGCGTCATCCATAACTTGTGGGAACCAATACCAAAGCTTTAGGACACGGATGAAGGGAGGGAGCCAATCAAGTTACCTAAACAGAAGGCACCACGGCTTGCAAAACCTTTCTCCCAAAAATAGCCTCCGAAGAAGCAAAAGTATCAAATTTGTAGAATTTGGCAAAAGTGTGCAGGGAAGACCAAGTCGCTGCCTTACATATCTGATCAACAGAAGCCTCGTTCTTGAAGGCCCATGTGGAAGCCACAGCCCTAGTAGAGTGAGCTGTGATGCGTTCAGGAGGCTGCCGTCCGGCAGTCTCGTAAGCCAATCGGATGATGCTTTTCAGCCAAAAGGAAAGAGAGGTAGCAGTAGCTTTTTGACCTCTCCTCTTGCCAGAATAAACGACAAACAGAGAAGACGTTTGTCTGAAATCCTTTGTTGCTTCTAAATAGAACTTTAAAGCACAAACTACATCTAAATTGTGTAACAAACGTTCATCTTTGAAACTGGATTCGGACACAAAGAAAGCACAACTATTTCCTGGTTAATATTCTTGTTGGAAACAACCTTTGGAAGGAAACCAGGTTTAGTACGCAAAACAACCTTATCTGAATGGAACACCAGATAGGGCGGATTACACTGCAAAGCAGATAACTCAGAAACTCTTCTAGCAGAAGAAATAGCAACCAAAAACAGAACTTTCCAAGATAACATCTTGATATCTATGGAATGTAGAGGTTCAAACGGAACCCCTTGAAGAACTGAAAGAACTAAATTCAGACTCCAGGGAGGAGTCAAAGGTCTGTAAAGAGGCTTGATCCTGACCAAAGCCTGAACAAAAGCTTGAACATCAGGCACAGCTGCCAGTCGTTTGTGTAACAAGACAGATAAAGCAGAAATCTGTCCCTTTAGAGAACTCGCTGATAATCCCTTATCCAAACCTTCTTGGAGAAAGGAAAGGATCCTAGGAATTTTGATCTTACTCCATGAGAATCCCTTGGATTCACACCAACAGATATATCTTTTCCATATTTTATGGTAAATTTTTCTAGTTACAGGTTTTCTGGCTTGTACAAGAGTATCTATTACAGAATCCGAAAACCCACGCTTAGATAAAATCAAGCGTTCAATTTCCAAGCCGTCAGCTGGAGGGAAACTAGATTTGGATGTTCGAATGGACCTTGTACTAGAAGATCCTGTCTCAAAGGTAGCTTCCATGGTGGAGCCGATGACATATTCACCAGGTCTGCATACCAAGTCCTGCGTGGCCACGCAGGAGCTATCAAGATCACCGAGGCCCTCTCCTGCTTGATCCTGGCTACCAGCCTGGGAATGAGAGGAAACGGTGGAAACACATAAGCTAGGTTGAAGGTCCAAGGCGCTACTAATGCATCCACTAGAGTCGCCTTGGGATCCCTGGATCTGGACCCGTAGCAAGGAACCTTGAAGTTCTGACGAGACGCCATCAGATCCATGTCTGGAATGCCCCATAATTGAGTCAACTGGGCAAATATCTCCGGGTGGAGTTCCCACTCCCCCGGATGGAATGTCTGACGACTCAGATAATCCGCCTCCCTGTTTTCCACTCCTGGGATGTGGATCGCAGATAGGTGGCAGGAGTGATCCTCCGCCCATTTTATGATTTTGGTCACTTCTCTCATCGCCAGGGAACTCCTTGTTCCCCCCTGATGGTTGATGTAAGCAACAGTCGTCATGTTGTCTGATTGGAATCTTATGAATCTGGCCTTTGCTAGTTGAGGCCAAGCCCTGAGAGTATTGAATATCGCTCTCAGTTCCAGAATGTTTATCGGGAGAAGAGACTCTTCCCGAGACCATAGCCCCTGAGCTTTCAGGGAGTCCCAGACCGCGCCCCAGCCCACTAGACTGGCGTCGGTCGTGACGATGACCCACTCTGGTCTGCGGAAGCTCATTCCCTGGGACAGGTGATCCTGGGTTAGCCACCAACGGAGTGAGTCTCTGGTCTTCTGATCTACTTGAATCACTGGAGACAAGTCTGTATAGTCCCCATTCCACTGTTTCAGCATGCACAGTTGTAATGGTCTTAGATGAATTCACGCAAAATGAACTATGTCCATTGCTGCAACCATCAACCCTACTACTTCCATGCACTGAGCTATGGAAGGTCGTGGAACAGAGTGAAGAACTTGACAAGCGTTTAGAAGTTTCGACTTTCTGACATCTGTCAGGAAAATATTCATTTCTAAAGAATCTATTATTGTCCCCAAGAAAGGAACTCTTGTGGACGGAGACAGGGAACTTTTTTCTATGTTCACTTTCCATCCGTGAGATAGGAGAAAGGCCAGAACGATGTCTGTGTGAGCCTTTGCCTTTGAAAGAGACGACGCTTGTATCAGAATGTCGTCCAAGTAAGGTGCCACTGCAATGCCCCTTGGTCTTAGAACCGCTAGAAGGGACCCGAGTACCTTTGTGAAAATCCTTGGAGCAGTGGCTAGCCCGAATGGGAGAGCCACAAACTGGTATTGTTTGTCCAGAAAGGCGAACCTTAGGAACTGATGATGATCTTTGTGGATAGGAATATGTAGATACGCATCCTTTAGATCCACGGTAGTCATAAATTGACCCTCCTGGATTGTAGGTAAAATCGTTCGAATAGTTTCCATTTTGAACGATGGCACTCTGAGAAATTTGTTTAGGATCTTTAAATCCAGAATTGGTCTGAAAGTTCCCTCTTTTTTGGGAACTACAAACAGATTTGAGTAAAACCCCATTCCTTGTTCCACGGTTGGAACTGGGTGTATCACTCCCATTTTTAACAGGTCTTCTACACAATGTAAGAATGCCTGTCTCTTTATTTGGTTTGAAGATAAGTGAGACATGTGGAACCTTCCCCTTGGGGGTAGTTCCTTGAATTCCAGAAGATAACCCTGAGAAACTATTTCTAGTGCCCAGGGATCCTGAACATCTCTTGCCCAAGCCTGAGATCCGATCCCGGATCGGGGGCTACTCCTTCATGCTGTTTTGGTAGCAGCAGCAGGCTTCTTGGCCTGCTTACCCTTGTTCCAGCCTTGCATCGGTTTCCAAGCTGGTTTGGTTTGTGAAGCATTACCCTCTTGTCTAGAGGCTGCAGAGTTGGAGGCCGGTCCGTTCCTGAAATTGCGAAAGGAAGGAAAATTAGACTTATTCTTGGCCTTGAAAGGCCTATCTTGTGGGAGGGCGTGGCCCTTACCCCCAGTGATGTCTGAGATAATCTCTTTCAATTCTGGCCCAAAAAGGGTTTTACCCTTGAAAGGGATATTAAGCAATTTTGTCTTGGAAGATACATCCGCTGACCAAGACTTTAGCCAGAGAGCTCTGCGCGCCACAATTGCAAACCATGAATTTTTCGCCGCTAATCTAGCTAACTGCAAAGCGGCATCTAAAATAAAGGAATTAGCTAACTTAAGTGCGTGAATTCTGTCCATAACCTCCTCATACGGAGTCTCTCTACTAAGCGACTTTTCTAGTTCCTCGAACCAGAACCACGCTGCTGTAATGACAGGAATAATGCACGAAATAGGTTGCAGGAGGTAACCTTGCTGTACAAAAATCTTTTTAAGCAAACCCTCCAATTTTTTATCCATAGGATCTTTGAAAGCACAATTATCCTCAATAGGAATAGTAGTGCGCTTGGCTAGTGTAGAAACTGTCCCCTCGACCTTAGGGACTGTCTGCCATAAGTCCTTTCTGGGGTCGACCATAGGAAATAATTTCTTAAATATAGGAGGGGGGACAAAAGGTATGCCGGGCTTCTCCCACTCCTTATTCACTATGTCCACCACCCGCTTGGGTATAGGAAAAGCGTCGGGGTGCACCGGAACCTCTAGGAACTTGTCCATCTTGCACAATTTTTCTGGAATGACCAGGTTGTCACAATCATCCAGAGTAGATAGCACCTCCTTAAGCAGTGCACGGAGATGCTCTAATTTAAATTTAAATGTCACAACATCAGGTTCTGCCTGTTGAGAAATTCTACCTGAATCAGAAATTTCCCCATCTGACAAAACCTCCCTCATGGCCACTTCAGACTGGTGTGAGGGTATGACAGAAAAATTATCATCAGCGCCCTCCTGCTCTACAGTGTTTAAAACAGAGCAATCGCGCTTTCTCTGAAATGCAGGCATTTTGGATAAAATATTTGCTATGGAGTTATCCATTACTGCCGTCAATTGTTGCATAGTAACAAGCATTGGCGCGCTAGAAGTACTAGGGGTCTCCTGCGTGGGCAAAACTGGTGTAGACACAGAAGGAGATGATGTAGAACTATGTCTACTTCCTTCATCTGATGAATCATCTTGGGCAACTTTACTATCTGTGGCAGTACTGTCCTTACTTTGTTTGGATGCTATGACACAATTATCACACAATTTTGAAGGGGGAGACACATTGGCTTCCATACATACAGAACATAGTTTATCTGAAGGCACAGACATGTTAAACAGGCTTAAACTTGTCAATAAAGTACAAAAACCGCTTTAAAACAAAACCGTTACTGTCTCTTTAAATTTTAAACAGGGCACACTTTATTACTGAATATGTGAAAAACTATGAAGGAATTGTTCAAATTTAACCAAATTTTCACCACAGTGTCTTAAAGCATTCAAAGCATTGCACCTTTAACCCTTAAAATGACGAAACCGGAGTCGTTTACAGTTTTAACCCCTCTACAGTCCCAGCTACAGCCTTTGCTGCGACTTTACCAAACCCAGGGAGGTATACGATACCAAATGAAGCCTTCTAGGAACCTTTTCAACTACTTTCAGACCCACACACATGCAGCTGCATGTCCTGCTCTCAAAAGTAACTGCGCAGTAATGGCGCGAAAATGAGGTTCTGCCTACTACAGAGAAGGCCCTTCCTGACTGGGAAGGTGTCTAAACCAGTGCCTGACGTAAAAAAAACGTTCCCCAAAGTTTATAAAGTGTGAATTTCAACATCAAGCTGTATAAAATGCTCAAATAAAGCAATCGATCTAGCCCATAAAAGTGTCTACCAGTTTTATAGCCCATATTAAGCCCTTTATTCTGTTTGAGACTAAGAAAATGGCTTACCGGTCCCCATGAGGGGAAATGACAGACTTCGAGCATTACACAGTCTTGTTAGAAATATGGCTAGTCATACCTTAAGCAGAAAAGTCTGCCAACTGTTTCCCCCAACTGAAGTTATCTCATCTCAACAGTCCTATGTGGAAACAGCAAACGATTTTAGTTACTGCTGCTAAAATCATACTCCTCTCACAAACAGAACTCTTCATCTTTTTCTGTTTCAGAGTAAATAGTACATACCAGCACTATTTTAAAATAACAAACTCTTGATAGTAGAATAAAAAACTACAACTAAACACCACATACTCTTCACCATCTCCGTGGAGATGCTGCTTGTTCAGCGGCAAAGAGAATGACTGGGGTGGGCGGAGCCTAGGAGGGACTATATGGACAGCTTTTGCTGTGCTCTTTGCCATTTCCTGTTGGGGAAGAGAATATTCCCACAAGTTATGGATGACGCCGTGGACCGGACACACCAATGTTGGAGAAAACTGTCTCTAATAAAAGAGTAAGCAGTTGCCGGTCAAAGTAAAAGTCTCATAAACAATCTACAGACAAATATACTGTAAGCAGCTCCCAGTCATCATAAAAAGCCCCATTAAGAACCTTTTGACATACCAAAAGATAATAAAAAAGAACCATAAAGGAATATTCCTCAGATAAGGGAAAATTAACCCATAGTCCCATACATTGTCCCTGTATACTGCCTAATGAATCATGCTTAAAGGATTACTATGTCCTAATTATTTTTACTGCAAAAATAAATGATCTTCTAAAGTGAAAGTCTCCAGTACCTAGAAGACAAAAAAGCACTTTCCTGCAGTCTAGCTGTCCGGCAGGAAGACAGCGCCCAAGGCATGAAAGGACACATACTCCTTACAGAGACCTGTAGAAAAAAAGAAAGAACAGAGTAACCAACTCTGGCTTTCTATCACTGCGGCAGCAATATGTTAGGAAACCAAGTAAGGGCTGCCTCACAAATTCCTAACTACTTCAAAGCCACCACTACTCTACTGAAGAGATTGACGTTGACTCAGCTAAACCCAAATCCTTGCTTGCAGAGAAAAGTACCCAAAAAAGGATAAAAAATATTCAGACACCAAACTGTACCTCCTCCATTGACAGAGACAAAGAGAATGACTGGGGATTATGGGTAGGGGAGTGACACCAGCTTTGCTGTGGTGCTTTTTGCCTCCTCCTGTTGGCCAGGAGTGATATTCCCACTAGTAATTGGAATGACGGTGTGTACTCTACATATCTTAGGAAAGAAAAGAACAATAAATCATGTATGACGTTCTTTCTTGATATTATGATATATTAATGCCATCTGGTTAAAATTTTTACCACCTACCTATATCAAAAGTACACTGCTACCTGAATGTAATATTATAATAGATTTATACACAATGTTTTTGTCTGAAACTCACTATGGAAACAGGTACAGAGGTAAGGAAAACTGTATTTAGTTTTGTTACATAGTAACAAAGAAATACTGCATTGCAGTAAACATTATGGACTTAATTCACTGTTTTACACAAAAACATAAACAAATGTATTAAAGTTATCTTGTACAAAATAACATTTAAAAAAAGCGAAGAACTAAAGAGGTAGAAGTCAGAGGGTACCAGATCACTAGGACAAAGTAACAACGAAACTGAACATATTATGGAACTGAAAGTGCTAAGGACGTTTTGTAGTAGATTGTCAAGTTATTATATCTGTGCTGGAGAAAAAAAAAAAGATTCATTTAAAAAAGGACACTCAAATCAAAATTAAACTTTCATGAATCAGATAGAGCATGAGATTTTAAACAAATTTCCAATTTACTTCCATTAGCAAAATGTGCACCATCTTTTTTTATATTTACACTTTTGAGTCACCATCAACTACATGATTCACAGTATATACATATATGCATTTATGATTGGTTGATGGCTGTCACATGATACAGGGGGAGTGAAAATAGACAAAGCTACTCATTTGAAGTTCAGACTAAGGGGCCGATTTATTAAATTTGGGAAGCTGCTTATTCCGCACGAGCCTTTCGGCTCGCCGGAAACAGGAGATAAGAAGCAGTGGTCTTAAGACCGCTGCTTCTTAATTTGTCCATCACCTCTGAGGTGGCGGACTGCAATCATCCCGATCAGATACGATTGTGATGATTGACACCCCCTACTAGCAGTCGATTGGCTGCGAATGTGCAGGAGGGCAGCATTGCACAAGAATTTCACCAGAAATGCTTGTGCAATGATAAATGCAGACAACGTATGTTTTCGGCAATTAGCGATGACAGGCGGACCTCATTCGCTTTTGTCCCCTATGTGCTACTGCAGTGTCTTATCATACATTTCTTAATTATGCAAATCTACTGTATTTACTGTTTTTTTTAAATAAAACACTGTGCTATGGGGGGGCGGAGCTAGCCATCGACAAGAGCGGCTGCATAGACTAGGAGCTCCGGCTCAAAGTATTATATAAAGTTGATAACTGAGGGTGAAGCCTAACTCAAAAGAGCCTAAGTGACCATATCAGGTGTGAGAGGATTAGGAAGCACGGTCAGATAACCTGGGAGTCAGGTGAATTGGCCGATAAAGAAATTCTCACCTGGAATGCAGCTTGGGGCCTATCTGTAGCTTAGAGCCTAGGAAAGAGTACGTGGCGCGCCAGCTACCGCAGCACAGAGGCTGAGCTCTATGCTGGATTCAGCATCACACATCAGTGCTGGATGGTGGATAAAGATTTCCTATCCCTATGGCATCTACGGAGCAAGTTTCAGAGGAGAAAGCGCTTGCTCTCTTAGAGGAGCATTTTACTGCACTAAATACATGGCTAGATCGCCGCATCAAAACACTACTCATCTCTCCTGATACCAAGCATTAGGACCCGACTCCTTCCCTGAGTGGAATAAAGGAGCAAGAATACCTGTATATTGTTTCTCCAACAGGACTACAGAGGATGTCCTCTTCCTTTCAGACCCCAAAGTGAATAATGGCTTCTGGGGTCTGTATGAGATCCTCTTCAGTGTTCTGGCCGCATGCATTTGGTCGGATGGAGCCCCTACAGATATCCCCAGGGATTTTGTTGGCTGGATGTGCTATACAGCTGCTGGTGTGGGTATACAGGATTGGTGTCAGTTGACTTTTTGGTTGATTCTGGTGGGGTTGGAAGCTCTTAACTGAGAAACCCTGTGACTCTTTCATAGCACTATCCCCATTAACCAGTAACTTTTGCAATCTCTAAAATGTCTGATGACTTAGTTCAGGCCTTGCTCCTACCAACTTATTGAGTCATACATATTTTTTCATATTTGCATATGTAGGGTCTATTGGGCCTCTATTTCTAGTGCTGAAATTGTATCTATGTTCTCTCCAGCTTATGCTACGTATATATGCGATGCCTACGCTACAAGTGTTGCCTCCACAGTTGCACGTATTCTTGCACCCAGAGTAAATGTATTAACATTGTTGCCTAAACATCATGTTCACATAAGCTTTCCAAAGAGTTATCTAAATAGGCATTCTTCATTATAAACAGAGTCTTTATTTATTGCCTTGGAGCTCTCTCCTAGCTGGCTATTTGGAGTACTTAGTTTATATTTTGGTTCAGCAAGGAGAGCTTAATAGTTTACATCATAGGTGTAAGTCTCCTCCTCACCCATAACTCATTATTATACATAGATTTGCTCTGTCAGCGACCGAGAAAGGGCGATCTGTCCAGACTCTTTTTGTCTTTTGAGGAGGTAAAGGAAATTATATTAATAAACATGCTTCCCTCCCCTATATCGATGCAGCATGCTATTGATATTTATATTGCTACTCTTCTTCTAACCGCCCTTTTTTCTTGGGAACTCTGGTACCAGGTAGTTCAAATGAGGCTGCTGTTTTTACTAGGGGCCATGCTGCTGAAATGTGGGTCACTTGACAAGGGGGGAAGTTTTATTTGTAATTTTGAATGTTAACATGTTATCTTGAATTGCTATATTAACCTGCTAATAGTGTCAATAGCACAATATATGTATTTGTCATCTCACTATGTACCCCCCCCTTACATGGAAAGTCTGCGGATAGGGGTGACTAAAACCCTCCGCAAACCTAGGCAGAGTTATGGAGTCTCTGCCCTATCCTAAACACTAGCTGTTGTAATTATATAAACCTCATATGTTCTGTACATAGCTGTGTAAGGCCCAAGAGAGGAATCTATATGGTTAGGAGGCCATAATAAAGATCATTCTATTTAATCCCTCACATTGTGTACCTCGGTATCGCGAGGCCTAAGAGTGGCCTGTAATATCTTAGAGGGCAAAATAAGAGGTTTATTAGTTAGCACCTTAAACATTTTCCTACTACTGCAAAATATGTTATCCCCAATTCCTTTGAAGGTATATGTGTTGCATTGTGTAAATTTGAAGGGGTTTATGCTGCTGTAGTTATATGATCCTCGTGAGATCTGCAAGTAGCTGCCTAAGACTTGTGGGAAGTCTTTGTACAGTTTGGAGGTTAGATTATGTAACTCCTCGCATTAGGTGTATGTGTAATTTGAGGCTTTACAGAAGCCTGTAATAGAAGGACATGATAGTATGTTATAATGATCTCTTTACAGATGTTTAATTCCTAACTTGTTGGCATATATCTCTATTGAATTGTGCATACTTGGTGCTTATTACTCTCTGTATTGTTCAAACCTCAATAAAAACATTAAAAAAAAAAATAACAGTGCTATTTAACTCTGTATTGATAACAAGAGAAATGCAGTATAGCAACAACCCTGTTGGTATCGATTACTGCAGTTCAGCCTCTTTGTTCATGCAGACCCCTATTTTTGTAATGACAACAAAATGCAGATGTACAACCACCTTGTACCAGTCATACAAAAGTTTTAAGACAGACACAACTCAATGCTTTTGTGGGGGGGGGGGGCAAAAGAATGCCCCAAACACTATAATACCGTTGACAACAAGCGTGTAGTGACAAATAGCTGCTTATACTAAGGGGTAGATTTAACAAGCGGCGGATGCTGCAATCTACCCCCGTAGTTTCCAGATTGCTGGAAACATAAGTTAAAAAGCTGCTCCTTAAAGGGCCACTGTAAGTAAATATTTTCTATGCCTGTTACTAACTACCCCAAATACGCTTTTTATCAATAGCATTTCATTAACATATCTCTACCGTATATCAGAAATCTTGTCTGCAAATTTAATTGTTTTCCAAACCCACTCTGTGGGTATCCTTTGCTCCGTACCAATCCGTTTACAATACCTAGGTTTCAAAATGGCACTTTAAACACAAAGTTATTGGTTTAAGTATTTTGAACACTCAGTGCTGAAAATAGTGGGCAGGATAACGTGACATCATCGGCGAATAAAAGATATAACTTTTAGAACGTTATGAAACTTCGTTTTGGAGAAAATATAGGTCAGTAGGTTTTAATTAATGTTGATTAACTTTAATATGTTAGTTGTTTAGCTTAAAAATTAGAACAGAAAGTAATCCTTTAACTTATCCGCCACCTCTGAGGCGATGGACAGCAATCTATCCGGGATGATTGACACCCCCTGCTAGCGACTGAATGGCCGCAAATCTGCAGGGGGCGGCATTGCACAAGCATTTCACTAAGAATGATTGTTCAATGTTAAATGCTGACAGCGTACGCTGTCGGCATTTAGCGATGTCGGGCATCCAACATTTAGTAAATCGGCCCCTTAGAGATAAATTTAAATTAAACTTCGTTTTGGAGAAAATATAGGTCAGTAGGTTTTAATTAATGTTGATTAACTTTTATATGTTAGTTGTTTAGCTTAAAAATTAGAACAGAAAGTAATCCTTTAACTTATCCGCCACCTCTGAGGCGATGGACAGCAATCATCCTGATCGGATATGATCGGGATGATTGACACCCCCTGCTAGCGACTGAATGGCCCCAAACACTATAATACCGTTGACAACAAGCGTGTAGTGACAAATAGCTGCTTATACTAAGGGGTAGATTTAACAAGCGGCGGATGCTGCAATCTACCCCCGTAGTTTCCAGATTGCTGGAAACATAAGTTAAAAAGCTGCTCCTTAAAGGGCCACTGTAAGTAAATATTTTCTATGCCTGTTACTAACTACCCCAAATACGCTTTTTATCAATAGCATTTCATTAACATATCTCTACCGTATATCAGAAATCTTGTCTGCAAATTTAATTGTTTTCCAAACCCACTCTGTGGGTATCCTTTGCTCCGTACCAATCCGTTTACAATACCTAGGTTTCAAAATGGCACTTTAAACACAAAGTTATTGGTTTAAGTATTTTGAACACTCAGTGCTGAAAATAGTGGGCAGGATAACGTGACATCATCGGCGAATAAAAGATATAACTTTTAGAACGTTATGAAACTTCGTTTTGGAGAAAATATAGGTCAGTAGGTTTTAATTAATGTTGATTAACTTTAATATGTTAGTTGTTTAGCTTAAAAATTAGAACAGAAAGTAATCCTTTAACTTATCCGCCACCTCTGAGGCGATGGACAGCAATCTATCCGGGATGATTGACACCCCCTGCTAGCGACTGAATGGCCGCAAATCTGCAGGGGGCGGCATTGCACAAGCATTTCACTAAGAATGATTGTTCAATGTTAAATGCTGACAGCGTACGCTGTCGGCATTTAGCGATGTCGGGCATCCAACATTTAGTAAATCGGCCCCTTAGAGATAAATTTAAATTAAACTTCGTTTTGGAGAAAATATAGGTCAGTAGGTTTTAATTAATGTTGATTAACTTTTATATGTTAGTTGTTTAGCTTAAAAATTAGAACAGAAAGTAATCCTTTAACTTATCCGCCACCTCTGAGGCGATGGACAGCAATCATCCTGATCGGATATGATCGGGATGATTGACACCCCCTGCTAGCGACTGAATGGCCGCAAATCTGCAGGGGGCGGCATTGCACAAGCATTTCACTAAGAATGATTGTTCAATGTTAAATGCTGACAGCGTACGCTGTCGGCATTTTGCGATGTCGGGCATCCGTAAATCGGCCCCTTAGAGATAAATTTAAATTAAGTCTATCCTTAAATATAAGGGTGTTCACTTCATGTGGGAGGGATGCAGATGGGTAGGAGGGGATAGGGTTAATTGTGGTGGGGAAAAAGCAGTTTCATTTTATTGCACAACATGGTTATGGTTAATGGGCAATTAAAATGGGTGCATATGTAATATAGACACCAGTTTTTAATGCTTGGGGTAAAAAGCTTGATGATGGCAGGCTATAGCACTATAGCACTCCGCAGTGAAGAGCCACTATTTACTCTCATACTAAATAAAAGCTGTGCCAGTGTGATTAGGTGGCTTATATGGAGCTACTATAAGAAATCGCCTGCTGTCAGAATGGCTCTGTTATAGTGACCTAGGCCTGAGTGTTTAAGAAAGCTGGTTATACCTACTGAACACTGCAAGTGATTTCTCTAACTGGGAAAAATAACTGAAATTGGCTATAATTTTAGACCTCTTTTTCAACAGGAAAAATATACCATACACTGTAGCTGATGGCTAGTAACCAAGGTGACATTGCACTGTGCATCTATTACCATTTGTCTGTGTGTCATTTTATTTCTTAACTCTTTCATATCTAAGGATATGCATAATTACAATACAGCAGCAAATGGATGCCAGTTTAAGCCTATCATATACTGTATCAGCCTATGAGCCCAGGCAGTACAATTTTCCTATAATCAGCAGAGACAAATTTTATTTTTTCTTGGCAGGTTCTGTAGCTAATAATAATACCTATGGTTAGATTTACTCTTTCCTGTGTTTCCAAAAGTGTTATGCAGAATTCAATTTATTTTGAGATTGAAACTTGTTGACGCATCTATAAGCAATACAGATTAGAACCTTTGCATATTATTATTTTGAGGCCTCCCTTGTTTTATGGGAAATAAGATAGAGTAATATACGTATTAATATATGTAGAAATGTTAATGAGCATTTATCAGATTGTTCTCTGTCCTTTGCAAATATTGAGAGATCTGTTTGGCTTTACACCATTCCTTACACTTTATACCAGATAACAGACCATATTTTAAAGAATAAAGAAATCAGATGTCAGTAGAACATTGGTTAACAGGACAAATCTATAGCAGAATTCTTTTTTTCAATAGAGTTATTTTATTATTGATACAGGCCTAGATTATATTTGCGCTTCACTCAGTAATACCAGTGCACGCAAATGTGCGGTGGTATTACAATTTAAGCGCGCTTCTATAGGCTCCAACAGGAGCCTTGTTCTCAGGCCATGAGACACGGCAAAGCACCTAGCGCAGCGCAGGAGATAAGTCGCGCAGCAAATTAAAAATATATAGGTACACAAATATATACATATATATTTGTGTTTATATGTGTATATACACATATTAACACACACACATATATATATATATATATATATATATATATATATATATATATATATATATATATATATATATATATATATATATATATATATATATATATATATATATAAGCATACAGTCCCCATAGACTTCAATGTAAAGGCACTTTTCAGTGCCGTTTTCTTTCTGACACCCCACATCCCCTTACATTAACACCTCAATTTAAAAAAAAAAAATAAAGATTCTCATACTTTTATTTTAAGAAAGGAACTGTCCACTTTATTTGGGGGGCAATTGGGGAACATTTTTCTTTTTTTTAATTAACCAGAGGTCTGACCTCTGGTTAATTGTGCTAAGCGCAAACTGCTCCCGCGATCATTAACCAGCCACTTGTAATGGCTAGTTATTTAACGTCCTCCCCTAAACTGACAAATTTGCCCCTTTACGGGGGCGCATGTTAAAATAGTGCTCCACTTGTAATCTAGCCCACAATAAGATATCTGTCAAAGCTAGTATGTGCTACTTTTTCAAAATAATTATAAATATCAACATATTACATGAAAAGGTACAAGGAGTATAGTGTTGCATTAATTTGCAGCTGATCGAGGTCTACAGATTTAAAAACAGAGCAGTGGAGAGCAATAGGAGACACTTTTGAAACATAAGGGCAATAGAGGAATACAACAATAGTTGCATGTACCACCCATGTACTATTTTTTGGAACCTAGGAATGTCTAATTGTAAGCTCACTACATTTATTTTATTTAGACCATCAAAGCCCATTCACATTTTCACCTTATACCACAGATATAGTGAATTTTAATCCATAGTGTTGTGCAAACTTGTTGAGGAGCCATTTGTATGGGTTTTGGGTTAATAACAATTATTCTGTTATGTAGTGATTGACAACAGGCGGACCAGGCTATACATGTGGCTATCAAATCCTTTAACCCCTTAATGACCACAGCACTTTTCCATTTTCTGTCCGTTTGGGACCAAGGCTATTTTTACATTTCTGCAGTGTTTGTGTTTAGCTGTAATTTTCCTCTTACTCATTTACTGTACCCACACATATTATATACCGTTTTTCTCACCACTAAATGGACTTTCTAAAGATACCATTATTTTCATCATATCTTATAATTTACTATAAAAAAAATTATAAAATATGAGGAAAAAATGGAAAAAAACACACTTTTTCTAACTTTGACCCCCAAAATCTGTTACACATCTACAACCACCAAAAAAAACCCATGCTAAATAGTTTCTAAATTTTGTCCTGAGTTTAGAAATACCCAATGTTTACATGTGCTTTGCTTTTTTTGCAAGTTATAGGGCCATAAATACAAGTAGCACTTTGCTATTTCCAAACCACTTTTTTTCAAAATTAGCGCTAGTTACATTGGGACACTGATATCTTTCAGGAATCCCTGAATATCCCTTGACATGCATATATTTTTTTTTAGAAGACATCCCAAAGTATTGATCTAGGCCAATTTTGGTATATTTCATGCCACCATTTCACTACCAAATGCGATCAAATAAAAAAAATTGTTCACTTTTTCACAAATTGTTTCACAAACTTTAGGTTTCTCACTGAAATTATTTACAAACAACTTGTGCAATTATGGCACAAATGGTTGTAAATGCTTCTCTGGGATCCCCTTTGTTCAGAAATTCCAGACATATATGGCTTTGGCATTGCTTTTTGGTATTTAGAAGGCCGCAAAATGCCACTGCGCACCACACATGTATTATGCCCAGCATTGAAGGGGTTAATTAGGAAGCTTGTAGGGAGCTTTTAGGGTTAATTTTAGCTTTAGTATAATGTAGTAGACAACCCAAAGTATTGATCTAGGCCCATTTTGGTATATTTCATGCCACCATTTCACCGCCAAATGCTAACAAATAAAAATAAAGCGTTACATTTTTCACAATTTTAGGTTTCTCACTGAAATTATTTACAAACAGCTTGTGCAATTATGGCGTAAATGGTTGTAAAAGCTTCTCTGGGATCCCCTTTGTTCAGAAATAGCAGACATATATGGCTTTGGCTTTGCTTTTTGGTAATTAGAAGGCAGCTAAATGCCCTTGCGCACCACACGTGTATAATGCCCAGCATTGAAGGGGTTAATTAGGGAGCTTGTAGGGAGCTTGCAGGGTTAATTTTAGCTTTAGTGTAGGTATCAACCTCCCACATGACACATCACACCCCCTGATCCCTCCCAAACAGCTCTCTTCCCTCCCCCACCCCACAATTGTCCCCGCCAACTTAAGTACTGGCAGTAAGTCTGCCAGTACTAAAATAAGAGTTTTTTTGGGATTTAAAAAAAAAAAAAAATGATAATTCTGCTCTGTAGGATCCCCCCTTAGCCCCCAACCTCCCTGATCCCCCCCAAACAGCTCTCTAACCCCCCTCTCTGCCTTATTATGCGCCATATTGGGTACTGGCAGCTGTCTGCCAGTACCCAGTTTGAAATCAAATATGTTTTTTATTATATTTTATTATTTTAAAAATTATATTTTCTGTAGTGTAGCTGCCCCCCCTCAACCCCCAACCTCCCACCCTCCCAGATCGTTAAATTACAAGTTATTTTCTAATGTTCCCACCCTCTCTCCCACCGTGTAACACTTAACATTTGTTCCATAGTGTAGGGTTCCCACCCGCCCGCGCGCGCACCCGCTCCCGTGCACGTGCGCGCACCCACTCACGTGCACGCGCGCGCACCCGCGCACGCGCGCGCACTCGATCTCGCACCCTTCCCCACCGATGGCCGTCCACCCGCCTCCCTGGGTAAGCTCCCACCCACCAACGAACATGGCCATTGATGGCCGATGCAGAGAGGGCCACAGGGTGGCTCTCTCTTCATCGGTGGGCTAAAAAATGTTATAGCAGGATGCCTCAATATCGAGGCATCACTGCTATAACATGAAAGCAGTTGGAAATGATCAGGATCGCTTCCACTGCTTTCAAAGACCAACGACGTACGGGGTACGTCCTTGGTCATTAACTGCATTTTTTTGCAGGACGTACCCCATACGTCGTTGGTCGTTAAGGGGTTAACTACAGTCCAAAAGGAAATAAGCATCCACATATATAGGGCTGCAAAAAACAAAACAAAAAACATTTGCCTAGATTATGAGTTTTGCACTAAACAGGGTGCAAAAATAACGCCCAAAAAGTTGTGTTTTTTCACTCGTCATAGCGCTGCCATTACGAGTTACTGAAAAGTCTCCTTCTGCTGTGCGTTAAGCTCCATAACATACAAAAGCAGAGGGCTGAGTTTACGTGCTTGTGCACGTTTTCCCCCATAGACGTCAATGGAGAGAAAGTATTAGAAAAAAAAACCTGAAGTGCGGAATGGCGATTGCCATAACGCAACCCCATTGGTGTCTATGGGGAAAAGAAAGTTTACGTTTAAATCTAACACCCTAACATAAACCCCTAGTCTAAACACTCCTAATCCGCCGCTCCCCAACATTGCAGACACTAATAGAAGTTATTAACCCCTAATCCACAGCTCCCTGACACTCATTAAAAGTTAACCCCTAAACCACCAATCCTGACATCGCCGCCACAAAATAATTAACCCCTAAACCTCTGTCCTCCCACATCGCCGCCACTAAATAATCCTTTTAACCCCTACACCTAACACCCCCCCTAACTTTAAATTAAAACTACAATATAACTATATTTAAATAAATAAAAACTTACCTGTGAAATAAAAATAAACCTAACATTAAACTATAAATTAACCTAACCATACTATTCTAAAAAAATAAATAAAAAAAAATCACAATTAAAAATACTAAATTACAAATTAAAAAAAATAATCCTACGAAAAAATTAAAAAAAATCTAAAAATCTAAATAAACACTAAAAATATAAAAAATAAAAAAGATTACAAAGATTACAAAAAATAAACAAAATTATCAAAAATAAAAACAATTACACCTAATATAATAGCCCAAAAAGGGGCATTTGTATGGGCATTGCCCTTAAAATGGCATTCAACTCTTTTACTGCCCTTTAAAGGGCATTCAGCTCTTTTATAATTGCCCATCCGCACCGCCAGGATAAAGATAGAAGATGCCCCCTGGATGGATGAAGATGTCACCGCCTGCATGAAGACTTCTCACCGCCTGGATTAAGATGGATGCTCGGACTTCAGGAATCGTGAGTAGATTTTATGGGGTTAGAGTTCGGTTTTTTGTTTTCATTTTTTTGGGTGTTTTTTTTTTTAGATTAGGGCTTTGGGCAATTGTAAAAGAGCTGAATGCCCTTTTAAGGGCAAAGCCCATACAAATGCCATTTTAGGGGCAATGGGTAGCTTAGTTTTTTTTCTAGAGTTTTTTATTTTGGGGGGTTGGTTGGGTGGTGGGTTTTACTGTTGGGGGGGACTTTGATTTTTTTAATTTTTTCATAGGATTAGTTTTTTTTTAAATTTGTAATTTAGTATTTTTAATTGGTATTTTTTTTTAATTTGATTAGAATAGTAAGGTTAGGTTAATTTATAGTTTAATATTAGGTTTATTTTTATTTCAAAGGTAAGTTTTTATTTATTTAAATATAGTTATACTAGTCCTAAAGCCCGTTCACACGGGCCATTTTTTGCAGTACAGTGGTCCCACCCCTGGCGTTCTCTCCCTCCCACTCTCTTTTGCTTTCTCTCTCTCCCCCCTCTCTTTTGCACTCTCTCCCCCCTATCTCTCTCTCGCTCCCCTCTCTCTCTCTCGCCCGCCTCTCTCTCTCCCCCTCTCTCTCCCCCCTCTCTCCTCTCTCTCTCCCCTCTCTCTCTCTCTCCCCTCTCTCTATCTCACCCCTCTCTCTCTCTATCTCACCCCTCTCTCTCTCTCTCCCCTCTATCTCTCTCTCTCCCCCCCTCTCTCTCTCTCGCCTCCTCTCTCTCTTGCCTCTCTCTTTTTCTCTCCCCTCTCTCTGTCTCTCTCCTCTCTCTCTCTCCCCTCTATCTCTCTCTCTCTCCCCCCCTCTCTCGCCTCCCTCTTTCTCTCTCCCCTCTCTCTGTCTCTCTCCTCTCTCTCTCCCCTCTATCTCTCTCTCCCCCCCCTCTCTCTCTCTCCCCCCTCTCTCTCCCCCCTCTCTCTCTCTCCCCTCTCTCTCTCTCTCTCCTCTCTCTCTCCCTGTCTCTCTCTTCTCTCTCTCTCCCCTCTATCTCTCTCTCTCCCCCCTCCCTCTCTCTCCCCTCTCTCTCTCCCCTCTCTCTCCCCTCTCTCTCTCTCTCCTCTTTCTCCCCCTCTCTCTCTCCCCCCCTCTGTCTCTCCTCTCTCTCTCTCTTGCCCCTCTATCTCTCCCCCCTCTCTCTATCTCTCTCCCCTCTCTCTCCCCCCTCCCCCCCCCTCTCTCTCTCCCCTCTCTCTCTCTCCTCCTCTCTCTCCCCCCTCTGTCTCTCTCTCTCCCCTCTGTCTCTCTCACTCCCCTCTCTCTCTCTCTCTCTCTCTCTCCCCTCTGTCTCTCTCACTCCCCTCTCTCTCTATCTCCCCCTCTCTCTTTTTCTGTCCACATCTCCCCTCTTTCTCTCTCCCCTCTCTCTCTATCTCTCTCCCTCTGTCTCTCTCTCCCTCTCCCCCCCTCTCTCTCTCTCTCCCTCTCCCCCCCCCCCCCTCTCTCTCTCTCCCCCCTCTCTCTCTCATTCTCTCTCTCCTCTCTCTCTCCTCTCTCTCTCTGTCTCTCTCTCCCCCCTCTCTCCACATCTCCCCCCTCTCCCCACATCTTCCCCCTCTCTCCACATCTCCCCCCTCTCTCCACATCTCCCCCCTCTCTCCACAGCTCCCCACATCTCTCCCCTCTCTCCACATCTCCCCCCTCACTCCACATCTCCCCCCTCACTCCACATCTCCCCCCTCTCCCCACATCTCTCCACATCTCCCCACATCTCTCCACATCTCTCCCCTCTCTCCACATCTCTCCCCTCTCTCCACATCTGCCCCTCTCTCCACATCTCCCCCCTTTCTCCACATCTCCCCACATCTCCCCCTCTCCCCACATCTCTCCACATCTCCCCACATCTCTCCACATCTCTCCCCTCTCTCCACATCTCTCCCCTCTCTCCACATCTCTCCCCTCTCTCCACATCTCCCCCCTCTCCCCACATCTCTCCACATTTCCGCACATCTCTCCCTTCTCTCCACATCTTCCCCCTCACTCCACATCTCCCCCCCCCTCTCCCCACATCTCTTCGCCCTCTCTTGAGCTGTTTGAGCTCTCTCCACGGCCCTTCACGGGCCTTCACGCTAGGCTCCGCCCCCTTCACAGGCCTTCGTGTTAGGCTCCGCCCCCTTCACGCTCTGCCACGCCCACTTCTGCTCGGCGCAGTCGGCAGAACAGTTAGGGACTTAGGCCAGGTGTGTTTGTCCTCGTGCTGTCTCTACTGCGCATGACAGCTTCGGACAAACACACTTGGCCTTTTATAGTATAGGATTGTAATTTTAATTTAAAGTTAGGGGAATGTTAGGTTTAGGGGTTAATAGTTTAATTTAGTTTTTTGCGATGTGGGTTGCCGGAGGTTTATGGGTTAATAGGTTTATTTAGTGGCGGCGATGTCGAGAAGCGGTGGTTTAGGGGTTAATAATTTTATTATAGTGTTGGCGATATTGGGGAGCGGCGGCTTCGGGGTTAATATATTTAAATAGTGTTGGCGATGTGGGTGGGGGGCAGATTAGGGGTTAATAAATATATTTAATAGTTAGGGGTTAAGTTTAATATAGTGTTTGCGATGTGGGAGGGTGTCGGTTTAGGGGTTAATAGGTAGTTTATAGGTGTTACTGTACTGTGTAACATTTTAGTTATGAGTTTTGTGAACCATTTTTGTTTTGCAAAATCCTTATCTACTGGTCTCAAATGGCGGTATGGATTGTGTCTGTATAGACTATAACCCAAGCATTTTAGCCGGACCACACAACCTGTAATACCGGCGCTATGAAAAAATCCCACACTCAAACGTCGTTTTTTTGAGTGCAGAATGGACGTTGTGTTACAGTCTAAAATGCTTGTGGTGTAGCTATACCGACAACTCGTAATATGTGTTCCTGGCCATTCCAGCATAATGGCCATTTTTTCAGCGTTAAAAGCCGTAACGCACTGTAATGCAAAACTCGTAATCTAGGTGATTATTAGGTACCAAGCAGAGGAAAAAATGTAATATTCCCCAGATTAATAAATGTAGTTCAAAAGATTAAAATGTTTTATTTACAATGTCCACTGCAGATATTTTATAATCTAATACTGAGCTAATAAACATTTTCTATCCTAATGAACACTAGGGACACTAAACCAAAAAAAATTATTTCATAAATGAAGTTGAGAATACAATTTTAAACAACATTCCAGTTTACTTCTATTATCTAATTTGCTTCATTCTTTAGATATCCTTTGTTGAAGAAATTGCAATTCACATGGGTGAGCCAATCACATGAGGCATCTATGTGCAGCAACCAATCAGTAGCTACAGAGCCTATCTAGATATGCTTTTCAGCAAAGTGTATCAAGAGAACAAAGCAAATTAGATAACAGAAGTAAATTAGAAAGTTGTTTAAAAATGGCATGCTCTTTCTAAATCATGAAAGAAAAAAATTGGGTTTCATGTCACTTTAAATAACATTTGTTTAAATTTATATTAGATCTAATACTGCAATATTAGTTGTGTACTTCATTGGCTATGAGAAAAGCTCAGTGGCTTATAAGAAAATCTGCCACATAACTATTGGTGGAAAGGGAGACACCTCAGCTCACCAGACAAATTGGTTTATAAAGGATATGATTATTAATTTTTCAAAAATGGTTATATATTTTGAAATGCACTCTTTTAGTTAAATCTAAGAAAAAAATACTACAATGGTTCTTTAAAACAAATTAGTTTTTCACTTTTGGGAATAAAGGGGTGAATAGCTTGTCTATACCAGAAGTCAAGGTAATGAACGTTCTGTTACTTTATGCCAAGTAACAATGGAAATGTGGTTAGTCAAGAAAGAATTATTGCTCTTAGTGTCAGTATATGGCCGGGTTATAATACAATATATTTAATAATTATTCTTTAAAATAAACCCCCCAAAAAATGCATATACAAAACTATAAAATTAATGTAAATTCCTAAATTCTTTATATTAGTTAAAATTTATAGACACATTGAATTATATTTCTAGAAAACCAGATATGAATCAATACTATACAAGTTTAAACCGATACAAAATTCTTTACAAAGCAAACCAAATTTTAACTTTATAATTAACCTTATTCACAATTGAATTGCATTAAAATACCACAATGAAATACCAGAATATTCTGTTAATAACCAATAACTCTAGATCAATGCTCAATATGGATTACCCACTTACTATGCTTAAATAATAACTACCAAGGATATAATAACAATAACCAGTTTATGTACAATTCTGAAATAGTTCACTTTACTAACTGAGCATAAAACCCTGTCAAATAAATTATTTAGCAATAATGAATAGTTAAGACTACAAAGGACTATGAAACACAAGCTTAAAATACTGAGTGCCCCTTTAAATCTATTAACTGCATTTTGACTTTAACAATAATGAATGTATTTGCTTTAAAATATCAAATTATATACTTAATTTCTTATACTTTACCAGGTCACCAGTTTGAGAATTAAGTTAATATCCAAATATGTCTATAGTCATATGCTTAGAGGAAATATGCACATTTGTGAGAAAATTAATCTTGATAGTCTCTTATCCACAAAGAGTGTCCCAACGTATTTGTCTTGCAGAAAACTGTGTTCGCACACTGGTCCCTCTTATAAGCAAAGTGGCAGCAAGCAGGATTGCAACAGTTACCAACCAAAATTTTTTCACTAAGATCTCTTTCTCTCTGTGCCAGGAGCTTTTTGTCTGAGACAAGACTCCTCCTCAACTCTTAATCATTCGATAGATTTGGGTATGCACTTTTCTCTGATTGGCTACGGAGAAATACCCGATTTAGGCCATCGGGGGCAGCAGACAGAGACAACAGTTTCATTCAAATATTGCTACAGTTAAATTATCCAATCTAATAAAATGTCTATCAAATACACTATTTCATTATATTAATAAACCTGTCTGGTCATATTTTAATATACATGGATTATATTTTGTCATCTTTCCTGATTATTTTAATATGAAACATCAGTATTATTTATAAAATCATACTATTATTATCTTAAAATCCATTTAAAATTGCATTCGATTATTTCCTTATATTTATATAAAAACACAGCATATTACACATACAGTACACCTCTTTTTGATTGCGTAAAACATATTACACGATTTATGGGATGACCACACGTGTATTTGTTAAATGCCTGAATTTTTTTTTTTTAAAAAGAATAGGTTACTAACATTGGACATTTCAAATTTACTGTATTGCTATTTATTAACTCAGCATATGTATCCCAATGTGTCCTTTAGATGTCTGGAAGACAGAAAAAATATATATAAATATGTTACATATTTTAAAGTGGGACTATTACAATTGCCATTCAATTCTCTACAATCTGAATTGCATTATGGACATTTAATACAGTCTAAGGCATATATTTAATGTTTGAGATTTAAACATAAATTGTGATTCAAAAATGAGTTCAGATGTCCTATGTGTATTTAGATCTCAGCAGGGATAATTTATCATGTAGATGGTAAAAATTACAATTCTTTGAGTATGTTTGTATATTTAACGATTTTCACAGACAGACCGTCTATTCCCCACAGGGGGCCTGTGAGTTCATTATCCATCTTGGGCAGGAAGCCCATATATGGGCATACACTTCTGAGGCTCCATCATGCTAATATTTACTTTGAAGTAACTGTCTGATCTAAGATTTGCAATACACAACCATATAGATGACCATCTTCAATTTATCAAAGTCTGGACGGAACTTATCCGACAGTGCGGATCAGGTCCGCCAGACCTCGCTGAATACGGAGAGCAATACGCCTTCCGTATTCAGCATTGCACCAGCAGCTCTATATTTTTCTTCATAGCCAGGTACATTCCTTACTCCCTTCTTTCTCTCTTTATTAAAGGATCATAAAACCCAATTTGTTTTTCATGATTCAGATAGAACATACAATGTAAAAATATAATGTTTAATTAACTTCTATTATGACATTTGATTCATTCTCTTGGTATCTTTTGTTGAAAGAGCAGCAATGCACTACTGGGAGCTAGCTGAACACATATAGTGAGTCAATCACAAAAGTTGTATATGTGCAGCTGCCAATCCGCAGCTAACTCCCAGTAGTGCATTGTTGTAAAGCGAACCTAGTTAAAGGGGCATGAAACCCAAACATTTTCTTACATGATTTAGAAAGAGTATGCAATTTTTAACAACTTTCTAATTTACTTCTATTTTCTAATTTGCTTCATTCTCTTTATATACTTTGCTGAAAAGCATATCTAGATAGGCTCGGTAGCTGCTGATTGGTGGCTGCACATAGATGCCTTGTATGATTGGCTCATCCATGTGTATTGCTATTTCTTTAACAAAGAATATCTAAAGAATGAAACAAATTAGATAAAAGTAAATTGGAATGTTGTTTAAAATTGTATTCTCTACCTAAATCATGAAAGAAAAAAAATTGGGTTTAGTGTTCCTTTAAGTTCAGGAGCAGCAAAGGATAACAAAATAACAAAGAGAATTAAATATGTCAGTTTGAAAGTTATTTAAAACTCTACACTCTATCTGAATCATGAAAGAAAAAATTGGAGTTCCATGTTCCTTTAATTTTAGGTCATCATGGAACTTAAACATTATTCATCATGTTGCCACATGTCAGCATTGTTTTTGGTCTCCTGATGAAATCAGTTGGAATCAGATGCAGAAGGTAACTCAAATTATCGTGGCAATGATCGGATGCTGAATGAGACTTAGCAAACTAGTAGGATTGCTTGTGACATCACACAGTCCCGGCACGAAAAATCCAACCAAACATTGAAACCAAAATAAATTCTTCTTTATTCAAAGATAAAACCACATAAGGACACAGCAGAATCCAGTAAGACAGTTACAGGGGGATAAGAGGACTGTAGCCCACCAGCATCATACACGTCTCATGCCATCCAGGCACTTGTTCACTGATAAGGGGAAGGGCTAAGGTATGGTCTATTTAAAGCAACATTAGCCAATCAAATCAACATTATTCAAATAGTTCAATACAAGTTAACCCCTATGATCCCTAATCATCAGTTAATCTGAAAGTGGTTACAGGATAAGAAATTTCTTCTACCAATTACGCTTAAACAATATTATCAATACGTATGTATATTTTTAATTTCTCTAACTCTACACATATATATCACAAATAATACTTTTATAAACAGTGTGTGCAAGCCTTTTATACACATCAAGCCAAGACCCAGAGTGAAGTGACGGCTGGAGATCCTGGAGGAATCCTTACAGAGTTATGGCTTCTGGGAATAGTTGAGCTGATACACCTGAATATATCAGCTCATGACTACTAGCAAATCAGGGTGATTTATGAAAACGTGAGTAACCCTTTGTGTTGCAACGTACACTCACACCTTGTGGTGACTGATTGATACGCACATGAGGCGCTCTTCTCTTATTTGTTTGATTTCTCCAATTTGTTCCACCACCCGTGCAAAGAGGAGGGCAGCCGACTTTGCCCTTGATGATGAACTATAAATACTGGCACTGACCATTCATAATTGGGACTGAACTCTGTTTGTCACCAAAGGGTGAATGTGTTTGAACTCAGGTTTTGCATTAGATCTATATTTGTACTGCTATATTTAATCATACATATATATTCCAGTAACATTTTTTGCTAGGTTAGTCCCACATCATTATTATTCATATCTTTCATGAATATTTCTAAGAGTTTCACCCCTCCAAACTATAAATATCTATACTATAATTGCGCTTGTAACACGTCCATTGCCAGTTGCGCACGCATCCTCAAAAGGAATGTTGGCTGAGCGAGGCAGCCAAAAGAATGTTGGCTGTGCGAGGCAGAAAATAAAACGAAATGTCAGTTGCTGTCATTTAAATAAAAGTCTCTTTATTGAAAAATAGTTAAAACATGGAGGGTGCATACCCTATAGAAAAGAAATATAGACTAACATGTTTCGGCCTGCGCCGTATTCATAGTCCTAAAACACCATACACACACTCAAGTTTAAAAACCCACCTCTGGGATTTGATTGGTGGAAATCCTAAGCATCAATTAGGGTATTAAAGAAACAGTGTATACCTATTGACAATGTAAAAGATTTTGCATATATTCACATTCACAATTTATAATGTGCACATTAGACAGTATCTTAAACCAAGTATATTCAAAAATACCCATCATTACTGTGTTGTGTTATTATTATTACATTAATGGGTCTATTAATTTGTTTAGAATGTGTTCAAGATCTAGATCCGGTTTGTTCAATTGAATTTCATAATAATATACTTCATGATAATAGGAGATGTTATGGAATATATAATTCCAAATAACTTCCATTAGTAAGCAAATGGTTAAATGGATAAATAGAAAAATAGAAAGAGGTTAGGAGAAAAAAGAGATTCATAATTACATAACAACTCCCTCATTAATAATAGTAAAACACTTTATTACTATTAGTATAGTATTTACAGCTGGATGTACAACATACGTGTCCTATACTGCCATATATCCTAAATTGTATAGAGGTGTTCTCAAAGCTGGTTCATTTTATATACAACGTATTTACAGGGATTGGAAAACAAGGGGCATAATATCTATGATTACTGTGTATAGTGTCTTGTCATAAAGTTATAGGTGCAATAGTTTGCTGAACCTAAGCACCTAATTTTATTCAAACCATAGCTTACAGCCCATCCTATAGATGGATTAGTGTAATCAGATACTGGGGAATGGGAATACAAAGATAGTTGTTAACTTAAGTATTTATCCTTTCAATTTAAGCATATAATTATGCATGTCATTGAGAGACCCAGAGAGGGTAGGGGGACAAGCTCAGTTCCAGTGGTTTATAAAATCGAATTCAGAGTTCAGACCCAATGGAACCTTGGTCTGAAGTCTGAAAATCCAGTACATCTCCTGCCTGGATAAAACCTGAAACTTGTCCCCCCCCCTCTGCCAAGCCTGGATTTTTTCAATAATCATCCAACTAACAACAAAATGGTTAACTAAGGGGGTGCTGCTTTTACCTACTCTGATAGTGGATAGGTGTTCACGTATTTGTGAGTGCACCTCCCTTGTTGTTAACCCTATGTATTGTAGGTTGCAAACTGTACGCCATAAAAGGTAGATACAATAGGTAGATCTACAATTCACACAGGTAGTCACTTCAAAGGTTTCCCCTGTAGTGCAGGATTGAAAAGAGGAACCTATGTGAACATGTTCACACGCTTTACATTGGGGGTTCCCACATCTATAGGTGCCCCTATGTCTGAGCCAAGAAGAACGCGTGGATGAGGCAGGTTTCCTAAGCTGTGAAGGGGATAAAATGCTCCCCACAGATTTATTCCTCCTGTACGAAAACCTGCAACCTTCACTGACTGCATCCACTAGACCATCATCGGCTGCAAGCAATCTGAAGTGCCCCCGGATTATGTTACAAATTGTGTGATATTGTTCTGAATAATCCGTAACAAATGTCAATTTGCGTTTAGAATTACTGTTGGGTTTTTTGTGATCTGCCAAGAGGGAATCTCTTTTTATTCTATCTACTTCAGTCCTAGCTCTCTTAAGGACTTTGTTACTATAACCCCTGTCCTTCAGTCTATCCTGCAGTGCTTCAGCATGGTGTTCATAATCTTTGGTTCGCATACAATTTCTTTAAACGCGAATGAATTGTCCCTTTGCCACAGAGTATGGCACCTGCCGAGGATGACAGCTCTTCGCATGCAAGATACTATTGCCTGAAATAGGCTTCCTGTACACTTCTGAAGTAATCTCACCTGACTGCCAACCTCTGAGCTCAACATCCAAATAATTAATTTTCTGTTTGTTTTTTTCATGAGTGAAGCGCAGATTGAAATCATTCTGACCCAGGTATTTCACAAATTCATCTACTGAATATTTCTCACTGTCCCAAACAAACAACAAATCGTCTATGAAACGATGGTATGTCTTAATCGCAGGCCGGAAGGTGTTACTATCTGCATAGAGAATATTGGCTGTGCGAGGCAGCCAAAAGAATCAAATTCCGAAAATGAAAGGGTGATGAAAGAATCCACCAAAGGTGGGTTCTTTCACCACCCTGCCATTTTCGGAATCTACCTGGATTCAGCATAGGCAAACGAAGCGTTAAAAAAACCCAAAAAAAAACCATGCAACCGCCTGCACGAAACAACGAAAAAACACGCAACCGCACACAAGAAATAAAAAAAAACAACTAACTGCCACACGAAGTATAACCAAAAAAACCTACCCTCGCGCACAAAGTATTAACAAACCCCGAATCGCCAACATCGCAAAATAATAAAGTAATTATTAACCCCTAATCCGCAAATAACATAATTCAAATATTAACCCCTAAACCAACAACCCCCCACATCGCAATAAACCTAATTAACCTATTAACTCCTAAACCGCCAAACCCCCACATTGCAATAAACCTAATTAAAGGGACACTGAACCCAATTTTTTCTATCGTGATTCGGACAGAGCATGCAATTTTAAGTAACTTTCTAATTTATTCATATTATCAAATTCTTTTCATTCTCTTGATATCTTTATTTGAAATGCAAGAATGCAAGTTTAGCTGCCGGCCCATTTTTGGTGAACACACTGTGTTGTTCTTGCTGATTGGTGGGTAAATTCACCTACCAATAAACAAGTGCTTTCCATGGTTCTGAACCAAAAAAATAGCTTAGATGCCTTCTTTTTCAAATAAAGAAAGCAAGAGAATGAAGAAAAATTGATAATAGGAGTAAATTAGAAAGTTGTTTAAAATTGCATGCTCTATCTGAATAACAAAATAAAAAATTTGGGGTCAGTGACCCTTTAACCTATAAATTCCTAAACCGCCAACCCCCCACGACGCAAATAACTAAATTACTAAACCCCCTAACCTAACACCCCCTAAATTAACCCCAATACTAAGTAACACTTAAATAAAACCTAACATTAAATTACAAAAAAATAATCTAAAATTACAAAAAAAATAAAAACTCTAAAATTACAGAAAAAATAAACAAAATTATCAAAAATCAAAAAATTAAACCTAATCCCTATAAAAATAAAAAAGTCCCCCAAAATAAAAACACCCCGTAATCAAAACTAAACTACCAATAGCTCTTAAATGGGTCTTTAGTAGGGCATTGTCCTAAGTTAAACAGCTCTTTTACATTTAAAAAATACTAAGTCCCCCCTAACAGTAAAAAACCCCCACCCACCAAACCCCACAAAATAAAAACAATCAAACTACACAATGCCCCTAAAGGGGCATTTGTATGGGCATTGCCTTTAAAAGGGCATTCAGCTCTTTTACGGCCATTAAAAGGGCAATCAGATCTTCTACAGCCCATTAAATCCCTAAATCTTAAAAATAAAAAAATAACCCCCCCCCCAAAATAATCCTAAAACTAAGCCCCAAATAGGTACTCACCATTCCTGAAGTCCGGCGGAGAAGGTCTTCTTCCAGGCGGCTTCATCATCTTCTATCTTCATCTGGAATGAAGGCGGCGCGGAGCTGAGGTGCGGAGCTGGCTTCTCCAATGCACAGATCCTCAGCGGCGCCGGTTCTCAGCGGCGGCGGTCCTCAGTGGCTTGGAGGCTTCTCTTCATGCGATCGTCCGTTGCAAACTGCATTCCTATTCGCTGAAATTTTTAAATCAGCCAATAGGATGAGAGCTACTGAAATCTTATTACTGATTTGAACAGCCAACAGGATTTCAGTAGCTCTAATACTATTGGCTGATTTCAAAATTTCAGCCAATAGGAATGCAAGTTACCCCATATTGAATGCGTTACCTTGCATTTAATTTTCAGTGAACGCTGGAGATTAATTAAGGAGGAGCCTCCACGCCGCTGAGGATCGCTTCCGCTAAGGACTGCCGCTCCGGATCCGCGCATTGGGGAAGACCACTGCGCACCTCCACGCCGCCTTCGCTTCGGATGAAGATTAAATATGATGGAGCCACCTGGAAGAAGACCTCCGCCAGACTTCAGGAACGGTGAGTGCCTGTTTGGGGCTTAGATTTAGACTTTATTTTTTAGATTAGGGATTTAATGGGCTGCAAAAGAGCTGATCGCCCCTTTAAGGGTAATGTCCATACAAATGCCCCTTTAGGGGCAATGGATAGCTTAGGTTTTCTGAGTTTTAGGTTTTTTTTGGGGGGGGAGGGGTTGGTTGGGTGGGGGGTTTTACTGTTAGGGGGTAATTAAAGAGCTGTTTAACTTAGGGCAATGCTCTACAAAAGGCCCTTTAAAGGGCTATTGGTAGTTTAGTATTAGATTAGAGGGTGTTTTTATTTTGGGGGGATTTTTTTATAGGGGTATTAGTTTATCGCCTAGTAGCATCTATAAAGCGGTTATACCGCACAAGACTTGCTCCCCAGGGACCATAGCTGGGAGTGAATCTTGTGCCCATTACCGTACCTTATATATATATATAAATACTACTACACATAGAAAATGCATAAAAATACATCAATACACATATAACAGGCCATAAAAAAGGCCTGGAGATCCACAGAAGACCCCACCACCCCATAAAGGGACAGTAAAGTCAATGGATTGAATAGAGCAAGACATTTAAACAACTTTCCAATTTAATTCTCTTATCAATTTTGCTTAGGTCTCTTGATATAATTTGTTAAAGAATAATTTTGGGTGAGCTCAGGAGCATGCATGTATCTCTAGCCATCTGGCAGCAGTATTTGTAGGCATGTATAAAAACATAATTTATGTAAGAACTTACCTGATAAATTTATTTATTTCATATTGGCAAGAGTCCATGAGCTAGTGACGTATGGGATATACAATCCTACCAGGAGGGGCAAAGTTTCCCAAACCTCAAAATGCCTATAAATACACCCCTCATCACACCCACAATTCAGTTTAATGAATAGCCAAGTAGTGGGGTGATAAAATAAGGAGTAAAAAAAGCATACCAAAAAGAGGAACTGGAAAAAAAATTGTGCTTTTTATACAAAAAATCATAACCACCATAAAAAAGGGTGGGCCTCATGGACTCTTGCAAATATGAAAGAAATTAATTTATCAGGTAAGTTCTTACATAAATTATTTTTTCTTTCATGTAATTGGCAAGAGTCCATGAGCTAGTGATGTATGGGATAGAAATACCCAAGATGTGAAAGTCCCCAGAAGAGTCACTAGAAAGGGAGGGATAAAATAAAAACAGCCATTTTCCGCTGAAAAAATTAAATCCACAAAAAAAAAAACTTTTTCTCATAAGTTGAAAGAAAAAAAATATTAGCTGACAAATCAAATTAAAACAGCTGCCTGAAGAACTTTTCTACCAAAGACTGCTTCAGAAGAAGCAAATACATCAAAATGGTAAAATTTAGTAAATGTATGCAAAGAAGACCAAATTGCTGCTTTGCAAATCTGATCAACTGAAGCTTCATTGTTAAAAGTCCAAGAAGTGGAGAATGATCTAGTAGAATGAGCTGTGATCCTCTGAAGCGGGGACTGTCCCGCCTCCAAATAAGCTTTATCAATCAAAAGTTTCAACCAAGATGCCAAAGAAATGGCAGAAGCTTTCTGACCTTTCCTAGAATCAGAGAAGATAACAAATAGACTAGAAGTCTTCCTGAAATCTTTAGTAGCTTTAACATAATATTTCAAAGCTCTTACAACATCCAAAGAATGCAAATATCTTTCAAGAGCATTCTTGGGATTAGGACACAAGGAAGGAACAACAATGCCCCTACTAATGTTGTTAGAATTCCCAACCTTAGGAAGAAATGTAAATGAAGTCCGCAAAACAGCCTTATCCTGATGGAAAATTAGAAAAGGAGACTCACAAGAGAAAGCAGACAATTCAGAAACTCTTCTAGCTGAAGAGATAGCCAAAAGAAACAACACTTTCCAAGAAAGTAGTTTAATACCCAAATAATGCATAGGCTCAAAAGGAGAAGCCTTCAAAACTAAATTAAGACTCAGAGGAGAGATTGATTTAATAACAGGCTTGATAAGAACCAAAGCCTTAACAAAATAGTGAATATCAGGAAGCTTAGCAATCTTTCTATGAAATAAAACAGAAAGAGCAGAGATTTGTCCCTTTAAAGTACTTGCAGACAAACCTTTATCCAAACCATCCTGAAGAAACTGTAACATTCTAGGAATTCTAAAAGAATGCCAGGAAAATTTATTGAGAAGAACACCATGAAATATAGGTCTTCCAAACTCAATAATAAATCTTCCTTGAAACAGACTTACGAGCCTGAAGCATAGTATTAATCACTGAGTCAGTGAAACCTCTATGACTAAGCACTAAGCGTTCAATTTCCATACCTTCAATTTGAGATCCTGATGGAAAAAAACGGCCCTTGAGACAGGAGGTCTGGTCTTAGAGGAAGTGGCCAAGGCTGGAAACTGGACATCCGAAAGAGATCTGAATAGCAAAACCTGTGAGGCCACGCTGGTGCTATCAGAAACACATACGATTGTTCCATAATGATCTTGGAAATCACTCTTGGAAGAAGAACTAGAGGCGGAAAGATATAAACAGGTTGGTAAAACCAAGGAACTGCTAAAGCATCCACCATCTCTGCCTGAGAATCCCTGGGCAGGTACCTGGGAAGTTTATTGTTTAGATGAGAAGCCATCAGATCTATTTCTGGAAGACCCCACATCTGTACAATCTGACAAAATACATCTGGATGGAGAGACCACTCCCACGGATGTAAGGTCTGACGGCTGAGATAATCCGCTTCCCAATTGTCTACACCTGGGATATGCACCGCAGAAATTAGGCAAAAGCTGGATTCTGCCCAAGAAAGTATCCAAGATACTTTTTTCATAGCTAGGGGACTGCGAGTCCCACCCTGATGATTGACATATGCCACAGTTGTGATATTGTCCATCTGAAAACAAATGAATGGTTCTCTCTTTAACAGAGGCCAAACCTGAAGAGCCCTGAAAATAGCATGGAGTTCTAAAATATTGATTTGTAACCTCGCCTCTTAAGGTTTACAAACCCCTTGTGCTGTCAGAGATCCCTAGACAGCATCCCAACCTGAAAGACTTGCATCTGTTGTGATCACAATCCAGGTAGGATGAACAAAAGAGGCCCTCTGAATTAAACGATGATGTTCTAACCACCAAGTCAGAGAGAGTTGAATGTTGGGATTTAATATATCAATTGTAACATCCGAGTATAATCCCTGCACCATTGATTCAACATAAAAAGCTGCAGAGGTCTAATATGAAAACGAGCAAAGGGGATTGAGTCCGATGCTGCAGTCATGAGACCTAAAACTTCCATGCACATAGCCACTGAAGGGAATGATTGAGACTGAAGGTTTCGACAAGCTGAAACCAATTTCATTTGTCTCTTGTCTGTTAAGGACAGAGTCATGGACACTGAATCTATCTGGAAACCTAAAAAGGTTACCCTTGTGTTAGGAATCAAGAAACTCTTTGGTAAATTGATCCTTCAACCATGTTTTTGAAGAAACAACACTAGTTGATTTGTGTGAGATTCGACTAAATCTCAAGACTGAGCTAGTACCAAGATATCATCCAAATAAGGAAACACCACAATACCCTGTTCTCTGATTACAGGTAAAAGGGCACCGAGAACCTTCGAAAAGATCCTTGGAACTGTTGCTAGGCCATATGGAAAAGCAACCATTTGATAATGCTTGTCTAGAAAAGAGAATCTCAGAAACCGATAGTGGTCTGCATTCCAAGATTTGAGCCATAAAGCTCTTCTAGCTAAAATAGCTAAAGACATAGATTTAACATAAGTTTTGATGATATCAAAAATTGCATCACAGATAAAATGATAAGCATGTTGAAGCAAACGAACAATGCTAGACAAATCAGGATCTGTTTCCTGTTGCGCTAGGCTATCCAACCAAAAGGTTGATGCAGCTGCAACATCAGCCATAGAAATGGCAGGCCTGAGAAGATAGCCAGAATATAAATAAGCTTTCCTAAGATAAGATTCAAGTTTCCTATCTAAAGTATCTTTAAAAGAAGTACTGTCTTCCATAGGAATAGTAGTATGTTTGGCAAGAGTAGGAATAGCCCCATCAACTTTGGGGACTTTTCCCCAAAACTCTAATCTAGCCGCTGGCAAAGGGTAGAACCTTTTAAACCTAGAAGAAGGAATAAAAGAAGTACCAGGCTTAACCCATTCCTTAGCAATCACATCAGAAATAGCACCAGGAACTGGAAAAACCTCAGGAGTAACCACAGGAGGTTTATAAACAGAATTTAAACGTTTACTAGTTTTGATATCAAGAGGACTAGACTCCTCAATATCCAAAGTAACCAACGAATATACTCAATCTTGAAAAGATAAGTAGATTTGTCAGTGTCAATGTCTGATTTAGGATCTTCTGAATCAGAGAGACCCTCATCAGAGGAGGATATTTCAGTATGTTGTCGGTCATTAGAAATTTCATCAATTTTATGAGAAGTTTTAAAAAAGACCTTTTATGTTTATTAGAAGGCGGAATAACTGTCAGGGTGCCAGGAATCAGACCGAGACAAGAAGTGCAAAAATAATCACACCTTTATGAATAGCAAAAAATAATAAAAAGTCCACAAGTCAAATAACAAGCCAGGAGTCAAAACCAGAGCTGGTAGTCAGACGAGCCGAGTTAGGAGCCAAAGCGAATAGTCAGACGAGCCGGAATCAGCAACAAGGAAAACAGCAGAGTCAGGAACAAGCCAGGGATCAGGAACCAGGAAGGATGTCAGGCAGCCAGGTAATACACAGGAACTCTCACAAACAGGTCTGAGACAACGCAAAGGTAAAACATACTGAACAGAGGCCCTTTAAATAATAAGTGATGACATCACAATTCTGAGACTGCATCCTGTCTTTCCAGAGGAGGAATGAAACATATGATATTCTTCCCTGACAGTGATCCTGCCCTGATCCTCCCGTACCAAAAAGGTAGATAGCACCTTATAGGCTCCCTCTGGGGAAACAATATAAGCTTAGCTTAAGTACTATAGGACCCAAATAGGATGGAAACTCCCTCCATAGGACCAAGAAACAGCAACGGTTTAAATAATATCCCAAACCTCACTCTGCTATAGGCACTGGGATAATGACTCCAAAAAAAACAAAAAAAACGCACCCCCCTGAAAAAGATTCCCTCTCGGTCGTAAGACAGGATCCAGAGAAGGAAAGACTGCCCTATAAGGCTGGATTCTTGGAACCATGGATCATGTACGATTCTGAATCAAGCGTCTGAAAAAGAGGCGATAGTCAGTCCCCAACGCGATGCAAGATAGGACCTGAAACTGACCCTTCCGCCAATCTAGGTAAAGTGGACTTGCTCTGCTTGGACCTATTCCAGGACTTAGTCTGTCCCAAAAACTACCTGCATAAATCAGGCTAAGCAGGGATCTTGATGCAGGGTCCTGACCACACTAAAGGAACAAGAGAAAGAGAATCTGTTCCTCAGATGCGCTCTCCATTAAAAACGGTAAAAAAGCGTAAGAAGAAAGTAGTAGTAAGAAAGGCGAAGCCCAATTTACTCCTTCTCTCAAGCAGAAGGAAACATTAGACTTAAAAGTCATATCTGCAAGAGCGACACAAGGTCTGAACAAAAGAACCTGAAGCTCTAGTTTAGGAGCTTATAAGCTCCAAGGCTTATTCTCTCTCGAAAATATTGAGGGATCCATCACCTCGAAACGAGACAGATGTGCTTCAACAGGAAGCCTCCAGAACAAAAACGACAACCTAAGTCGCCAGTAAATAATATCCCTTATTACGAAAACCTCTTCCCAAAAAGAGTTTCCTTGATAATCCAGAGCTCTAAGAATAAACTATCCTTAAAAAGGCAAGCGCACAAAAAGTGTTAGCTAAGTAAGAATGTGTAACAACACAACCCCCTCTAGAGTCCGGAACTGTGTTCCCAAAAAGAAAATAGAAGGAATAGGATTTCATCCTTCCCCACCTGTCTAATCCCAATCACTATGTGATTTAGTGTTCTGAGATTTGACTGGCAGATCAGTCCTAGGAATCTCTAATATCGCCAAAACCTCTCTTAGAAGCAAGCACAGGCATGCCACTAAAAATCTGCCGGGGGAATAGAAGCAGCACGGTCCGACCCAGAAGGTCTGTACTCTGAAGCCTCAGAGAGAACCACATCCCCAGATGACTGGTCGGATACAACCGTCAATTTGCATGATGCTCCCTGGTCAGGAGTGCATGGATTAACCCTTCATTGCGCATAGCAAAACGAGACGAAACAGCTAAGGCCGCAGACATGGCCATACGAAACTGTGCAGTAACGTCTAGTGGAAAAAGGTCCCCAGGGGGAGGATTAGCGGTGTCATGGGAAGCTGCATGTGTAGTATCAGATGACTGTAGGGGACACACCTCACGGGACAAAGAGTCCTCAGAGGCGGAAGGCTCAGTAGTATCTAACATCTCAACATTGGTTGATGAAAACACCCTGTTACGGCATACGGAACATAATTGAGAGGGCTGGACTAACGTGCCTCCTCCCAATATACACAGGTATCAAATTCGGTTATAGAGGGATCGCCCTCTAAACAATCAGAATCCTCCATAACTAGTTAACCATCTTTAAATCAGAGAAAGACAACCGGTACCTTATACCCCAATGGCTGGGGCACTCACCACCTCCTATGACCCAGACAGTACTATAGAGAAAATGGCTCCTCTCCGTAGTCACTTGATCAGGAATAAGGAAATGGAAACAGTGACCACTCCCGGGTCACATGGTGCGCTATGCAGGACTGCCCCTTCTAAAGGAAAAGCGCACCAAGCTTAGGAGTATGGTATTCCTCTCTCAGGAGTATGGTATTTCGAGGGCTGCATTAACAGCACAGGTGCCTGTAGGCACCAAAATGCAAAAACGTCCATAAAGATTTAAAGAAAGTAGAGTGGTTCTGTGTATAATTTTCTAAGGATATTGGAGGGCATTTTAGTGGCCCATTTATTCACGTGCACCTGAGACAATTCCTTGCTGTTAATCCTCTGTACAAGCATCTGCGTTACTGGAATACCATACTCCTGAGAGACCACAAGAAGGATCCTAAAAAAGAAAATAGCTTTTGGAAGTTTCCATTCGACAAGTGGCATGCACAAGAACAAAGTAAAGAACAAGCCGACTACATTGTAAAAAATTGTTACAGATGAAACATCAACACCAATCCAGGGTTACAGTGGTTAACATTTGAGAGCATACATTACCTCATACGATTGAGAGTAATTCCGGTAAGGAGACATCCACTACTTTATATCATTCATATTGCAATTATTCCATAAGATACATTGGATACCGGGGATAGAAAGGCTTTACAAGCATCAAGAACAGAGATCAGAGAATCTCTTTATATCAAGACTGACTTTACAGTTAATGTACTTCTTACATTGTGTTTGTTTGCGCTGAAAAGTTTATGTGATTCATTCTCTTTATGTTAACATTTTTATAAGTGTTAAGTGTACACTTTATCATTTTTTTCATGCTGCACATTCACATATCAATCACACGATTGACAGACCTTCCACATTATAATACCTTATTTCTTATCCAGTTCTGATAAGTTTTTACAAATCTATTAGGTATTTTAATATAATATACTATTTATTGTTCACCTTTCCCATTGGTTATAATTTAGCGCTGGTACCACCTCTTGCCTATATCTTAAATAGAGTCTTACTGACTTATTTAAATCAAATCCACCCTGCTGTATGGTGCTGGTGTTGTCTTTATTTTTAAAAAAAATAATAATAATTGAACAAATGGCACAAGTTATATGAAACCTGAGACCTCAGGTACACTATCAGTGTGCAGGGACCAGCAGCCACAGTGCAGTGTTGAAGCATCACTGACTGCACTGCTTGAAACTGCCCCAGAAGCAGAACTTTTTTGCACTTTCTGCGATGAGATTTTTTTCAGTTAAAAATTTTCTGCAGGTCATTTTGAAATAGAAATCACTTCACCATGGTCTCTTCATGCATACCCCCCTGCATATCAATATCAGCCTGGTCTCTTCATGCATACCCCCTGCATATCAATATCACCCTGGTCTCTTCATGCATACCCCCCTGCATATCAATATCACCCTGGTCTCGACATGCATACCCCCCTGCATATCAATATCACCCTGGTCTCGACATGCATACCCCCCTGCATATCAATATCACCCTGGTCTACTCTCTTCATGCATACCACCCTTGCTTATCAATATCACCATGGTCTCTTCATGCATACCCCCCCTGCATATCAATATCACCCTGGTCTACTCTCTTCATGCATACCCACTTTGTATTCAATATCATCATGGTCTCTTCATGCATACCCCCCCCTTCATATCAATATCACCCTGGTCTCTTCATGCATACCCCCCCTTCATATCAATATCACCCTGGTCTCTTCATGCATACCCCCTGCAATATATTATATAAACATACTTTCACTGAACATATGCCCCACCATACTGATTTTATTATGATTACTATGTGACCATATATATATATATATATATATATACATACACACACACACACACACACCCACGTATATGTATGTATAAATATATATATATATATATATATATATATATATATATATATATATATATATATATATCTCTCTTCTCACACATGTATACACATATATATATATATATATATATATATATATATATATATATATACATATTAAACAGTGCAACCTTTATTAACTCATACAGCATGTATACTTGAATCAGACCAAGTATTTTACTAAATATGTATGTAACCCCAGTCCATCCTCCATTCCATTTAAACAGCAGTATATCGGTGCCAGACAGAACACTGTGTGTGGAACAGCTCCATATAAAGAAGACCGGCAATGCGTGTTCTACGCAGCAGCTGCCTATGACACAAACTCAGAGTAGATGAAGAATATATCGTAGGCTCCTTGACACGCTACAGTGTAGCAACGTTCAGTTGCGATGTTTTCCCTCAATTTGAATTATTTGACTGCCCACACAAATTTACTGTGGATCGCTAGCCGGACCTGAAGCAACACTACTTGTTTCACTAGATGAAGAAACTGCTTCACATTCCGTGGGCTTCTTGCTCAGACCTGCCCCTGCATCAGTGCTCCCTCCAATGGTGTCTGAAATGATCTCCTTTAGTTCAGGCCCGAATAGGGTCTTACCTTTGAAAGGGATGGTCAAAAGCTTAGATTTTGATGACACATCAGCCCACCAGGACTTAAGCCATAACGCTCTACGCGCTAAAATGGCAAAACCTGAAATCTTTGCCGCTAACCTAGCTAGATGAAAAGCGGCGTCTGTAATGAAAGAATTAGCTAGCTTAAGAGCCCTAATTCTGTCCAGAATATCATCTAGTGGGGTCTCCACCTGAAGAGCCTCTTCCAGAGCCTCAAACCAAAAGGAAGCTGCAGTGGTTACAGGAACAATGCACGCTATAGGCTGGAGAAGAAAACCCTGATGAACAAAAATTTTCTTTAGGAGACCCTCAAATTTTTTATCCATAGGATCTTTGAAAGCACAACTGTCCTTGATAGGTATAGTTGTACGCTTAGCCAGAGTAGAAATAGCTCCCTCCACCTTAGGGACCGTCTGCATGGTGTCAGATATGGGAAACATCTTCTTAAAAACAGGAGGAGGAGCGAACGGAAAACCTGGTCTATCCCACTTCTTAGTAACAATGTCCAAAATCCTCTTAGGGACCGGAAAAACATCAGTGTAAACAAGAACTTCTAAAAATGTGTCCATTTTACACAATTTCTCTGGAACTACAATAGGGTCACAATAATCCAGAGTCGCTAAAACCTCCCTGAGCAATAAACGGAGGTGTTCTAGCTTAAATTTAAATGCCGTCATATCTGAATCTGTCTGAGGGAACATCTTTCCTGAATCTGAAATCTCTCCCTCAGATAGCAAATCCCTCATCCCTACCTCTGAACATTGTGAGGGTATATCGGATACGGCTACTAAAGCGTCAGAAGGCTCAACATTCGTTCTTAACCCAGAGCTACTGCACTTCCCTTGCAACCCAGGCAGTTTAGATAAAACTTCTGTGAGGGTAGTATTCATAACTGAGGTCATATCTTGCAAGGTGCAAGAATTAGACTCACTAGAGGTACTTGGCGTCGCTTGTGCGGGCGTTACTGGTTGTGACACTTGGAGAGAACTAGATGGCAAAACCTGATTTACTTCTGTCTGAGAATCATCAAGTGCCAAACTCTTATAAGTCAAAATATGCTGTTTGCAATTTATAGACATATCAGCACAAGTGGGACACATTCTAAGAGGGGGTTCCACAATGGCTTCTAAACAAATTGAGCAATGAGATTCCTCAATGTCAGACATGTTGAACAGGCTAGTAATGAGACAGGCAAGCTTGGAAAACACTTTATTTAATGAAAAAAACAATTTTCAAAAACGGTACTGTGCCTTTAAGAGAAAAAAAGACATACACAAACTGCAAAACTGCTTAAAATTCACTAAAATTTTCCGAAATTTTTGTAGTAGACTCACTAAACTTTGGTAAGATTGCACCACAAGTATTGAAGCAATTAACCGCCAAATATGCAAACCGGATTGACAAAGTGTCAAAAACTGGTAAAAACCCCTGTCAGGACCTTGCCACAGCTCTGCTGAGGCCTTAGGGATCAATAATGTGGGGATAAAGCTTTGATTAGGCCCCAGAAGTTCACCAGGACCCTCCAGTATTGTAGCTTGCTGCTTGTCTATATAAAATAACTGCGCAATTGAGGCACACTCGATGTTACTAGGGCCATCAGAACAAACTACCAAGCGTTTTTACAGCCATGTGGGTTATAAAAACCCCAAAAAAGCCAAGTGTATCCCTCAATACAGTTGTCCCATAAGAAATATAAACAGTACTCCCAGAACACACAAACGTTTGCCTCATATATTATTCAAACTGAGTGTTCATAAATTAAGCTCTTTATGCAAGCTAGTAAAGCCCCTTCTAAGACTAGGATTACTGCTTAACTTCCCCTCATGAGTTATCACAGTCTCTGCAGAAAAAATGACTGAACATACCTCATTGCTGTATAGCAAGAAACCGATCCTCACACTGAAGTTTTCCTGTACTCCTCAGCTTCTGTGGGAACAGCAGTGGACCTTAGTTACAAATGCTAAGATCATCATCCTCCAGGCAGAAATCTTCATCTATCTCCTTCCTGAGAGTAAATAGTACAACACCGGTACCATTTAAAAATAACAAACTTTTGCTTGAAGATAAAATAAAAACTAACAGTTTATCACCACTTTCACTTTACCCTTCCTGCTTAGAGCCGGCAAAGAGAATGACTGGGGGGTGGAGTTAAGGGGGGAGCTATATAGACAGCTCTGCTGTGGTGCTCTCTTTGCCACTTACTGTTAGGAAGGATAATATCCCACTAGTAAGGATGAAACCGTGGACTCGGTACATCTTGCAAAAGAAATAAACAGATTATTATAGTTACTTCTAGTAAATAAAAACAGTATCATCTGTGTGGTGTGTGCAGAACACAGCACTGTCCCTATTAACATTAAAGTGATACTAAACCCAAATGTTTTCATTAAAGGGCCATAATACCCAAATGTTTAAACACTTGAAAGTGATGCAGTATAGCTGTAAAAAGCTGACTAGAAAATATCTCCTGAACATCTCTATGTAAAAAAGAAAGATATTTTACGTCAAAAGTTCCTCAGTAGCCACATCCCATTGTAAAGGATTTCTAAGCAGCATTTTAGTGTGTCTGTCCTGGGACAGCTTAGGGGATGAGCCTCGTGCACTCTCATATTATTTCCCTATTCAGCTTACTATGAAATCTCATGAGAGTTAAGTCAAATCTCATGAGATCACAGTAAAAGAGTTCATGACCTCAGCACTGCTGATGCTGATTGGCTGCTGTTCATTTCTTCATTTTTTTTTTTACTTGCAGCTGGGAGCAGCTGAGTATAACTTTTTACACAGAACTTACTCTGCTGAGCTGAGGAGATTGTGGGGTTAAAATATCTTCCTTTTTTACATAGAGATGCTCAGGTGATATTTTCCTGTCAGCTTTTTACAGTGTAAAAATGTGGCCACCAATCAGCATGGGCTATCTAGGGTGCTGAACCAAAAATGGGTCGTCTTCTAAGCTTACAGTCCTACTTTTTCAAATAAAGATACCAAGAGAATTAAGAAAAAATGATAATAGGAGTAAATAAGAAAATTGCTTAAAATTGCATGCTCTATCTGAATCATTAAAGGAAAAATTTGGGTTTAGTATCTCTTTAAGCCCTCGCAGCATCTCAAAAAAATTGTGTATGCTACAGCTCTTTTATAGCCTCTCACATCATCATTCTTGCGTGTCTGTATGTGTAACACATTTTTACAAATAATAGAAAAGTTACATGAGTAGATGTCCCATTAATAATATTAAGTGAGCTGGAACTCTATTATCTATAACTTATTTGTAAATATATCTCACTAGGTCAGAGCAAATTAGATATATTTTAAATTTACTGCTTTCCAAATAATTGTGAGAATCTCTCCTAATCACCAACTCTCATTGGTCACAGTAGTGCTCATTATGATCGATTGGTAGATATCTGTGCTGCTAATAATAGTATAGAGCATGCACAGTTGTGCATACCATGGCCTCTATTTATCAAGGTCTGGCGGACCTGATCCGACACTGCGGATCAGGTCTGCCAGACCTCGCTGAATACGGAGAGCAATATGTTCCCCGTATTCAGCATTGCACCAGCAGCTCACAAGAGCTGCTGGTGCAACGCCACCCCCTGCAGACTCGCGGCCAATCGGCCGCCAGCAGGGGGGTGTCAATCAACCCGATCGGTTGATTTACGCCGATGTCTGTCCGCCTGCTCAGAGCAGGTGGACAGGTTATGGATCAGCGGTCTTTGTGACAGCTGCTTCATAACTTGTGTTTCTGGCGAGTCTGAAGACTTGCCAGAAACACGGCCCTTCAAACTCCGTATGGAGCTTGATAAATATGGGCCCATGTGTGTGCTTCATTTATCCTGCTTTGATAATGACATTACTCCAAATATAAAAAGAAAAACAGTACTAGATTTAAAATGAAGTATTTACTTAATTTATGTAAAAATTTATTTCATAATATGATTTTGGAAAATAAAGGCATTGCAATGTTGCAGTCAAACTGTATGTAAATATAGACTGGTATGGACTTGATTAAATAATGCACAGATCAGGTGCCTTCAGTTAGAGGTGATTGCAACTTTGCAGTTCACTTCTCATTTTGCATTTGGCCTGCTAAAAACTTGACTGTGCCTTTTACCTGTTTTTATGGATGTGCAAAATATAAACCCTGGTTGCAATGTTTGGGTTTTAGAGCACAACTTTCTCAGTGTACACACATTTGACATATTAATGATCCTATATTATAAAAGGCCAGGAATGTTTGTCTGATGCAGTCATGCGCAGTAGAGACTGCAGCTTGAGACAAACACATCTGGCCTTAAGAATCAGTGATCAATGACATACTTTGTACGAGGCAGTGGCGCGTGAGGATCACTGGTGCATGTCTGCATGAGAAAGGTCACGAGGCCTTGATCAGTGGCGCTTCTCTGTCCGCCGCGAGAACTTAAGGAACAGTGTCTTAGCAAGTAAGGCCGCAAGGCCTTATGTGCAAGGATTAGGAGGGAGGCGGGTGGACAGATCATCGCTGGAGAGGGGGGCGGGAGTGAGTGGGACTGCTACGCGGCTAATTTGGTGGCGTGGGAGGGTTAAAAGGGAGGCGGATCATCGCCGGAGGGGGTGGATAACAGCTGGAGAGGGGTGCGGGAGCGGGTGGGACTGCTACGCTACAGAAAAAAAAACAGTTGAGAGCAGCAGGGATGGGGGATAAGGGAGAGGTGATTTTGGCCCTTGTAAATGGCTTTAAGACTAGTGTTTAATATTTTACTTCAAAAAGGGACAGTAAACTGAAGATTAAACTTTCATAAATCAGACACAGCATGCATTTTTAAACAACTTTCCAATTCCCTTCTATTATTAAATTTGCTTTTTTTCCCCCTTTCTCTGAATCGTCTGTTGAAGAGTAAACCAAGGTAGGCTCATAGTGGCTCAGCAGCTTATATTTCTGTCGACTGCCCCTCACATATATAGTCCTAAGTACCCTAAAGGTAGCTGTACAGATGCTTTAGCTGCCATACAACAGATTTTAAGGGCATGTAACCTCTAACAATGTTTAACTATAACCACTGCTTATCTGACCCCCCCAATACACTACAAAACACTGCCCCAAAATATCCCTGCAAAATACTTTGCCAAACCCCTACCACACTTTATAGCTCCTAATCGTTTCCATTCCTTTCTTTAAACTAAAGCACAGAAAACGGACTCCTCTGTTCAAAAGCAAAGTTCCTCTGGTTCAGTCTGGAGGACTAATGCTAACTGGAACAAGTCTAAACAGGGTAAGAAAATCTGCCCCCACTTCTAATACAGCATGAAGGTGCGGTCCCCGATCCAGTAGTAGTAGTACAACTCTAACCTTCGACATATTTGTCCCTAATGGCTTCAGCAGCAAAATCATATAAGGTACTGCAAAACAATGGAGATTATGATTTCAAAAGGACCATGACTGGTCTTGTCTACGCCAGTATCAAGTCAGAATTGACTCCAAATAAGACAAGTGGTGGGTGAAATTTAAATACTGAAAAACAATAGCAGAAAACAATCTGTTAATGTATTAAAAAAAATCCCCTTACCTAATATTTTAATTTATTGCACCACTGCAGAAAAAAATCAAAATGACAAGCTTTTTAATGTCCCTTTAATTCATGATCTGATGATCTCTTCAATCTTGACTCGCCTCTCCACCTTAAGTCTCTTGCATATATTAATCCATTGTTTCCACAAAGTAATTTACATGCTGGAGTGTATTACAACAGTTTACAAATAGCGTATTTACCTTTATTTTAATGTTTCAAATAACGGATTTTGTCTGTTGTAAAGATGCCTATACTGAAAGTTTCTATACTTAAAAGAAATGGTTATAGAAAACCTTTTAGAAACCTGAGTTGGCAGTGTTCAGATCAGAGGAACTTTACAATAGAGAAGGGAACCTAGGGAATATGAATGGTCAGAGAAAATGGAAAGTGAATAGAGAGGGTAAAGAAAGGAGGGAATGAAAAGTGAAGTTTATTGGATATTGGGAAAAGAAGGAAAGTGAAGAGAGGAAAAAAAATAGTGAAAGATATAAAGAGAAAAGGAGAGAGAGAGAAAGAGAGAAAGAGAGAGAAAGAGAGAGAAAGAGAGAGAAAGAAAGAGAGCGAGAGAAAGAGAGACACAGAGAGAGAGAGAAAGAATGGACAGAAATAAAAGGCAAAACTTAATAGAGGAGAGAGAAAGGAAATATGAAAGGGAAAATGATAGAATGCAGAGAAAGTCAAGAGGGAAATCCAAAAGAGAGACAGAGAGAGATAGATAGAGAAGTAATGGAGAACAGATGGAAAGCCAGATTCAGTTTTGAACAACCCCACTCCAAAAATGTACCAAAATACAAGTTTCTCATCGTAATGTAAATATCAACATAATATTTCCATTAAAAATGACAACCGAGCAAAAACTGAGACTTATCCACTTTGGCCTTCAAAGCATACAGAGCTGCATGCTGTACCAAATCAAGGGCCTTGTCATTTGTAATATATGCTTAATTGGATAATTCCTCTGCATACCATCATTCTCAGTGGGTTATTGGTGGGTTAGTTTTTTAACATACCAACCAATGAGGAATTCTCATACCTAAAATTTGTGGATCCCTGGCTAAATGTGGCAAATCGCTAGTCGATTACAGTCTTCCATCCAGAATAACTGCTGCAAAGAGTAAGTAACAAAACATAGCACAATAGCCTTAAAATAAACTCAGTTTAGCATACTGACGTACCCAAGCAGCCATCTTTTGTTAAAGGGACATAATACTCATATGCTAAATCACTTGAAACTGATGCAGTATAACTGTAAAAAGCTGACAGAAAAATATAACCTGAGCATCTCTATGTAAAAAAGGAAGATATTTTACCTCACAATTTCCTCAGCTCACCAGAGTAAGTTCTGTGTAAAAAGTTATACTCAGCTGCTCCCAGCTGCAGGTAAACAAATTTAAAAAAATGAAGAAATGAACAGCAGCCAATCAGCATCAGCAGTGCTGAGGTCATGAACTCTTACTGTGATCTCATGAGATTTGACTTAACTCTCATGAGATTTCATAGTAAGCTTCCTTTACCTGATTGGTGAAATAATATGAGAGTGCACGATGCTAGTCCCTTCAGATGTCCCAGGACAAACACACTAAAATGCTGCTTAGAAATCCTTTACAATGGGAGGTGGCTACTGAGGAACTTTTGAGGTAAAATATCTTTCTTTTTTACATAGAGATGTTCAGGTGATATTTTCTAGTCAGCTTTTTACAGCTATGCTGCATCACTTTCAAGTGTTTAAACATTTGGGTATTATGGCCCTTTAACTCACCAGTTTTTCCCCTTTGAAAGACAGCTCTGCCTTTCCTCTAAATATTCCCTTTCAGAAGCACTTTAAAAAGGCGACATTATACACTAGATTTGTCTTTGCATAAATGTTTTGTAGATAATACAATTATATAGCCCATACAGTTTTTTTTATAGTTTTGCTTATTTTTAAATAACATTGCTCTGATTTTCAGACTCTTAACCAAGGCCCAAAGTTTTTTTAGTTTTAAAGGTTTTTATTGAGCATATATTATACAGCAAAGAAATGAGAGACCATACAAAAATTATCAAGTACAGCAGACTAACATAATAGACAAAACAGTTGAAATACAGATGTTAAGTTGAGTATTAGGTGTCTTCAGAGTCGAACAATAAGTTCAATCAGACAGTCCTTTTTAATTCTCTCTGACGTTGCTAGTTTAGCTCATTTTTAATTTTCTAAAGTGAACAAGCAACATAGTAACAGATAACATACAACAAGTAATATTCTTTCTGGCTGTCATGTGCTTGGTGAGTAGTGTATATCAAACAATATACTCCGTGAGAAGTAGGTGAAAGTTAAGAAAAGTCTTGCAAGACATAAAGACGTTCAAAGGTAAGAAAAGGAAAAAGAAAAGGTAGAAGAGGGGAGAGAAAGGAAAAAAAAAGGGAGGGGGGAGGGAGGGGGAAGGGAGGAAAGTCTTTCCCATCTCTTGTCTCCTCTCCTTTTTATGAAAGATAAATGGTATAACAGAGGGAGGGGTAAGAACAGGTGATCCTGCTTTAAATGGCATCGGGGTCTAGCCTGTGGGATTAAAGGGAGGAGGGCTCCAAAGTTACATTATTGCTTCATATAGTTCCATGTTTCGTTTTTCATATATTGATATCTTTCTACTTGGAGAAGCAGGGTGACCTGATTTTTCCATAAGGCCACTGTTGGAACCTCACGGGATTTCCATCTCTGTGGGATAAGGGCTTTTGCACTATTTAACATAATGAAAATTAAAAGTTTTTTAGCCCTATTTCGAATCTTAGGCAAGTCCAAAAAAAGAATGATGCTGGGGTCTTTTTGTAATTGTATATTAAGTTCTGTTTTTATTTCATTGATCACATCCGACCAGAAAGTGCCCAGTTCCCCGCAACCCTCACCATATATGTAATAAGTCTGCTTCCTCCCCACACCCCCTCCAGCATCTCCCGCTACATTTCTTGTATATGTGTTGTAATCTAAGTGGAGTTAAGTACCACCTCGCCAGTAGTTTGAAATTCATTTCCGTGATATTAGAGGAGATAGTAGCTATCTTATGGTTTTCGAGAGCTCGGTCCCATTCTTTTGGGCTAATCTCTCTGTCTAAGTCTCTGGCACATTTATGAGTAAAGGAAGGATACTCAGTGCCACTCTTAGATATCAGGATATTATACATTTTTGAAATCATGTGACCAGGTTGATTTTGTTGTGAGCACAAGATTTCAAATCTGGTCAAAGGACGGCTAAATTCCTCTCTTTTTTTGTGCGTCTGGATAATATGTGCCAGCTGGGTGTATGCGAACCATGGTGGGGGAAGACCCCATCACTCTCAGAGATGTCTTCTCTCCGTACCAATCTGTTTCCTACTATTATGTATTTTATGGCCAGCTCCTGCGCTTGTGGACAGGGACATTCTAGGGAGGGGAGGCCCATTGTCAGTATGTCAGGGTTTCTTCTGTACGGTGTCATTGGGGAGGGTATTGTTCAAATGTGAGTAGATATTTTGAGAAGGTTATCCCAAGTTGTAAACACTTCCTGCCAGAACGGGTAATGAGAGACCTCAACCGGCCTTGATTTGGGAGAGACCCATGCCCAAGTGCCCATGTTCTCCGAACCCACAAGCTCTTTTGTTAGCTGAATTGTAGCACCACTCCACTAGACACTGCAACAAAATTGCTTGTCTATATAATTCAATGTTTGGTACCCCCAGTTCTCCTCTGAGTCTGGGGAGGAACATAGTATTCTTTGGGATACTTGGTCTAATTTTTTGCCAAATATATTGCCCTATAATGTTCTGAATTTTTGTGACGTAATGTCTAGGCAATGGAATAGGTAGTGTCTGCAGAATGTATAATATTCGGGGTAAGATATTCATCTTAATTACTTGGACTCTACCCAGCCATGAGATCTGCTTATTGCTCCAACTGGAAAGATCAGCTGTTATCTGTTCCAGCAGAGGTTTGTAATTAGCTAGAAACAAGTCTTTGGGGTCTGCCGTGAGGTAAATACCCAGGTATTTCATTTTGTGGGGTTGAATAATCAGGGGACTAGAGGCTTTTATTTTGAGCAAGGTTTTTTTAGGAGTGGTGATGTTTAATATTTCTGACTTAGATATGTTAAGATGGAAGTAGGAAAACCTACCATATTCCTCAAATTCCTCCAGTAACGCTGGCAGGGAGTCTTCGGGATCGGACAACATGCACAAGATGTCATCGGCAAATAAAGCTAATTTATGTTCTGAATTATTTATCTAAATGCCGTGTATCAAGGGATTTTGCCTCATCTATTGTGCTAATGCTTCAACCGACAAAGCGAACAAAATTGGGGACAAGGGACAACCTTGCCTTGTACCATTAGTGATAGAAAATGGCTCAGACAGAATATCATTCACCCTCACTCTGGCAGTAGGATTAGTGTATAATGCAATTTTTTTTTAGATAAAGGTATCACTAATATTCATCTGCGTTAAGACCGAGCCGAGAAAGCCCCAGTTGACCCGATCAAAGGCCTTCTCGGCATCAGTGGAAACCAATATCATTGGTGTCTGAATATTACGGGCATGAGAAATCAACTGAAGTATACGGAGCGTATTGTCCTTCGCCTCCCTCCCCCGGACAAACCCGACCTGATCAGGGGCAACCAATTTAGTTAAGATCTTGTTAAGTCTGTCTGAAAGGATTTTGGCGTCTAGTTTCACGTCCACATTGAGTAGTGAAATTGGCCTAAAGTTTTCCGGTCTCGTGGGGGATTTACCCGGCTTGGGCAGAACTGTAATATACGCTTCCAGCATTTGTTTAGAGAAGCCGCCTGTCTCGTCGATAATATTAAATAGCTGTGCAAGGTTGGGAGTCAAATTAGCCGAGAACAATTTATAATATTTACTTCCAAAGCCATCTGGGCCCGGGCTCTTTCCTAGTGGGGTGCGTTTGATAGCCTCCGAGACCTCCTCACAGGTGATCGGGGTATCCAGCAAGGCCGAATCTACAGAGTCTAGGCGAGGGAGATTCAATTCAGTAATGTAATTAGACGGATCCGGAGGATCCTGTGGACTCTGATTCAGGCCTGTGACGCCATTTGATTGTTTAATGTTATATAGGGTTTCATAGTATTTTCGGAATGTTGCTGCAATGGCAAAGCTATCTGTCTTAGTGTTCCCCTCTTTATCTTTCATTGTAGAAATATAGGATTTTAGACGCTTGCGCCGAAGAGTTCTGGCTAATAGGCGACCGGATTTATTCCCGTGTGTATAATAATGCTGCTTAAGTGCCAGAGCCTGTTTCTGCTGATCTAGGTGTAAGAAATCCCTCATGGTTGTGCGAGCCTGAGTCAGTGAATCTGTAAGAGCTGTGTCTTCTGGATGTAATTTATGTGCCTTTTCTGCCTCTGTGAGTGTTTGTAGTAGATCATTGTATTTTTCTCTGTGTAGTTTGCGTATCCTAGCCTTATGTTTAATTAAAACCCCTCTAATTACGCATTTGTGTGCTTCCCAACGCGTAATTTCTGAGGTCTCTGCTATAGTGTTAATTGTAAAATATTCTTCAATGGATTTCTCTAAATCCGCTCTGACTAGAGCATCATCCAGTAGGTGGTCATCCAGTCGCCATTGGAATGGGATGAGAAGTGTCTCCGGCCACTCCAAGGTGCAAAGTACTGGCCCATGGTTTGACCAGGTAATCGTAAGAATTTTAGATGTTTTAATTGTGGACAAGATCACAGGGTCGACAAACAAATCTAGGCGAGAATAAACTTTATGGGGATGGGAGAAGAAGGTGTAGTCCTTCCTGGTCGGATGCATCAGTCGCCAGATATCGTGTAATGCCAGATCTCTAATAAGGTGGGATTTGATCTTAAGGTCTCTTTTAGGTATGGTTGTATTACCCCCTGATGTATCTTATCTAGCTTAGGGTCCATTGGGATATTAAAATCTCCTCCCACAATGAGTGGGCCCTTTTTATTATCTAATATATGATTTGATAGATTCCTCATAAAGTATTTTTGAGTTTTATTAGGGAAATATGCATTGACAATTGTAATGGGTCGTCCATACAGTAGCCCATGTACTATAATAAACCTGCCTTCGGGGTCCTTGACTACTTGAATGGAATGAAAGGGTATGGAATGTTTAAATAAAATTCCTACACCATTTTTTTTTTGTCGGTCTTGATGCAAAGAAGGCGAGAGGAAACTCCCTATAGCGCCATTTTGGGTCATGTCCTTTTTTAAAATGAGATTCTTGGAGAAGGACAATGTCCTCTCCAAGTTTGCTAAGGTCTTTAACTACCATATTGCGTTTAGCAGGGCTATTCAGGCCTTTAGCGTTTATTGTTACAAACGTTAGTGTTTTACAAGCCATGAATAAAGAGGGGGTTGGGGAGAAAAAAAAAAAAGATAAAGGGAAACCAAAGGCGAAGAAATAAGAAGAGAAAGAGACTAGAAATAGAAAAGAGCAGGTAAAGATATTAGGTAAGATGAATACCTTGGGTAAGAAGGGGTTTGCAACCTAACAACTAAGAGAAGTGTGTGGTTACTATCAAAGAGAGAGAGGAAAGAGCCCTTTCTCCCTGAGGGACAATTGAGTGTTAAGGAACAGATTCAATTTGAGTAATTGATTCCCGGGCTCTAAAGGTAAGGGAACCAGGTAGCTATGCCAGGTGGTAAAGTGTGGTCTTGAGCAAAGGGTGAGAATTGGGCTTACTTGTAAATCCTTCAGACATATGTTCTAATCTCCTAGAGTCTGAGCTCTTAATTGGGCCCTGAAAGTGGGGTATATGACTAAGTTGTACTCAAAATGTATCATATGGAAACCCATGTTATATAGAGGTTGTGTCCCACAACCCATTAGCTTAATATCAGACAATATCCAGCGGGTACTACTATAAACATTTGAGCAGGCCATTTGCAGTCAAACGAGTTAAAAGGAGTACAGAATAAAGTGTCTACATACATTTCCAGGTAATAACCATTACCCCCAAACATCAATCTACAAATTAAAGGCAGTGTCTGCTTAACAGTTATCCCCCCAATAGTTGCTATAATTTTGTAAAGGGGGGGTGTCATGATGTGGCCAACTTGGGTATCTACCAGACGCCTGGTATGGCTTCCAGCCTCTATGTTAGTCATAGTATTAAGCTTAGTAACTAAGGAGCAGGCAAAAAATGTTACCTAGGGACCTAACGTGTCAAAAGTTGTGTTTCACCCTTTATAAGCATATGGTCAAAATTGCGGTCATATGTATAACCGCAGAGTCTCAGCATAAACCTTAAAAACAGATTACATTCACATAAGCAGCATGAGAGAGACACAATAAGAAATGCAAACAAACATTTTTCAAAACTCTAACTGTTGATAAAACATACAGGGAGTGCAGAATTATTAGGCAAATTAGTATTTTGACCACATCATCCACTTTATGCATGTTGTCTTACTCCAAGCTGTATAGGCTCAAAAGCCTACTACCAATTAAGCATATTAGGTGATGTGCATCTCTGTAATGAGAAGGGGTGTGGTCTAATGACATCAACACCCTATACCAGGTGTGCATAATTATTAGGCAACTTCCTTTCCTTTGGCAAAATGGGTCAAAAGAAGGACTTGACAGGCTCAGAAAAGTCAAAAATAGTGAGATATCTTGCAGAGGGATGCAGCACTCTTAAAATTGCAAAGCTTCTGAAGCGTGATCATCGAACAATCAAGCGTTTCATTCAAAATAGTCAACAGGGTCGCAAGAAGCGTGTGGAAAAACCAAGGCGCAATTAAGCATATTAGGTGATGTGCATCTCTGTAATGAGAAGGGGTGTGGTCTAATGACATCAACACCCTATATCAGGTGTGCATAATTATTAGGCAACTTCCTTTCCTTTGGCAAAATGGGTCAAAAGAAGGACTTGACAGGCTCAGAAAAGTCAAAAATAGTGAGATATCTTGCAGAGGGATGCAGCACTCTTAAAATTGCAAAGCTTCTGAAGCGTGATCATCGAACAATCAAGCGTTTCATTCAAAATAGTCAACAGGGTCGCAAGAAGCGTGTGGAAAAACCAAGGCGCAAAATAACTGCCCATGAACTGAGAAAAGTCAAGCATGCAGCTGCCAAGATGCCACTTGCCCCCAGTTTGGCCATATTTCAGAGCTGCAACATCACTGGAGTACCCAAAAGCACAAGGTGTGCAATACTCAGAGACATGGCCAAGGTAAGAAAGACTGAAAGACGACCATCACTGAACAAGACACACAAGCTGAAACGTCAAGACTGGGCCAAGAAATATCTCAAGACTGATTTTTCTAAGGTTTTATGGACTGATAAAATGAGAGTGAGTCTTGATGGGCCAGATGGATGGGCCCGTGGTTGGATTGGTAAAGGGCAGAGAGCTCCAGTCCGACTCAGACGCCAGCAAGGTGGAGGTGGAGTACTGGTTTGGGCTGGTATCATCAAAGATGAGCTTGTGGGGCCTTTTCGGGTTGAGGATGGAGTCAAGCTAAACTCCCAGTCCTACTGCCAGTTTCTGGAAGACACCTTCTTCAAGCAGTGGTACAGGAAGAAGTCTGCATCCTTCAAGAAAAACATGATTTTCATGCAGGACAATGCTCCATCACACAAGTCCAAGTACTCCACAGCGTGGCTGGCAAGAAAGGGTATAAAAGAAGAAAATCTAATGACATGGCCTCCTTGTTCACCTGATCTGAACCCCATTGAGAACCTGTGGTCCATCATCCAATGTGAGATTTACAAGGAGGGAAAACAGTACACCTCTCTGAACAGTGTCTGGGAGGCTGTGGTTGCTGCTGCACGCAATGTTGATGGTGAACAGATCAAAACACTGACAGAATACATGGATGGCAGGCTTTTGAGTGTCCTTGCAAAGAAAGGTGGCTATATTGGTCACTGATTTGTTTTTGTTTTTGAATGTCAGAAATGTATATTTGTGAATGTTGAGATGTTATATTGATTTCACTGGTAAAAATAAATAATTGAAATGGGTATATATTTGTTTTTTGTTAAGTTGCCTAATAATTATGCACAGTAATAATCACCTGCACACACAGATATCCCCCTAAAATAGCTATAACTAAAAACAAACTAAAAACTACTTCCAAAACTATTCAGCTTTGATATTAATGAGTTTTTTGGGTTCATTGAGAACATGGTTGTTGTTCAATAATAAAATTAATCCTCAAAAATACAACTTGCCTAATAATTCTGCACTCCCTGTATTAACCAGTGAACCCAAAATTAGCATAATCATTTCAGAAACCATCTTTGTATAAAAACATAACTTTGGACCAGGTATACCCCGATGTTACGTACATACCAAAAACTACAAACTTTTATGTTGGGTAGCAGACAGCATCCACACTCTCAATGCACCCTGTGGGTGCTATTAGTCTCTTCGGTCAGTCACATATTTGGGTAGTCCAGTCCCATATATCTCTGGCCCTTCATAAAGTAAAAAAGTGTGGCCCTCAGGTATGATAAATGACAAATTTACAGTTTAATGGATACAATACGATACATCATCTTGGAATCGGCTAGCTGGTTGATATCAGGTTGAATTACAGGAGTGGGTCTCCCGCTAACCAACTCCGATTCTGGAAAGGTGATTTTTAGGCCCAATTTTTCATTGAAATTGTGGAGGTCATCAGGATAACGATATATAATGGGTGTCCCATTTTTAGTGGTAATTATACTCACTGGGAATCCCCAGCGATATTGGATCCCATTAGATCTGAGCGTGTCAGTAATGAATCTTAGTTCACGCCGCTTTTGAAGAGTGGTAGGGCTAGTGTCAGAGAAGATCTGGATATCAACTCCAGCATGAGTGATAGGTGACTTCGCTCTTGCATTCTTCAGGACTTCCTCCTTGTCCAGAAAGTTCAAAAAGCGGACTATTACATCCTGAGGTGGGGCCTTTGCAGCTGGTTTCGGCCTTAAGGCCCTATGGGCCCTCTCCAGGATCATCTCTGGAGCAGTTGGTGTACCATTAATTGAGCGAAACAAGTCCTGCAGACAGCCCTGCAATGCAGAGGGTATTATGGATTCTGGGATCCCCCTAATCCTCAGGTTATTTCTTCTATTGCGGTTGTCGAGGTCTTCAACTTTATCCATCAGAAAGTTAATAGTTTCTTCATGGTTATGCAGTTGTTTAGTAGATTGATGTACATCTTCGCACAGCATGGTTTGCACACTTTCTAGCTTGCACATCTTCTGCTTAACCTGTGTGATGTCTTTACGTAATTCTCCAAACAAGCATCTGACCTCTTTAAGGACTTCTTTTATGTCATCTTTGGATGACAGAGTTTTAAGATCCTCTCTAGTTAGAAAAGAAGTAGAGTCTGTGGGAGAATCATTCACTGTTGTCTGAGATTGCTGTTTAGATATGTCTGGCCCACTATCAGCAGGAGGCTCTGCAGCTTTAAGATATTGATTGAGAGTAGTGGTTTTTAAAGGCCTCTCCATTTTAGAGGCTCTCTTACAGGGCATCCCAGGATAATCTGTGCTTGATACAACAGTTTCTTAACAGTAGTGTGAAAATAGGAGTTAAGCTGTGTGAGTCAGAGAGCTGAAATTATCCTTGTTTAATGCAAGCTGTTTTTATATATGAAGTGTGCAACAGGCTTAGAGCGCATACCAGGCCGGTCCCCCTGCTCTCTGTATGTCTCTGCAGTGTCTTTATTAAAATGTAGGTTGATAGCCCACCGGAGCACAGCACACAATTCCCCAGTCAAATGAAAGCCTGATCTTATCTACCGGACCATGGGATTATATGTACAGTGGGAGAAAACGGTGCAACTCTCACCCCTGTAGTTGCAGGTCACCTTAAGCTGTGTGTCGCAATACCTCTCTTGCGTTCTGGGACAAAGTGTCACACCGGCTCTTAGGGTGATATTTTAAAGCGTTTTCCGCTCACCCAATAAGTTGTGTCTCCTGCTGATAAGGCACCACTGAGAACTGTCAGGTCTGTCGGCCCCAGTTGCTACCGCGTGTGTGTGATGCGGTCTGAGCCGGAGCAATGATGTCCCCAGATTTGCGATCCGGGTGACGAATCTAGGTTTCCACAGTCCCAGGCCGGTCAGAGGTAGTTAGGGTAGTTTGAGGGCTGCTTTTGTTGCCGGGAACCTGCGTTATTATTCCCTCAGGGAGAAAGTTAGCTACGGAGCCTATCTATCTTGCGGCCATTTCCCTGCTTGGCCAGGCTCCGCCCCCCAAGGCCCAAAGTTTAAGTAGAATACTGATGTATACCTACTCCAGCTTGCTCCTGTTTGTGTAAAGAAGAAGGGGGAGGGGGAGTGTTTGCTATTTCCCACTTGTATTGGGTGTTCCTGCTACCTTTCTAACAGCGCTAAACTGGGAGCTTCTAAGTACGTTTTTAAACGGTTTTAGACTGGATTTTTAGGTCAGTATTTGTGCATATTATGCTTTATAGTAGTGTCTATTACATGCAGTTATATCAATATTGGTGTATATTGTCGCTTTAAGTAGGTATGGGCCCTATTACATCCATTCCTGAACATTCATGATGAAACCTGCAGGAGGAACCCCACTTGCATTGTCCCTCATTAATTGGAAAACATTGGGGCCAATGAACAAGAAGTCGACAATACACTGATCATTGTGTAAGGACTTTAAAGTCTGAAGTGGTGTCATGATATTCAACCAAAGACTCATGTCCCTGACATCCCACTTCATGTCAGGCTTTACATCAAGTATATTTATACAATCTATTATGTTACCACCAACATATGCCCAAAGGAATACTGTGTAGCCACAATTTATCCAAGTAACAAAAAAGTGCAGTCCTTTGTTATGGGATCTTTTCTGCCATAACTCTGACATAAGGAAGTGAGGTACAGCTCAAGCAGGCCAATAGAACATAACCCAATCCTAATACAGCGGTGCTAGCTACCTTTAAGACTCTACTATCAGTTTCAAAACACTTGACTGGTGACCAGCCACTAAAAAGGCCCCAAATTCATGACCAGCTCTGTATTTCCTCAGCTGATTCTAAAACAAAATTACAAAAAAGAGAGTCCTCTCCTAACAGAGAGCCATGATCCTACCACCGCCAATTACCATGAGGCTGGTACCTGGTTTGAGCAATTTCCCACCCACAATACAGCCGACATCCTGACTGGACACATGCACACTATTAAAGTGTATTTCGCCCTGATGAACAGCTTGCAGCCTCACCAGCAGTTATTTATGAATCAGAATCCGATTACAGAAGGCCTATGAAGGATTTCCAATGAGGTGAAACCATTGGATAATAAGCCATACCCCAAATACATCCCTCTGACAAGCACTGTACTTTTGGTCAGAATTGTTAGCTATAAAGTGTGGTAGGGGCTTGCAGAGTAGTGTGTAGTGGATATTTTGGGGCAACAAAGATAAGGTGTTTTGTAGTGTGTGAGGATGGGTTTAATTGTGTTGGCGGGTCAGATAAGCAGTGGTTATAGTTAAACATTGTTTGAGGTTGCATGCCCTTAAAATCTGTTGTTTGGCAGCTAAAGCATCTATACAGCTACCTTTAGGGTACTTAGGACTATATATGTGAGGGGCAGTCGGCAGGAATATAAGCTGTGGCACATAAGTCATAGGATACTCTCACTATTATGCCAAAGGCCATTGTGCGACAGATGAGTACAATATTGTGTACAGGTATTATCTGATACTAAACTTCAGCTTTTGATTATTGAATTTATATTAGGGTGAGGTTAAATCACATTTCAAGATTATATAAAAATTCAACATCAAATTTGCCTTCATGTAATGATTAAGAATAATTAAATGTAAGGCAAATCTGAAACAAAGCTTGTTCTAGCTAGATCCATAAGTGCCACTCTCAATAGGCAGAGAAGCCATAAGGTCAATATAAAAATATTTATATTTAAAATGGAGGTTAAATGTGGACCACTGTTGCACCTGAATATTTTAATAAACACACAATCATCAGCACATGAGTAACAGTCACTGCCCACCTCAAGTAATTTTTTGTTTAGCACCTGGGTATTGCTTGCTGATTGGTGGCTACGCGTGCACGGGGCGGGAGCGGGTGGGAACCGCTACACTACAGAAAAAGTTAAAAGTTAAAAACAGTAATACAATATACATATTAAAAATGTAATCTAAGGGACCTGGAAGGGGTTGGGGGTTGGTCTTGGTGGGGAAGCTACACTACAAAAAAGGGCATTTTTTTAAAAAAAAAAGGCACATTTTGTTACAAAACTGGGTACTGGCAGACAGCTGCCAGTACCCAAGATGGCGCCCATTATTGCAGAGGGGAAGGGTTAGAGAGCTGTTTGGTGGGGGATCAGTGAGGTTGGGGTCTAAGGGGGGATTCTACACATCAGCATATGTAAATATGCTTTTTTTTTTTTAAAAGGGCCAAATACCTTTTATTTTAGTACTGGCAGAGTTTCTGCCAGTACTTAAGATGGCGGGGACAATTGTGGGGTGGGGGAGGGAAGAGAGCTGTTTGGGAGGGATCAGGGGGTCTGATGTTTCAGGTGGGAGGCTGAGCTCTACACTAAAGCTAAAATTAACCCTGCAAGCTCCCTACAAGCTACATAATTAACCCCTTCACTGCTAGCCATAATACACGTGTGATGCGCAGCGGCATTTAGAGGCCTTCTAATTACCAAAAAGCAATGCCAAAGCCATATATATCTGCTATTTCTGAACAAAGGGGATCCCAGAGAAGTATTTACAACCATTTGTGCCATAATTGCACAAGCTGTTTGTAAATAATTTCAGTGAGAAACCTAAAATTGAGAAAAAAATTACGTTTTTTTTTATTTGATCGCATTTGGCGGTGAAATGGTGGCATGAAATATACCAAAATTGGCCTAGATCAATACTTGGGGTTGTCTACTACACTAAAGCTAAAATTACCCCAAAAAGCTCCCTACATGCTCCCTAATTAACCCCTTCACTGCTGGGCATAATACACGTGTGGTGCGCAGTGACATTTAGCGGCCTTCTAATTACCAAAAAGCAAAGCCAAAGCCATATAAGTCTGCTATTTCTGAACAAAGGGGATCCCAGAGAAGAATTTACAACCATTTGTGCCATAATTGCAGAAGCTGTTTGTAAATAATTTAAGTTAGAAACCAAAAGTTTGTGAAAAAATTTGTGAAAAGTGAACAATTTTTTGTATTTGATCGCATTTGGCGGTGAAATGGTGGCATGAAATATACCAAAATGGGCCTAGATCAATACTTAGGGATGTCTTCTAAAAAAAAATATATGTACATGTCAATGGATATTCAGGGATTCCTGACAGATATCAGTGTTCTAATGTAACTAGCGCTAATTTTAAAAAATAATGGTTTGGAAATAGCAAAGTGCTACTTGTATTTATGACTGGAGTCAAGCTATCAGACAGTTTAAAAAACCAAGTCAAGCTATCAGACACTGTTTTGGAGCTATCAGACAGGTTTAAAACAGTAGTCAAGCTATCAGACACTTATTTGTTAGTGCTTTCTTAAGACTATTAAAGGCTGTACCATACATATATGCTAATAAGAAATGTTTTAATGAATACCACAAGCATTTTTGTTATAAATGTCACTCAAATGTAAAAAAAAAGTTATATTTCAGCATTTCTCTAAGCGTTAAAAACAAAATTCCCCATTGTGCCACTACATTTTCACCACAGCTAGTTCAAACAATGACCCCACTAAGATATCACAAAGTATGGAAACTTTTTAGTGTGGAATTTTAAAAATATAGGGCCCCAAACGTCCCTAAAATTGCAAAAATCATCACTTTCAAGTAATTTCACTTAGGGATAAAAGCAAAATCTCCCATTTTGCCACTACATTTTCACCACAGCTAGCTCACACAATGACCCCTCTATGGTATCACTAAGATTGGACCATTTTTACTGTGGAATTTTAAAAATATTGGGCCCCAAATGTCCCTTGAATTTCATAAATCGGCCCCTTTCAGCAAATTCACTTAGGAATAAAAAAGAAATCTCCCATTGTGCCACTAAAATTTCACCACAACTAGCTCACACAATGACCCCTCTACGATATCATAAATTTTGGAGAGTTTTTACTGTGGAATTTTAAAAACATTGGGCCCCAAATGTCCCTCAAATTGCATAAATTGGCCCTTTTCAGCAAATTCACTTAGGAATAAAAAAGAAATCTCCCATTGTTCCACTAAAATTTCACCACAGCTAGCTCACACAATGACCCCTCTATAGTATCACTAAGTTTGGACCATTTTTACTTTGGAATTTTAAAAATATTGGGCCCCAAATGTCCCTTGAATTTCATAAATCGGCCCTTTTCAGCAAATTCACATAGGAATAAAAAAGAAATCTCCCATTGTTCCACTAAAATTTCACCACAGCTAGATCACACAATGACCCCTCTACGATATCACAAAGTTTGGAGACTTTTTACTGTGGAATTTTAAAAATATTGGGACCCATATGACCCTCGAATTGCAAAAATATTCACTTTCCCAAAATTTCACTTTGGGATAAAAAAGAAATCTCCCATTGTTCCACTAAAATTTCACCACAGCTAGCTCATACAATGACCCCTCTACGGTATCACTAAGTTTGGACCATTTTTACTGTGGAATTTTAAAAATATTGGGCCCCAAATGTCCCTTGAATTTCATAAATCGGCCCTTTTCAGCAAATTCACATAGGAATAAAAAAGAAATCTCCCATTGTTCCACTAAAATTTCACCACAGCTAGCTCACACAATGACCCCTCTACGATATCACAAAGTTTGGAGACTTTTTACTGTGGAATTTTAAAAATATTGGGACCCATATGACCCTCGAATTGCATAAATAGGCCCTTTTCAGCAAATTCACTTAGGAATAAAAAAGAAATCTCCCATTGTTCCACTAAAATTTCACCACAGCTAGCTTACACAATGACCCCTCTACGGTATCACTAAGTTTGGACCATTTTTACTGTGGAATTTTAAAAATATTAGGCCCCAAATGTCCGTCAAATTGCAAAAATAGTCACTTTCCAAAAATTTCACTTTGGGATAAAAAAGAAATCTCCCATTGTTCCACTAAAATTTCACCACAGCTAGCTCACACAATGACCCCTCTACGGTATCACTAAGTTTGGACAATTTTTACTGTGGAATTTTAAAAATATTGGGCCCCAAATGTCCCTTGAATTTCATAAATCGGCCCTTTTCAGCAAATTCACTTAGGAATAAAAAGAAATATCCCATTGTTCCACTAAAATTTCACCACATCTAGCTCACACAATGACTCCTCTATGATATCACAAAGTTTGGAGACTTTTTACTGTGGAATTTTAAAAATATTGGGCCCCAAATGTCCCTCAAATTGCAAAAATAGTCACTTTCCAAAATTTTCACTTTGGGATAAAAAAGAAATCTCCCATTGTTCCACTAAAATTTCACCACAGCTAGCTCACACAATGACCCCTCTACGGTATCACTAAGTTTGGACCATTTTTACTGTGGAATTTTAAAAATATTGGGCCCCAAATGTCCCTTGAATTTCATAAATCGGCCCTTTTCAGCAAATTCACTTAGAAATAAAAAAGAAATTTCCCATTGTTTCACTAAAATTTCCCCACAGCTAGCTCACACAATGACCCCTCTACAATATCACTAAGTTTGGGGTATTTTTACTGTGGAATTTTAAAAATATTGGGCCCCAAATGTCCGTCAAATTGCAAAAATAGTCACTTTCCAAAAATTTCACTTTGGGATAAAAAAGAAATCTCCCATTGTTCCACTAAAATTTCACCACAGCTAGCTCACACAATGACCCCTCTAAGGTATCACTAAGTTTGGACCATTTTTACTGTGGAATTTTAAAAATATTGGGCCCCAAATGTCCCTTGAATTTCATAAATCGGCCCTTTTCAGCAAATTCACTTAGGAATAAAAATGAAATCTCCCATTGTTCCACTAAAATTTCACCACAGCTAGCTCACACAATGACCCCTCTATGATATCACACATTTTGGAGAGTTTTTACTGTGGAATTTTAAAAATATAGGGCCCCAAATGTCCCTCAAATTGCATAAATAGGCCCTTTTCAGCAAGTTAACTTAGGAATAAAAAAGAAATCTCCCATTGTGCCACTAAAATTTCACCACAGCTAGCTCACACAATGACCCCTCTAAGGTATCACTAAGTTTGGACCATTTTTACTGTGGAATTTTAAAAATATTGGGCCCCAAATGTCCCTTGAATTTCATAAATCGGCCCTTTTCAGCAAATTCACATAGGAATAAAAAAGAAATCTCCCATTGTTCCACTAAAATTTCACCACAGCTAGCTCACACAATGACCCCTCTACGATATCACAAAGTTTGGAGACTTTTTACTGCGGAATTTTAAAAATATTGGGACCCATATGACCCTCGAATTGCAAAAATATTCACTTTCCCAAAATTTCACTTTGGGATAAAAAAGAAATCTCCCATTGTTCCACTAAAATTTCACCACAGCTAGCTCATACAATGACCCCTCTACGGTATCACTAAGTTTGGACCATTTTTACTGTGGAATTTTAAAAATATTGGGCCCCAAATGTCCCTTGAATTTCATAAATCGGCCCTTTTCAGCAAATTCACATAGGAATAAAAAAGAAATCTCCCATTGTTCCACTAAAATTTCACCACAGCTAGCTCACACAATGACCCCTCTATGGTATCACTAAGTTTGGGGTATGTTTACTGTGGAATTTTAAAAATATTAGGCCCCAAATGTCCGTCAAATTGCAAAAATAGTCACTTTCCAAAAATTTCACTTTGGGATAAAAAAGAAATCTCCCATTGTTCCACTAAAATTTCACCACAGCTAGCTCACACAATGACCCCTCTACGGTATCACTAAGTTTGGACTATTTTTACTGTGGAATTTTAAAAATATTGGGCCCCAAATGTCCCTCAAATTGCAAAAATAGTCACTTTCCAAAAATTTCACTTTGGGATAAAAAAAAAATCTCACATTGTTCCACTAAAATTTCACCACAGCTAGCTCACACAATGACCCCTCTACGGTATCACTAAGTTTGGACCATTTTTACTGTGGAATTTTGAAAATATTGGGCCCCAAATGTCCCTTGAATTTCATAAATCGGCACTTTTCAGCAAATTCACTTAGGAATAAAAATGAAATCTCCCATTGTTCCACTAAAATGTCACCACATCTAGCTCACACAATGACTCCTCTATGATATCACAAAGTTTGGAGACTTTTTACTGTGGAATTTTAAAAATATTGGGCCCCAAATGTCCCTCAAATTGCAAAAATAGTCACTTTCCAAAAATTTCACTTTGGGATAAAAAAGAAATCTCCCATTGTTCCACTAAAATTTCACCACAGCTAGCTCACACAATGACCCCTCTACGGTATCACTAAGTTTGGACCATTTTAACTGTGGAATTTTAAAAATATTGGGCCCCAAATGTCCCTTGAATTTCATAAATCGGCCCTTTTCAGCAAATTCACTTAGGAATAAAAACGAAATCTCCCATTGTTCCACTAAAATTTCACCACAGCTAGCTCACACAATGACCCCTCTACGATATCACACATTTTGGAGAGTTTTTACTGTGGAATTTTAAAAATATAGGGCCCCAAATGTACCTTGAATTTAATAAATCTGCCCTTTCCAAAAATTTCACTTTGGGATAAAAAAGAAATCTCCCATTGTTCCACTAAAATTTCACCACAGCTAGCTCACACAATGACCCCTCTACGGAATCACTAAGTTTGGAATATTTTTACTGTGGAATTTTAAAAATATTGGGCCCCAAATGTCCCTCAAATTGCAAAAATAGTCACTTTCCAAAAATTTCACTTTGGGATAAAAAATAAATCTCCCATTGTTCCACTATAATTTCACCACAGCTAGCTCACACAATGACCCCTCTACGGTATCACTAAGTTTGGATCATTTTTACTGTGGAATTTTAAAAATATTTGGCCCCAAATTTCCCTTGAATTTCATAAATCGTCCCTTTTCAGCAAATTCACTTAGGAATAAAAAATAAATCTCCCTTTGTTCCACTAAAATTTCACCACAGCTAGCTCACACAATGACCCCTCTATGATATCACAAAGTTTGGAGACTTTTTACTGTGGAACTTTAAAAATATTGGGCCCCAAATGTCCATCAAATTGCAAAAATAGTCACTTTCCAAAAATTTCACTTTGGGATAAAAAAAGAAATCTCCCATTGTTCCACTAAAATTTCACCACAGCTAGCTCACACAATGACCCCTCTATGGTATCACTAAGTTTGGACCATTTTTACTGTGAAATTTTAAAAATATTGGGCCCCAAATGTCCCTTGAATTTCATAAATCGGCCCTTTTCAGCAAATTCACTTAGGAATAAAAATGAAATCTCCCATTGTTCCACTAAGATGTCACCACAGCTAGCTCACACAATGACCCCTCTACGATATCACAAAGTTTGGAGAGTTTTTACTGTGGAATTTTAAAAATATTGGGACCCATATGTCCCTCAAATTGCATAAATAGGCCCTTTTCAGCAAATTAACTTAGGAATAAAAAAGAAATCTCCCATTGTTCCACTAAAATTTCACCACAGCTAGCTCACACAATGACCCCTCTACGATATCACAAAGTTTGGAGAGTTTTTACTGTGGAATTTTAAAAATATTGGGACCCATATGTCCCTCAAATTGCATAAATAGGCCCTTTTCAGCAAGTTAACTTAGGAATAAAAAAGAAATCTCCCATTGTTCCACTAAAATTTCACCACAGCTAGCTCACACAATGACCCCTCTACGATATCACACATTTTGGAGAGTTTTTACTGTGGAATTTTAAAAATATTGGGCCCCAAATGTGCCTTGAATTTCATAAATCGGCCCTTTTCAGCAAATTCACTTAGGAATAAAAAAGAAATCTCCCATTGTTCCACTAAAATTTCACCACAGCTAGCTCACACAATGATCCCTCTACGGTATCACTAAGTTTGGACTATTTTTACTGTGGAATTTTAAAAATATTGGGCCCCAAATGTCCCTCAAATTGCAAAAATAGTCACTTTCCAAAAATTTCACTTTGGGATAAAAAATAAATCTCCCATTGTTCCACTAAAATTTCACCACAGCTAGCTCACACAATCACCCCTCTAAGGTATCACTAAGTTTGGAGACTTTTTACTGTGGAATTTTAAAAATATAGGGCCCCAAATGTGCCTTGAATTTCATAAATCGGCCCTTTTCAGCAATTTCACTTAGGAGCTAGCAGCTAGCTCACACTTAGGAGCAGCTAGCTCACAAATTTTAGTGGAACAATGGGAGATTTCTTTTTTATTCCTAAGTGAATTTGCAGAAAAGGGCCGATTTATGAAATTCAAGGGACGTTTGGGGCCCAATATTCTTAAAATTCCACAGTAAAAATGGTCCAAACTTACGCCTAGATTAAGAGTTTTGTCGGTAACGACCCGCGTAGCTAACGCATGCTTTTTGTCCCCCGCACCTTTTAAATACCGCTGGTATTTAGAGTTCACATAATGGCAGGGTTTTCAGTGCGTTAGGCTCCAAAAAGGGAGCGTAGAGCATAATTTAACGCAACTGCAACTCTAGATACCAGCGGTGCTTACGGACGCGGCCAGCTTCAAAAACGTGCTCGTGCACGATTCCCCCATAGGAAACAATGGGGCTGTTTGAGCTGAAAAAAAAACTAACACCTGCAAAAAAGCCGCGTTCAGCTGTTAACGCAGCCCCATTATTTCCTATGGGGAAACACTTCCTACGTCTGCACCTAACACTCTAAAATGTACCCGAGTCTAAACACCCCTAACCTTACACTTATTAACCCCTAATCTGCCGCCCCCGCTATCGCTGACACCTGCATATTTTTTTTAACCCCTAATCTGCCGCTCCGTAAACCGCCGCTACCTACATTATCCCTTTGTACCCCTAATCTGCTGCCCCTAACACCGCCGACCCCTATATTATATTTATTAACCCCTAATCTGCCCCCCACAACGTCGCCTCCACCTGCCTACACTTATTAACCCCTAATCTGCCGAGCGGACCGCACTGCTACTATAATAAAGTTATTAACCCCTAATCCGCCTCACTCCCGCCTCAATAACCCTATAATAAATAGTATTAACCCCTAATCTGCCCTCCCTAACATCGCCAACACCTAACTTGAAGTATTAACCCCTAATCTGCCGATCGGAGCTCACCGCTACTCTAATAATTTTTTTAACCCCTAAAGCTAAGTCTAACCCTAACACTAACACCCCCCTAAGTTAAATATAATTTAAATCTAACGAAATAAATTAACTCTTATTAAATAAATTATTCCTATTTAAATCTAAATACTTACCTGTAAAATAAACCCTAATATAGCTACAATATAAATTATAATTTATAAGAACTATTTAATTTATAAGAACTATTTAATCAGCCAATCAGAATCAAGTTCAATCCGATTGGCTGATCCGATCAGCCAATCAGATTGAGCTCGCATTCTATTGGCTGATCGGAACAGCCAATAGAATGCAAGCTCAATCTGATTGGCTGATCCGATCAGCCAATCGAATTGACCTTGATTCTGATTGGCTGATTCCATCAGCCCGAGGATGGACGTCACTCTTCAGCCCCCCGCTTGGGCTTGGATCAAGACATCGGAGGCTCTTCTGGACAGATCGGGACCTGGTGAGGTGAAGACAAGGTAGGGAGATCTTCAGGGGCTTAGTGTTAGGTTTATTTAAGGGGGGTTTGGGTTAGATTAGGGGTATGTGGGTGGTGGGTTGTAATGTTGGGGGGGGGATTGTATGTTTTTTTTAACAGGCAAAAGAGCTGAATTCTTTGGGGCATGCCCTGCAAAGGGCCCTTTTCAGGGCTGGTAAGGTAAAAGAGCTTTGAACTTATTTAATTTAGAATAGGGTAAGGCATTTTTTTATTTTGGGGGTCTTTGTTATTTTATTAGGGGGCTTAGAGTAGGTGTAATTAGTTTAAAATTGTTGTAATATTTTTCTAATGTTTGTAAATATTTTTTTATTTTTTGTAACCTAGTTCTTTTTTATTTTTTGTACTTTAGTTAGTTTATTTCATTGTATTTATTTGTAGATATTGTATTTAATTAATTTATTGATAGTGTAGTGTTAGGTTTAATTGTAGATAATTGTAGGTATTTTATTTAATTAATTTATTGATAGTGTAGTGTTAGGTTTAATTGTAACTTAGGTTAGGATTTATTTTACAGGTCATTTTGTAATTATTTTAACTATTTTAGCTATTAAATAGTTCTTAACTATTTAATAGCTATTGTACCTGGTTAAAATAAATACAAAGTTACCTGTAAAATAAATATTAATCCTAAAATAGCTATAATATTATTATAATTTATATTGTAGCTATATTAGGGTTTATTTTACAGGTAAGTATTTAGCTTTAAATAGGAATAATTTATTTAATAAGAGTTAATTTATTTAGTTAGATTTAAATTATATTTAACTTAGGGGGGTGTTAGTGTTAGGGTTAGACTTAGCTTTAGGGGTTAATCCATTTATTACAGTAGCGGCGAGATTCGGTCGGCAGATTAGGGGTTAATACTTGAAGTTAGGTGTCGGCGATGTTAGGGAGGGCAGATTAGGGGTTAATACTATTTATTATAGGGTTATTGAGGCGGGAGTGAGGCGGATTAGGGATTAATAACTTTATTATAGTAGCGGTGCGGTTCGCTCGGCAGATTAGGGGTTCATTATTGTAGGTAGCTGGTGACGACGTTGTGGGGGGCAGGTTAGGGGTTAATAAATATAATATAGGGGTCGGCGGTGTAAGGGGCAGCAGATTAGGGGTACATAAGTATAACGTAGGTGGCGGTCGGCACATTAGGGGTTAAAAAATTTAATCGAGTGGCGGCGATGTGGCGGGACCTCGGTTTAGGGGTACATAGGTAGTTTATGGGTGTTAGTGTACTTTAGAGCACAGTAGTTAAGAGCTTTATAAACCGGCGTTAGCCCAGAAAGCTCTTAACTACTGACTTTTTTCTGCGGCAGGAGTTTTGTCGTCAGATTTCTAACGCTCACTTCAGCCACGACTCTAAATACCGTCGTTAGAAAGATCCCATTGAAAAGATAGGATACGCAAATGACGTAAGGGGATCTGCGGTATGGAAAAGTCGCGGCTGGAAAGTGAGCGTTAGATCCTTTAATGACTGACTCTAAATACCGGCGGTAGCCCAAAACCAGCGTTAGGAGCCTCTAACGCTGGTTTTCACGGCTACCGCCCAACTCTAAATCTAGGCCTTAGTGATTCCGTAGAGGGGTCATAGTGTGAGCTAGCTGTGTTGAAGTTTTAGTGGCACAATGGGAGATTTCTTTTTTATTCCTATGTGAATTTGCTGAAAAGGGCCAATTTATGCAATTCGAGGGACATTTGGGCCCAATATTTTTTAAATTCCACAGTAATAAGTCTCCAAACTTTGTGATATCATAGAGGGGTCATTGTGTGAGCTAGCTGTGGTGAAATTTTAGTGGAAGAATGGGAGATTTTTTTTATTCCTAAGTGAATTTGCTGAAAAGGGCCGATTTATGAAATTCAAGGGACATTTGGGGCCCAATATTTTTAAAATTCCACAGTTAAAATGGTCCAAACTTAGTGATACCGTAGAGGGGTCATTGTGTGAGCTAGCTGTGGTGAAATTTTAGTGGAACAATGGGAGATTTCTTTTTTATTCCTAAGTGAATTTATTGAAAAGGGCCTATTTATGCAATTCGAGGGACATATGGGTCCCAATATTTTTAAAATTCCACAGTAAAAAGTCTCAAAACTTTGTGATATCGTAGAGGGGTCATTGTGTGAGCTAGCTGTGGTGAAATTTTAGTGGAACAATGGGATATTTCTTTTTATTCCTAAGTGAATTTGCTGAAAAGGGCCGATTTATGAAATTCAAGGGACATTTGGGGCCCAATATTTTTAAAATTCCACAGTAAAAATTGTCCAAACTTAGTGATACCGTAGAGGGGTCATTGTGTGAGCTAGCTGTGGTGAAATTTTAGTGGAACAATGGGAGATTTCTTTTTTATCCCAAAGTGAAATTTTTGGAAAGGGCCGATTTATGAAATTCAAGGCACATTTGGGGCCCTATATTTTTAAAATTCCACAGTAAAAACTCTCCAAAATGTGTGATATCGTAGAGGGGTCATTGTGTGAGCTAGCTGTGGTGATATTTTAGTGGAACAATGGGAGATTTCTTTTTTTTATTCCTAAGTGAATTTGCTGAAAAGGGCCGATTTATGAAATTCAAGGGACATTTGGGGCCCAATATTTGTAAAATTCCACAGTAAAAATGGTCCAAACTTAGTGATACCGTAGAGGGGTCATTGTGTGAGCTAGCTGTGGTGAAATTTTAGTGGAACAATGGGAGATTTCTTTTTTATTCCTAAGTGAATTTGTTGAAAAGGGCCTATTTATGCAATTCGAGGGAACTATGGGTCCCAATATTTTTAAAATTCCACAGTAAAAAGTCTCCAAACTTTGTGATATCGTAGAGGGGTCATTGTGTGAGCTAGCTGTTGTGAAATTTTAGTGGAACAATGGGAGATTTCTTTTTTATTCCTAAGTGAATTTGCTGAAAAGGGCCGATTTATGAAATTCAAGGGACATTTGGGGCCCAATATTTTTAAAATTCCACAGTAAAAAGTCTCCAAACTTTGTGATATCGTAGAGGGGCCATTGTGTGAGCTAGCTGTGGTGACATTTTAGTGGAACAATGGGAGATTTCTTTTTTATCCCAAAGTGAAATTTTTGGAAAGTGACTATTTTTGCAATTTGAGGGACATTTGGTGCCCAATATTTTTAAAATTCCACAGTAAAAATAGTCCAAACTTAGTGATAGCGTAGAGGGGTCATTGTGTGAGCTAGCTGTGGTGAAATTTTAGTGGAACAATGGGAGATTTCTTTTTTATTCCTAAGTGAATTTGCTGAAAAGGGCCGATTTATGAAATTCAGGGGACATTTGGGGCCCAATATTTTTAAAATTCCACAGTAAAAAGTCTCCAAACTTTGTGATATCGTAGAGGGGCCATTGTGTGAGCTAGCTGTGGTGACATTTTAGTGGAACAATGGGAGATTTCTTTTTTATCCCAAAGTGAAATTTTTGGAAAGTGACTATTTTGCAATTTGAGGGACATTTGGTGCCCAATATTTTTAAAATTCCACAGTAAAAATAGTCCAAACTTAGTGATAGCGTAGAGGGGTCATTGTGTGAGCTAGCTGTGGTGAAATTTTAGTGGAACAATGGGAGATTTCTTTTTTATTCCTAAGTGAATTTGCTGAAAAGGGCCGATTTATGAAATTCAAGGCACATTTGGGGCCCTATATTTTTAAAATTCCACAGTAAAAACTCTCCAAAATGTGTGATATTGTAGAGGGGTCATTGTGTGAGCTAGCTGTCGTGAAACTTTAGTGGAACAATGGGAGATTTCTTTTTTATTCCTATGTGAATTTGCTGAAAAGGGCCGATTTATGAAATTCAAGGGACATTTGGGGCCCAATATTTTTAAAATTCCACAGTAAAAATGGTCCAAACTTAGTGATACCGTAGAGGGGTCATTGTGTGAGCTAGCTGTGGTGAAATTTTAGTGGAACAATGGGAGATTTATTTTTTTATCCCAAAGTGAAATTTTTGGAAAGTGACTATTTTTGAAATTTGAGGGACATTTGGGGCCCAATATTTTTAAAATTCCACAGTAAAAATAGTCCAAACTTAGTGATACCGTAGAGGGGTCATTGTGTGAGCTAGCTGTGGTGAAATTTTAGTGGAACAATGGGAGATTTCTTTTTTATTCCTAAGTGAATTTGCTGAAAAGGGCCGATTTATGAAATTCAAGGGATATTTGGGGCCCAATATTTTTAAAATTCCACAGTAAAAATGGTCCAAACTTAATGATACCGTAGAGTGGTCATTGTGTGAGCTAGCCGTGGTGAAATTTTAGTGGAACAATGGGAGATTTCTTTTTTATTCCTAAGTGAATTTGCTGAAAAGGGCCAATTTATGCAATTCGAGGGACATTTGGGCCCAATATTTTTAAAATTCCACAGTAAAAAGTTTCCAAACTTTGTGATATCGTAGAGGGGTCATTTTGTGAGCTAGCTGTGGTGAAATTTTAGTGGAACAATGGGAGATTTCTTTTTTATTCCTAAGTGAATTTGCTGAAAAGGGCCGATTTATGAAATTCAATGGACATTTGGGGCCCAATATTTTTAAAATTCCACAGTAAAAATGGTCCAAACTTTGTGATATCGTAGAGGGGCCATTGTGTGAGCTAGCTGTGGTGACATTTTAGTGGAACAATGGGAGATTTCTTTTTTATCCCAAAGTGAAATTTTTGGAAAGTGACTATTTTTGAAATTCAAGGCACATTTGGGGCCCTATATTTTTAAAATTCCACAGTAAAAACTCTCCAAAATGTGTGATATTGTAGAGGGGTCATTGTGTGAGCTAGCTGTCGTGAAACTTTAATGGAACAATGGGAGATTTCTTTTTTATTCCTAAGTGAATTTGCTGAAAAGGGCCGATTTATGAAATTCAAGGGACATTTGGGGCCCAATATTTTTAAAATTCCACAGTAAAAATAGTCCAAACTTAGTGATACCGTAGAGGGGTCATTGTGTGAGCTAGCTGTGATGAAATTTTAGTGGAACAATGGGAGATTTATTTTTTATCCCAAAGTGAAATTTTTGGAAAGTGACTATTTTTGCAATTTGAGGGACATTTGGGGCCCAATATTTTTAAAATTCCACAGTAAAAAGTCTCCAAACTTTGTGATATCATAGAGGGGTCATTGTGTGAGCTAGCTGTGGTGAAATTTTAGTGGAACAATGGGAGATTTCATTTTTATTCCTAAGTGAATTTGCTGAAAAGGGCCGATTTATGAAATTCAAGGGACATTTGGGGCCCAATATTTTTAAAATTCCACAGTAAAAATGGTCCAAACTTAATGATACCGTAGAGTGGTCATTGTGTGAGCTAGCTGTGGTGAAATTTTAGTGGAACAATGGGAGATTTCTTTTTTATTCCTAAGTGAATTTGCTGAAAAGGGCCAATTTATGCAATTCGAGGGACATTTGGGGCCCAATATTTTTAAAATTCCACAGTAAAAAGTCTCCAAACGTTGTGATATCATAGAGGGGTCATTGTGTGAGCTAGCTGTGGTGAAATTTTAGTGGAACAATGGGAGATTTCATTTTTATTCCTAAGTGAATTTGCTGAAAAGGGCCGATTTATGAAATTCAAGGCACATTTGGGGCCCTATATTTTTAAAATTCCACAGTAAAAACTCTCCAAAATGTGTGATATCGTAGAGGGGTCATTGTGTGAGCTAGCTGTGGTGAAATTTTAGTGGAACAATGGGAGATTTATTTTTTATCCCAAAGTGAAATATTTGGAAAGTGACTATTTTTGCAATTTGAGGGACATTTGGGGCCCAATATTTTTAAAATTCCACAGTAAAAATAGTCCAAGCTTAGTGATACCGTAGAGGGGTCATTGTGTGAGCTAGCTGTGGTGAAATTTTAGTGGAACAATGGGAGATTTCTTTTTAATTCCTAAGTGAATTTGCTGATAAGGGCCGATTTATGAAATTCAAGGGACATTTGGGGCCCTATATTTTTAAAATTCCACAGTAAAAATGGTCCAAACTTAGTGATACCATAGAGGGGTCATTGTGTGAGTTAGCTGTGGTGAAATTTTAGTGGAACAATGGGAGATTTCTTTTTTATTCCTAAGTTAATTTGCTGAAAAGGGCCTATTTATGCAATTCGAGGGACATATGGGGCCCAATATTTTTAAAATTCCACAGTAAAAAGTCTCCAAACTTTGTGATATCGTAGAGGGTAATTGTGTGAGCTAGCTGTAGTGAAATTTTAGTGGAACAATGGGAGATTTCTTTTTTATTCCTAAGTGAATTTGCTGAAAAGGGCCGATTTATGAAATTCAAGGCACATTTGGGGCCCTATATTTTTAAAATTCCACAGTAAAAACTCTCCAAAATGTGTGATATCGTAGAGGGGTCATTGTGTGAGCTAGCTGTGGTGAAATTTTAGTGGAACAATGGGAGATTTATTTTTTATCCCAAAGTGAAATATTTGGAAAGTGACTATTTTTGCAATTTGAGGGACATTTGGGGCCCAATATTTTTAAAATTCCACAGTAAAAATAGTCCAAGCTTAGTGATACCTTAGAGGTGTCATTGTGTGAGCTAGCTGTGGTGAAATTTTAGTGGAACAATGGGAGATTTCATTTTTATTCCTAAGTGAATTTGCTGAAAAGGGCCGATTTATGAAATTCAAGGGACATTTGGGGCCCAATATTTTTAAAATTCCACAGTAAAAATGGTCCAAACTTAATGATACCGTAGAGTGGTCATTGTGTGAGCTAGCTGTGGTGAAATTTTAGTGGAACAATGGGAGATTTCTTTTTTATTCCTAAGTGAATTTGCTGAAAAGGGCCAATTTATGCAATTCGAGGGACATTTGGGGCCCAATATTTTTAAAATTCCACAGTAAAAAGTCTCCAAACTTTGTGATATCATAGAGGGGTCATTGTGTGAGCTAGCTGTGGTGAAATTTTAGTGGAACAATGGGAGATTTCATTTTTATTCCTAAGTGAATTTGCTGAAAAGGGCCGATTTATGAAATTCAAGGCACATTTGGGGCCCTATATTTTTAAAATTCCACAGTAAAAACTCTCCAAAATGTGTGATATCGTAGAGGGGTCATTGTGTGAGCTAGCTGTGGTGAAATTTTAGTGGAACAATGGGAGATTTATTTTTTATCCCAAAGTGAAATATTTGGAAAGTGACTATTTTTGCAATTTGAGGGACATTTGGGGCCCAATATTTTTAAAATTCCACAGTAAAAATAGTCCAAGCTTAGTGATACCGTAGAGGGGTCATTGTGTGAGCTAGCTGTGGTGAAATTTTAGTGGAACAATGGGAGATTTCTTTTTAATTCCTAAGTGAATTTGCTGATAAGGGCCGATTTATGAAATTCAAGGGACATTTGGGGCCCTATATTTTTAAAATTCCACAGTAAAAATGGTCCAAACTTAGTGATACCATAGAGGGGTCATTGTGTGAGTTAGCTGTGGTGAAATTTTAGTGGAACAATGGGAGATTTCTTTTTTATTCCTAAGTTAATTTGCTGAAAAGGGCCTATTTATGCAATTCGAGGGACATATGGGGCCCAATATTTTTAAAATTCCACAGTAAAAAGTCTCCAAACTTTGTGATATCGTAGAGGGTAATTGTGTGAGCTAGCTGTAGTGAAATTTTAGTGGAACAATGGGAGATTTCTTTTTTATTCCTAAGTGAATTTGCTGAAAAGGGCCGATTTATGAAATTCAAGGCACATTTGGGGCCCTATATTTTTAAAATTCCACAGTAAAAACTCTCCAAAATGTGTGATATCGTAGAGGGGTCATTGTGTGAGCTAGCTGTGGTGAAATTTTAGTGGAACAATGGGAGATTTATTTTTTATCCCAAAGTGAAATATTTGGAAAGTGACTATTTTTGCAATTTGAGGGACATTTGGGGCCCAATATTTTTAAAATTCCACAGTAAAAATAGTCCAAGCTTAGTGATACCTTAGAGGTGTCATTGTGTGAGCTAGCTGTGGTGAAATTTTAGTGGAACAATGGGAGATTTCTTTTTAATTCCTAAGTGAATTTGCTGATAAGGGCCGATTTATGAAATTCAAGGGACATTTGGGGCCCTATATTTTTAAAATTCCACAGTAAAAATTGTCCAAACTTAGTGATACCATAGAGGGGTCATTGTGTGAGTTAGCTGTGGTGAAATTTTAGTGGAACAATGGGAGATTTCTTTTTTATTCCTAAGTTAATTTGCTGAAAAGGGCCTATTTATGCAATTCGAGGGACATTTGGGGCCCAATATTTTTAAAATTCCACAGTAAAAACTCTCCAAACTTTGTGATATCGTAGAGGGTAATTGTGTGAGCTAGCTGTGGTGAAATTTTAGTGGAACAATGGGAGATTTCTTTTTTATTCCTAAGTTAATTTGCTGAAAAGGGCCTATTTATGCAATTCGAGGGACATATGGGGCCCAATATTTTTAAAATTCCACAGTAAAAAGTCTCCAAACTTTGTGATATCGTAGAGGGTAATTGTGTGAGCTAGCTGTAGTGAAATTTTAGTGGAACAATGGGAGATTTCTTTTTTATTCCTAAGTGAATTTGCTGAAAAGGGCCGATTTATGAAATTCAAGGCACATTTGGGGCCCTATATTTTTAAAATTCCACAGTAAAAACTCTCCAAAATGTGTGATATCGTAGAGGGGTCATTGTGTGAGCTAGCTGTGGTGAAATTTTAGTGGAACAATGGGAGATTTATTTTTTATCCCAAAGTGAAATATTTGGAAAGTGACTATTTTTGCAATTTGAGGGACATTTGGGGCCCAATATTTTTAAAATTCCACAGTAAAAATAGTCCAAGCTTAGTGATACCTTAGAGGTGTCATTGTGTGAGCTAGCTGTGGTGAAATTTTAGTGGAACAATGGGAGATTTCATTTTTATTCCTAAGTGAATTTGCTGAAAAGGGCCGATTTATGAAATTCAAGGGACATTTGGGGCCCAATATTTTTAAAATTCCACAGTAAAAATGGTCCAAACTTAATGATACCGTAGAGTGGTCATTGTGTGAGCTAGCTGTGGTGAAATTTTAGTGGAACAATGGGAGATTTCTTTTTTATTCCTAAGTGAATTTGCTGAAAAGGGCCGATTTATGCAATTCAAGGGACATTTGGGGCCCAATATTTTTAAAATTCCACAGTAAAAAGTCTCCAAACTTTGTGATATCATAGAGGGGTCATTGTGTGAGCTAGCTGTGGTGAAATTTTAGTGGAACAATGGGAGATTTCATTTTTATTCCTAAGTGAATTTGCTGAAAAGGGCCGATTTATGAAATTCAAGGCACATTTGGGGCCCTATATTTTTAAAATTCCACAGTAAAAACTCTCCAAAATGTGTGATATCGTAGAGGGGTCATTGTGTGAGCTAGCTGTGGTGAAATTTTAGTGGAACAATGGGAGATTTATTTTTTATCCCAAAGTGAAATATTTGGAAAGTGACTATTTTTGCAATTTGAGGGACATTTGGGGCCCAATATTTTTAAAATTCCACAGTAAAAATAGTCCAAGCTTAGTGATACCGTAGAGGGGTCATTGTGTGAGCTAGCTGTGGTGAAATTTTAGTGGAACAATGGGAGATTTCTTTTTAATTCCTAAGTGAATTTGCTGATAAGGGCCGATTTATGAAATTCAAGGGACATTTGGGGCCCTATATTTTTAAAATTCCACAGTAAAAATGGTCCAAACTTAGTGATACCATAGAGGGGTCATTGTGTGAGCTAGCTGTGGTGAAATTTTAGTGGAACAATGGGAGATTTCTTTTTTATTCCTAAGTTAATTTGCTGAAAAGGGCCTATTTATGCAATTCGAGGGACATATGGGGCCCAATATTTTTAAAATTCCACAGTAAAAAGTCTCCAAACTTTGTGATATCGTAGAGGGTAATTGTGTGAGCTAGCTGTAGTGAAATTTTAGTGGAACAATGGGAGATTTCTTTTTTATTCCTAAGTGAATTTGCTGAAAAGGGCCGATTTATGAAATTCAAGGCACATTTGGGGCCCTATATTTTTAAAATTCCACAGTAAAAACTCTCCAAAATGTGTGATATCGTAGAGGGGTCATTGTGTGAGCTAGCTGTGGTGAAATTTTAGTGGAACAATGGGAGATTTATTTTTTATCCCAAAGTGAAATATTTGGAAAGTGACTATTTTTGCAATTTGAGGGACATTTGGGGCCCAATATTTTTAAAATTCCACAGTAAAAATAGTCCAAGCTTAGTGATACCTTAGAGGTGTCATTGTGTGAGCTAGCTGTGGTGAAATTTTAGTGGAACAATGGGAGATTTCTTTTTAATTCCTAAGTGAATTTGCTGATAAGGGCCGATTTATGAAATTCAAGGGACATTTGGGGCCCTATATTTTTAAAATTCCACAGTAAAAATGGTCCAAACTTAGTGATACCATAGAGGGGTCATTGTGTGAGTTAGCTGTGGTGAAATTTTAGTGGAACAATGGGAGATTTCTTTTTTATTCCTAAGTTAATTTGCTGAAAAGGGCCTATTTATGCAATTCGAGGGACATTTGGGGCCCAATATTTTTAAAATTCCACAGTAAAAACTCTCCAAACTTTGTGATATCGTAGAGGGTAATTGTGTGAGCTAGCTGTGGTGAAATTTTAGTGGAACAATGGGAGATTTCTTTTTTATTCCTAAGTGAATTTGCTGAAAAGGGCCGATTTATGAAATTCAAGGGATATTTGGGGCCCAATATTTTTAAAATTCCACAGTAAAAATGGTCCAAACTTAATGATACCGTAGAGTGGTCATTGTGTGAGCTAGCTGTGGTGAAATTTTAGTGGAACAATGGGAGATTTCTTTTTTATTCCTAAGTGAATTTGCTGAAAAGGGCCAATTTATGCAATTCGAGGGACATTTGGGGCCCAATATTTTTAAAATTCCACAGTAAAAATGGTCCAAACTTAATGATACCGTAGAGTGGTCATTGTGTGAGCTAGCTGTCGTGAAACTTTAGTGGAACAATGGGAGATTTCTTTTTTATTCCTAAGTGAAATTTTTGGATAGTGACTATTTTTGCAATTTGAGGGACATTTGGGGCCCAATATTTTTAAAATTCCACAGTAAAAATAGTCCAAACTTAGTGATACCGTAGAGGGGTCATTGTGTGAGCTAGCTGTGATGAAATTTTAGTGGAACAATGGGAGATTTATTTTTTATCCCAAAGTGAAATTTTTGGATAGTGACTATTTTTGCAATTTGAGGGACATTTGGGGCCCAATATTTTTAAAATTCCACAGTAAAAATAGTCCAAACTTAGTGATACCGTAGAGTGGTCATTGTGTGAGCTAGCTGTGGTGAAATTTTAGTGGAACAATGGGAGATTTCTTTTTTATTCCTAAGTGAATTTGCTGAAAAGGGCCGATTTATTAAATTCAAGGGACATTTGGGGCCCTATATTTTTAAAATTCCACAGTAAAAATGGTCCAAACTTAGTGATACCATAGAGGGGTCATTGTGTGAGCTAGCTATGGTGAAATTTTAGTGGAACAATGGGAGATTTCTTTTTTATTCCTAAGTTAATTTGCTGAAAAGGGCCTATTTATGCAATTCAAGGGACATATGGGGCCCAATATTTTTAAAATTCCACAGTAAAAAGTCTCCAAACTTTGTGATATCATAGAGGGGTCATTGTGTGAGCTAGCTGTGGTGAAATTTTAGTGGAACAATGGGAGATTTCATTTTTATTCCTAAGTGAATTTGCTGAAAAGGGCCGATTTATGAAATTCAAGGGACATTTGGGGCCCAATATTTTTAAAATTCCACAGTAAAAATGGTCCAAACTTAATGATACCGTAGAGTGGTCATTGTGTGAGCTAGCTGTGGTGAAATTTTAGTGGAACAATGGGAGATTTCTTTTTTATTCCTAAGTGAATTTGCTGAAAAGGGCCAATTTATGCAATTCGAGGGACATTTGGGGCCCAATATTTTTAAAATTCCACAGTAAAAAGTCTCCAAACTTTGTGATATCGTAGAGGGGTCATTGTGTGAGCTAGCTGTGGTGAAATTTTAGTGGAACAATGGGAGATTTATTTTTTATCCCAAAGTGAAATTTTTGGAAAGTGACTATTTTTGCAATTTGAGGGACATTTGGGGCCCAATATTTTTAAAATTCCACAGTAAAAATAGTCCAAACTTAGTGATATCGTAGAAGGGTCATTGTGTGAGCTAGCTGTGGTGAAATTTTAGTGGAACAATGGGAGATTTCTTTTTTATTCCTAAGTGAATTTGCTGAAAAGGGCCGATTTATTAAATTAAAGGGACATTTGGGGCCCAATATTTTTAAAATTCCACAGTAAAAAGTCTCCAAACTTTGTGATATCATAGAGGGGTCATTGTGTGAGCTAGCTGTGGTGAAATTTTAGTGGAACAATGGGAGATTTCATTTTTATTCCTAAGTGAATTTGCTGAAAAGGGCCGATTTATGAAATTCAAGGGACATTTGGGGCCCAATATTTTTAAAATTCCACAGTAAAAATGGTCCAAACTTAATGATACCGTAGAGTGGTCATTGTGTGAGCTAGCTGTGGTGAAATTTTAGTGGAACAATGGGAGATTTCTTTTTTTATTCCTAAGTGAATTTGCTGAAAAGGGCCAATTTATGCAATTCGAGGGACATTTGGGGCCCAATATTTTTAAAATTCCACAGTAAAAAGTCTCCAAACTTTGTGATATCGTAGAGGGGTCATTGTGTGAGCTAGCTGTGGTGAAATTTTAGTGGAACAATGGGAGATTTCATTTTTATTCCTAAGTGAATTTGCTGAAAAGGGCCGATTTATGAAATTCAAGGCACATTTGGGGCCCTATATTTTTAAAATTCCACAGTAAAAACTCTCCAAAATGTGTGATATCGTAGAGGGGTCATTGTGTGAGCTAGCTGTGGTGAAATTTTAGTGGAACAATGGGAGATTTATTTTTTATCCCAAAGTGAAATATTTGGAAAATGACTATTTTTGCAATTTGAGGGACATTTGGGGCCCAATATTTTTAAAATTCCACAGTAAAAATAGTCCAAGCTTAGTGATACCGTAGAGGGGTCATTGTGTGAGCTAGCTGTGGTGAAATTTTAGTGGAACAATGGGAGATTTCTTTTTAATTCCTAAGTGAATTTGCTGATAAGGGCCGATTTATGAAATTCAAGGGACATTTGGGGCCCTATATTTTTAAAATTCCACAGTAAAAATGGTCCAAACTTAGTGATACCATAGAGGGGTCATTGTGTGCGTTAGCTGTGGTGAAAGTTTAGTGGAACAATGGGAGATTTCTTTTTTATTCCTAAGTTAATTTGCTGAAAAGGGCCTATTTATGCAATTCGAGGGACATATGGGGCCCAATATTTTTAAAATTCCACAGTAAAAAGTCTCCAAACTTTGTGATATCGTAGAGGGTAATTGTGTGAGCTAGCTGTGGTGAAATTTTAGTGGAACAATGGGAGATTTCTTTTTTATTCCTAAGTGAATTTGCTGAAAAGGGCCGATTTATGAAATTCAAGGGATATTTGGGGCCCAATATTATTAAAATTCCACAGTAAAAAGTTTCCAAACTTTGTGATATCGTAGAGGGGTCATTTTGTGAGCTAGCTGTGGTGAAATTTTAGTGGAACAATGGGAGATTTATTTTTTATTCCTAAGTGAATTTGCTGAAAAGGGCCGATTTATGAAATTCGAGGGACATTTGGGGCCCAATATTTTTAAAATTCCACAGTAAAAAGTTTCCAAACTTTGTGATATCGTAGAGGGGTCATTTTGTGAGCTAGCTGTGGTGAAATTTTAGTGGAACAATGGGAGATTTATTTTTTATCCCAAAGTGAAATTTTTGGAAAGTGACTATTTTTGCAATTTGAGGGACATTTGGGGCCCAATATTTTTAAAATTCCACAGTAAAAATAGTCCAAACTTAGTGATATCGTAGAAGGGTCATTGTGTGAGCTAGCTGTGGTGAAATTTTAGTGGAACAATGGGAGATTTCTTTTTTATTCCTAAGTGAATTCGCTGAAAAGGGCCGATTTATTAAATTCAAGGGACATTTGGGGCCCAATATTTTTAAAATTCCACAGTAAAAAGTCTCCAAACTTTGTGATATCTTAGAGGGGTCATTGTGTGAGCTAGCTGTGGTGAAATTTTAGTGGAACAATGGGAGATTTCATTTTTATTCCTAAGTGAATTTGCTGAAAAGGGCCGATTTATGAAATTCAAGGGACATTTGGGGCCCAATATTTTTAAAATTCCACAGTAAAAATGGTCCAAACTTAATGATACCGTAGAGTGGTCATTGTGTGAGCTAGCTGTGGTGAAATTTTAGTGGAACAATGGGAGATTTCTTTTTTATTCCTAAGTGAATTTGCTGAAAAGGGCCAATTTATGCAATTCGAGGGACATTTGGGGCCCAATATTTTTAAAATTCCACAGTAAAAAGTCTCCAAACTTTGTGATATCGTAGAGGGGTCATTGTGTGAGCTAGCTGTGGTGAAATTTTAGTGGAACAATGGGAGATTTCATTTTTATTCCTAAGTGAATTTGCTGAAAAGGGCCGATTTATGAAATTCAAGGCACATTTGGGGCCCTATATTTTTAAAATTCCACAGTAAAAACTCTCCAAAATGTGTGATATCGTAGAGGGGTCATTGTGTGAGCTAGCTGTGGTGAAATTTTAGTGGAACAATGGGAGATTTATTTTTTATCCCAAAGTGAAATATTTGGAAAATGACTATTTTTACAATTTGAGGGACATTCGGGGCCCAATATTTTTAAAATTCCACAGTAAAAATAGTCCAAGCTTAGTGATACCGTAGAGGGGTCATTGTGTGAGCTAGCTGTGGTGAAATTTTAGTGGAACAATGGGAGATTTCTTTTTAATTCCTAAGTGAATTTGCTGATAAGGGCCGATTTATGAAATTCAAGGGACATTTGGGGCCCTATATTTTTAAAATTCCACAGTAAAAATGGTCCAAACTTAGTGATACCATAGAGGGGTCATTGTGTGCGTTAGCTGTGGTGAAAGTTTAGTGGAACAATGGGAGATTTCTTTTTTATTCCTAAGTTAATTTGCTGAAAAGGGCCTATTTATGCAATTCGAGGGACATATGGGGCCCAATATTTTTAAAATTCCACAGTAAAAAGTCTCCAAACTTTGTGATATCGTAGAGGGTAATTGTGTGAGCTAGCTGTGGTGAAATTTTAGTGGAACAATGGGAGATTTCTTTTTTATTCCTAAGTGAATTTGCTGAAAAGGGCCGATTTATGAAATTCAAGGGATATTTGGGGCCCAATATTATTAAAATTCCACAGTAAAAAGTTTCCAAACTTTGTGATATCGTAGAGGGGTCATTTTGTGAGCTAGCTGTGGTGAAATTTTAGTGGAACAATGGGAGATTTCTTTTTTATTCCTAAGTGAATTTGCTGAAAAGGGCCGATTTATGAAATTCGAGGGACATTTGGGGCCCAATATTTTTAAAATTCCACAGTAAAAAGTTTCCAAACTTTGTGATATCGTAGAGGGGTCATTTTGTGAGCTAGCTGTGGTGAAATTTTAGTGGAACAATGGGAGATTTCTTTTTTATTCCTAAGTGAATTTGCTGAAAAGGGCCGATTTATGAAATTCAATGGACATTTGGGGCCCAATATTTTTAAAATTCCACAGTAAAAATGGTCCAAACTTAGTGATATCGTAGAGGGGCCATTGTGTGAGCTAGCTGTGGTGAAAATGTAGTGGCACAATGGGAGATTTTGCTTTTATCTCTAAGTGAAATTGCTTGAAAGTGATGATTTTTGCAATTTTAGGGAAGTTTTTGGCCCTATACAAGGAGTGCAGAATTATTAGGCAAGTTGTATTTTTGAGGATTAATTTTATTATTGAACAACAACCATGTTCTCAATGAACCCAAAAAACTCATTAATATCAAAGCTGAATAGTTTTGGAAGTAGTTTTTAGTTTGTTTTTAGTTATAGCTATTTTAGGGGGATATCTGTGTGTGCAGGTGACTATTACTGTGCATAATTATTAGGCAACTTAACAAAAAACAAATATATACCCATTTCAATTATTTATTTTTACCAGTGAAACCAATATAACATCTCAACATTCACAAATATACATTTCTGACATTCAAAAACAAAACAAAAACAAATCAGTGACCAATATAGCCACCTTTCTTTGCAAGGACACTCAAAAGCCTGCCATCCATGGATTCTGTCAGTGTTTTGATCTGTTCACCATCAACATTGCGTGCAGCAGCAACCACAGCCTCCCAGACACTGTTCAGAGAGGTGTACTGTTTTCCCTCCTTGTAAATCTCACATTTGATGATGGACCACAGGTTCTCAATGGGGTTCAGATCAGGTGAACAAGGAGGCCATGTCATTAGATTTTCTTCTTTTATACCCTTTCTTGCCAGCCACGCTGTGGAGTACTTGGACGCGTGTGATGGAGCATTGTCCTGCATGAAAATCATGTTTTTCTTGAAGGATGCAGACTTCTTCCTGTACCACTGCTTGAAGAAGGTGTCTTCCAGAAACTGGCAGTAGGACTGGGAGTTGAGCTTGACTCCATCCTCAACCCGAAAAGGCCCCACAAGCTCATCTTTGATGATACCAGCCCAAACCAGTACTCCACCTCCACCTTGCTGGCATCTGAGTCGGACTGGAGCTCTCTGCCCTTTACCAATCCAGCCACGGGCCCATCCATCTGGCCCATCAAGACTCACTCTCATTTCATCAGTCCATAAAACCTTAGAAAAATCAGTCTTGAGATATTTCTTGGCCCAGTCTTGATGTTTCAGCTTGTGTGTCTTGTTCAGTGGTGGTCGTCTTTCAGCCTTTCTTACCTTGGCCATGTCTCTGAGTATTGCACACCTTGTGCTTTTGGGCACTCCAGTGATGTTGCAGCTCTGAAATATGGCCAAACTGGTGGCAAGTGGCATCTTGGCAGCTGCACGCTTGACTTTTCTCAGTTCATGGGCAGTTATTTTGCGCCTTGGTTTTTCCACACGCTTCTTGTGACCCTGTTGACTATTTTGAATGAAATGCTTGATTGTTCGATGATCACGCTTCAGAAGCTTTGCAATTTTAAGAGTGCTGCATCCCTCTGCAAGATATCTCACTATTTTTTACTTTTCTGAGCCTGTCAAGTCCTTCTTTTGACCCATTTTGCCAAAGGAAAGGAAGTTGCCTAATAATTATGCACACCTGATATAGGGTGTTGATGTCATTAGACCACACCCCTTCTCATTACAGAGATGCACATCACGTAATATGCTTAATTGGTAGTAGGCTTTTGAGCCTATACAGCTTGGAGTAAGACAACATGCATAAAGAGGATGATGTGGTCAAAATACTCATTTGCCTAATAATTCTGCACTCCCTGTATTTTTAAAATTCCACACTAAAAAGTTTCCATACTTTGTGATATCTTAGTGGGGTCATTGTTTGAACTAGCTGTGGTGAAAATGTAGTGGCACAATGGGGAATTTTGTTTTTAACGCTTAGAGAAATGCTGAAATATAACTTTTTTTTACATTTGAGTGACATTTATAACAAAAATGCTTGTGGTATTCATTAAAACATTTCTTATTAGCATATATGTATGGTACAGCCTTTAATAGTCTTAAGAAAGTGCTAACAAATAAGTGTCTGATAGCTTGACTACTGTTTTAAACCTGTCTGATAGCTCCAAAACAGTGTCTGATGGCTTGACTTGGTTTTTTAAACTGTCTGATAGCTTGACTCCAGTTATTTATGGCCCTATAACTTACAAAAAAAAAGCAAAGAAGATGTAAACATTGGGTTTTTCTAAACTCAGGACAAAATTTATAAACTATTTAGCATGGGTGTTTTTTGGTGGTTGTAGATGTGTAACAGATTTTGGGGGTCAAAGTTAGAAAAAGTGTGTTTTTTCCATTTTTTCCTCATATTTTATAATGTTTTTTTATAGTAAATTATAAGATATGATGAAAATAATGGTATCTTTAGAAAGTCCATTTAATTGTGAGAAAAACGGTATATAATATGTGTGGGTACAGTAAATGAGTAAGAGGAAAATTACAGCTAAACACAAACACCGCAGAAATGTAAAAATAGCCTTGGTCCCAAACGGACAGAAAATGGAAAAGTGCTGTGGTCATTAAGGGGTTAAATTAGCATTAAATTACCTATTGCGTGTGATTTTGTTTAGCTTCCACCGAGTACTCCATTAAAATATTACACCTTTCCTCTACTCAACAGAAGTTCCCTGCACGCTAAAAATATTTATGTTGCAAAAATACTAAACTAAACCATTAAAGTATTACCGTTAATATAGCAGCCTTCAAGACGCACCTGCGGTTCTACGTCAACGTCACAGGTGGCTAAGCTGATTGATGTTTTGCGCGCTGCTTCCGCGCATACTATGGTGCGCGCGCAGCCATCAGCTCCTGTTGTGTAGGAGTGAATCAAGGAGTGGAGTTACTGTAGTCCCCTTCATTTGATTTTGAGGAGGACTGTGAGGTGGAGAACGATGGCGCACTCTGCCAGTACAAATCCCGTGGTAAGGGAGTTGTCAATGTCTTCAATTTCAATTTGAGGTTATTGTAATAAGCCAAATGTCATGGTTTGAAAATAGAGAAAAGTGCTACTAGACACTGTATAACGAATTTATAAAGATTAATCAGACAACTTTTGTATGTTACACACTGCGAAAAAGCAAACATCTAAAATGTGTGTATAAAATATTGCATAAAAGATTTTTTTAAGACTGTTGTTGAAGAATTGAGTTCTTGCATCGATTGCACCCCTCTTTTTAGTTTGTCAGTCTTTGCTCTTTCAGCTCCTGATACTTTTACAGGTTCAAAGAGCCATAAACGCCTATGTGAAACCCCCCCATAAATAAATGGCACCAGATCTTGACAAAATCCAGGAGACACGGAGCCACTGCTCTTAACATATAGGATTTTTATTTACCTATGGCCATATACAAATTCCTTCCTTGCACCTGCAAAAAATAAAAAGTATGGCTGTTTACCGTTTCATATAAATCTATCAATGCTTGAATCATACTATATTATAATAACTGCAGTATATGGTTTAAACCTTTTTTTCTGATATAATCTTAGGGTTGGCTGCTATTCTCTGGTCATGTACCGCAAAAGAATAATACAGTGTGAATGAGGACCCCAATACAAGCCAATTGTAAGCCAATTACATCAACAAAAGGAGTATTTTAGAGCACTATATCTATCTTTATAGGGCTATTTTATTTATGACTTTCTTAATACTGACTTTAAATCTTATAGAGAGCTCACATCAAAGGGATCTAAAACCCAAAATTGAAATGCACATGCTTATATTTATATATATTTTCTTTTCCGTGTTATATTTAAAGGGATACTAATCCCACATTTTTTTTTCATGATTCAGATAGAGCATGCAATTTTAAGCAACTTTCTAATTTACTCCTATTATCAATTTTTCTTTGTTCTCATGTTATCTTGATTTAAAAAAGCAGTAATAAAAGGTTAGGAACCGGCCCATTTTTAGTTCAGAACCTTGGTAGAGCTTGCTGATTGGTTTGTTACATTTAGCCACAAATCAGCAAGTGCTACCCAGGCGCTGAACAAAAAATGGTCCGGCTCTAAAGCTTACAGTACTTCTTTTTCAAATCAAGATAGCATGAGAACAAAGAAAAATTGATAATAGGAGTAAATTAGAAAGGTGCTTAAAATCTCATGCTCTATCTGAATCATGAAAGAAAAAAATTGGGTTTAGTATCCCTTTAAGCAAAAACTATTCTATTAAATGTCAGCACTGTTTTTATTTATTGAGTATATGTACATATGCCCTGTACACATGCATTCAAAGCCACACCTGCTGATAAAGCATATATTGCATCTGTTATGACTTAAAGGGACATGAAACCCAAAAATGTTTTCATGATTCAGATAAAGAATACCATTTTAAACAACTTTCCAATTTACTGCTATTGTTTAATTTGCTTTCTTCTCTTGTCCTTTACTGAAAGGTTTATGTATGAAAGCTCAGGAGCAGAAAAGTACCTAGGTTCTAGCTGCTGATTGGTGACTGCAGATATGATTGTTATTGGCTCACCCATGTGTTCAGTTAGAAACCAGTAGTGCATTGCTGCTCCTTCAACAAATGATACCAAGAGAATGAAACAAATTAGATAATAGAAGTAAATAAGAACGTTTTTAAAATTGTATTCTCTATCTGAATCATGAAAGAAAAAATTTGGGTTTCATGTCCCTTTAACTTGTGGTGCATAAATGCCACTGCCAGTTCTGAGCAGGCACGTTGCTTAAAGGGATACTAAACTCAATTTTTTTTTCTTTCATGATTCAGATAGAGCATGCAATGTTAAGCTACTTTCTAATTTACTCCTATTATCAATTTTTCGTTCTCTTGCTATCTTATATTGAAAAAGCAGGAATGTCAGGTTAGGATCTGGCCTTTTTTTTTATTCAGCAGCTGAAAAGAGCTTTCTGATTGGTTTGCTACATTTATCCACCAATCAGCAAGCGCTGCCCAGGTGCTGATCAAAAAATGGGCCGGCTCTTAAGCTTACATTCCTGCTTTTTCAAATAGAGCATGAGAACAAAGAAAAAATGATAATGGGAGTAAACTAGAAAGTTGCTTAAAATTGAATTATTTATCTGAATCATGAAAGAAAACAATTGTGTTTAGTATCCCTTTAATGGTACAGGTGGCATAGGTACAATCGCTGTGCTGCATTGCTCCCCCCCCCCCATCAGCTACAAGCCCTAGCACATTATTCTACCTAATGACTCAAAACAAATTAACACATAAAATTAATGGGGCCATAATAGATGAAAAATGACATGCTCTTATTCATTAGAGCAGGTTTCTTCAAACCACGGGTCATGACCCATCACTGTGTTGCAACACCATGTTTACTAGGTTGCGACTTGTGTGTTTGTGTTGTAGGAGAGTGTGTGTGTCATTACCTTTCACAACACTTAGAAGTTTGACTACAATCAGGGATAAAGTTTGCACACATTTTAGTCTCTTTGCCAAAAAATGCAGCTATCTTTTTGTTTATTACTTCAGAAATTCTCAAACCAAACAAAATTCGGGTCGCAAAGGTATGTGGTATTATGGCACTGGGTCTTGAGAATTTTTTTTTGAAGAACCCTGTATTAGAGCATGTCATTTTAAGATGATCGACTAGCGCTCCAGATTGGAACAGTGGCAGTTTCCGCACAGGACCGACAGTTCTCTGTGGATCCTGAATTTCTTAATATTCATCACAGGCAGTCCACCTCTGCATTTCCTTGCTTATCTACTTAATTCATTTTGCTTAGCCTATAATCTGTGTTTGTATGCAGCTAGCTGGTCCATACGGTTGTCTGAAACGCCAATATTTTCGTAACAATTTCCACCATTGTTCTATTAAAATGTGCTTGTGCTGCAAGATATAAAATAAAGATTAGTCTTTACTTTTTAGTTTTAGACTCCTGATTATTTTACCATTGACAGAAGATGTGATTGGTTTCTTTGTTTCTACTTTTATGTTGGCTGGCCTCTTTCATTTCCCCTACCTTGCCAGTTTGTTATGGGTGTATGAGCGTCCAATTGTCACACGTGGTGAAGTGGTGCCCATTGGTAAAGACACTACATGTAGCCATCAATAAGCAAGTGCTATCCAGAGTGCTGAACCTAAAATGGGCCGGCTCCTAAGCTTTATATTCCTGCTTTTTAAAATAAAGATAGCAAGAGAACAAAGAAAAATTGATAATGGGGTAAATTAGAAAGTTGCTTACAATTGCACGCTTCATTTGAATCATGAAATACATTTGTGTTTAGTATCCCTTTTTAAAAACACTTTTTTTTTTTTTTTTTAAATTATTTTTCTCATTTCAAGTTATACAGCAAACAATGTAATAATGCTTACATGAGCTATACAATACAATATCCGTTAAGGGTTTCAAATATAAACTAATCTAACAATAACAACACATACTCAATGAGTTCATCAGTCAGTCTTCTATAATAAGAACAAAGCATTCTCCGTCTAATCGGCTCTCAGAAGCGAAGTCAGTGAATAAATCTGTAGTTTCTTGTATCCTAGGAGTAGTTAGGTCAGCACCACTTCTCTTGTCCCAGGGTAGGAGAGCATCCCACTTCCACAGTGGATAATGGAGTTTGTTATGTGAGCCCTGAGAGTAACTTCTATAAAACCTATGAGTGCAGTGATTCTTCCCATATGAATCTAGCGTTATGAAAAAAGGTTGATTTATTACGCTTCATATATCCATACTCCTCTAAGTCTAAGAGTTCTGCCATCCTGCCAAGCCACTCCGACCTTGTAGGGGTTACCAGAGTTTTCCAGGCCCGTGCTATTAAGGATCTCACACTGTTCAGCCCTATCTGCAATAGAAATTACCTTAGTTTGCAGGGGGTTTTAGGGAGATCATTGAGTAGTGCAATTTTCAAAGATAGATTCAGATCTTTACCTAGAATTAACCGAAAATGGTACTCAACCTCCCTCCATAAGGGTCTAACTTTGGGGCAATGCCACCACATGTGAACTAAACTCCCTACTTCCCCGCACCCCCTCCAGCACATTCGGGACGAATCGGGATATATTGTGTTTAGTCTAGTTGGCGTCAGATACCAGCGTGTCAAGATTTTATAGTTCATTTCTAGTATCTGTGGGGACGTCGAGGATTTCCTGGAAAATCTAAAAATTCTATGCCAGTCCGTGTCGTCCTGTCCCAATGTCCCTTAACCATTTGGTTGTGTACAATGGTAAATGCGTATTATGGTGTGCAGTTAATAGTTTGCGTGATATCGAGAGGGAATGCCGTATCAAATTGCCAGTGTTACATAAGATCTCAAAGGGAGTGAGTGGTCTTAACAGGTCCTGTCTATGTTGCGAGGTTTGTATGAAGTGGTGTAATTGGGCATATTTTAACCATTTTGTATAAGTCCCATCTGCTACGTCTGAGAGTCTTTCTATCCCTGAGTTTTCCATTCTCCACAAAACGACATAAGGGGACCGTGTATCCCCATTCCGCCCATCTCTTGTATCCCTTGTCCAAACCACCTATCATTTCCACGTTTAAAACTATGGGGAATAAGGGTGATCTGCATGATGTGACAAGGGGAGTAGCCCTGACAATCTTGTCCCAGTTTTTAAAGAAATGTTTGTGCGAATCAAGGTGTTGACACTGCGGGGGCCTCAGCTCTCCTGGGACCCAGCACAGAGCTCGTACATGGGGGGCTTTAAGAATATGTGAGTCTAAGGAAACCCAGGCTTTACCATCTTGTGCTCCATGCCAATCCAATACTCGTTGCAGTGTGACTGCGTTATAATATTCTTCTATTTTAGGAAGCCCCACCCCCCCCAATTCAGATGTTCTATAAAGGGTGTTCCGATTAACTCTGGGCTTACACTTTCCCCAAACGTATACATTGATTTTATTCTGTAATTTTTGTATGTACCCACTGGGAAGATGTAGGGGAAGGGCTTGAAGTATGTATAATATCTGTGGTAGAGTGGTCATTTTTATAGACTGAATTCTTCCCCACCATGAAAGTGATCTTGTTGCCCATTCTGTGAGGTCTCTGTGAATGTTACGTAGTAAGGCGTCATAGTTTTTATTAAAGAGGGTAGAGTAGAGAGGGGATATATGTATACCTAAATATTTAATGGAGTCAGTCTGTAGTCGTAGAGGGCTTAAGGATGAAAGATTGCGAAATGCCCTGTCTGTCAACGAGATGTTTAGAATCTCAGACTTTGTTTTATTAATAAGGAAATTTGAAAACCTGCCAAATTCATCTATTTCAGTCATTACTGCTGGGATGTAGGCTGTAGGCGACGACACTGAAAACAGAACGTCGTCCACATACAAGGCAATTTTATAATCATTCGGGCCTATTTGGATGCCTTTGATGTCTTTGTTCCTACGGACATAGGAAGCCAGCACCTCCATCGTCAGTATAAACAATATAGGGGATAGAGGACAGCCCTGACGTGTACCATTTTTAATCGTGAAGGGGTCAGAGAGCATACCGTTAGCTTTCACTTTAGCACTAGGATGGGAATATAAACTGAAAATGCGTGAAATCATGTTACCGCCGAATCCAAAGGTGCTCAAAGTAACCTTAAGGAATTGCCAATTCGTTCTATCGAATGCTTTTTCACCATCCGTTGTGATATATACTGACTTAGTTTGGTGAAATTTGGCATATTCCATCAAGGAGATGGCTCTAATTGTGTTGTCTCGTGCTTCCCTTTGGGGGACAAACCCTACCTGATCTACATGTACTAACTCGCTCAGTATAGTATTGATGCGATTAGCAAGAATTTTACTGAAAATCTTAAGGTCAACATTTAATAAAGATATAGGGCGGTAACTGCCTGGGTCGTCTTGTGGCTTATCGGGTTTAAGGATTAATGAAATATGTGCCTGTAGCATGTCTGTAGAGAATTTACCAGAGTCATCTATGCTCTGAAATAAGGCTAAAAGGTGAGGTATTAGGAGATTCCTAAATGTCTTATAATATTGATTTATAAATCCGTCCGGGCCAGGGCTCTTGCCATTTGGGAGGTGAGATATGACTTTGTGAAGCTCCTGTACGTTAATTGGTCTTTCTAATTTGGCTCTCTGTTCCAGTGACAATTGGGGCAAACCTGCATCCTCAATATATTTTTGCAAATCTGCGTAATGTGTTACTGAGTCTGGGGATTCTAGGTTGTAAAGGGTTTTTATAAAAATTGCTAAATTGATTCGCGATTCCTTTACTGTCATAAACGAAAGAACCCTCTGCTGTTTTAATTTTATGTATGTGGCTTAGTCCCCTTCTCGATTTTAAGGCTCTCGCTAAATAAGGACCTACTCTATTACCCTCATAAAAAAAAAAGTCTTCCTCAATGCTAGGGCCTTTCTCTGTGCTTCCTTTAAGAGTATACTATTAATCTCTTTTCTAGTGGTTGTAAGATGAGCTAATAGGTTGGTATTCTTGGGTTAATTTTTATGTTGTAGTTCTAACCTCCTCAATTTATCATTCAATTCCCGAAGTGTAGAATTATACTGTTTTTTCATTTGGGCCCTTAGTTTAATAAATTCCCCTCTTATTACAGCTTTATGTGCCTCCCAGATCAAAAGAGAAGACTCAGCAGTGTTGTTAAATTGAAAATATTCTGATATGGAGGTAGTTAATGCTTGGACAGTCGGGGGGTGGTGTAACATATATTCCTTGAGTCTCCAAGTATGTGGGAATATTGGAGAGTCGGGCCAATTCAAGTCAAGGGAGATCATTGAGTGGTCAGACCAAGAGGTTGGTACTATGTCAGTGTCAGACGTTAAGGACAGCCCTGATTGGTCGATATATAGGTAATCAATTCTTGAGTACATGGCCCATGGATGTGAATAGAAGGTATAATTTTTTTTGTTGGGGATGTTGGATCCTCCACACGTCCACTAACCCCAATCTTCTGTAGCAGTTGAGAACAGCATCCGGGGGTCTCAATGGGGGTCTAGCTTTGTGAGTTGATGAATCCATAAGGGAGTCCATCGCAATGTTAAGGTCTCCCCCCAGTATCAGTGTGCCTTTCTGTGCTTCTAATACCATGGCTTGTAGACGTTTGAAAAAGGAAATTCTGCCGGAGCTGGGCCATATACATAGTCACTATTGTTACTGGTCTGTTAAATAGCAACCCAGTTACAATTAGAATTCTTCCTTCTCTATCCGAAACCAGATTGGTTAGCTGGAAGGGGACGCTTCTATGGAATAAGATTCCCACCCCATTTTTTTTTCTTCGAATTTGAGTTAAAAAACCCTATAGGGAAGTCTTTGGAAGAGAATTTGGGCTCGGCTTTAGTAAAGTTGGTTTCTTGTACAAGTACAATGGAACTCTTTTGTTTTGCAAACCAATTTAAAGCTATCGAACGCTTAGTAGGGGAGTTAAGACCCTTGGCGTTTTGGGAAATTATTCGAATGGGTCTATTCATTGTAGCTATAAGTGGAGGTTTGACACTGGTGTAAAAATGTGCATGTAATCTTACCTTGGTATATGTTCAGTATTGACTAGGGTGATGCTCTCCTCCCTGGGATTCATGACTCGGCGGTAAATGAATACTGCTGGCTTTGCTATGTATAAAGTAGACGTTCTTTTAGTAAAGAAAGCTTCTAGAACAGAGAAAATAGTCTTAAGCATTGAGTATACAAATAACAAAACCTTCAAACTACAAACAGAAGTACTCTGTTAGAGTAACCAAAAACTAGACCACTTAGAGGTCATTCTAAGCTACCTACTACAGGGGGGTAGCTAGTTACTGCAGCTGTACCTTACATTGTACAGTATACTTTTTATGCTACTAAAAGGAATGTGCAAAGTATGTAAAGAGCAGATACATAGTAGAACAGGAAAAATCAAATAAAAAAAAAAAAAAAAAGTAAAAATAAAAAGAACCGCAAGTGTAATCAGGCATACAACATATCTAACGTGAACCCTGTTCCAGGGAGCAGTCTTTCTGCAATTCAGAGTTCATCATAGAGGCAAGAGTCTAGCAGCTGGGGTCCATCCGGCCCTTGTACATATCATAGCTCTGTTCAAGTTAGAGATTTTTCTTTAGAGGTAGAAAGCTGCTTCATCTTCATAGAGGATTTGTGATTCCTATTCACTGTGGTCCATTTGGACCGCTGAGATTTTGGCTTATTTGGTTTAAGATTTGAAATGTCCAATTCTTCATCTAATTGAGGAACCTTGGGGATAGGGATGTTCAATTGCGAGCAAAAATTATCTAGATCTTCAATGTCTTGGTAAAAAGCTTCTTTGCCATCTTTTACTGCCTTGAGTGAGAAAGGGAAGCCCCAGCGGTAGGATATTCCTAAGTCCCTTAAGTGTGTAGTTAGAAAACTGATTTCTTTGCGTTTCGTGAGTGTAAGGGGACTCAGGTCGGCATATATCTGTATATTGGTACCTTCCCATGTGATTGGAGTTTTTTTCCTGGCAGCCGCCAAAATTTTCTCCTTTTCTTGGAAGTAATGACATTTTACTATGATATCCCGGGGAGGAGCAGAAGCAGCCGGTTTAGGTCTTAAGGCTCTATGAGCCCTGTCGAGTAAGATGCTGTCGTCTGTGTCCAGTAAATAATTGAATAGGGCCTGTAGATATTGTGGTATATCTGTCGTAGAGATCGTCTCAGGGACCCCTCTTATCCTCAAATTCTGCCGACGGCCCCTATTATCCAAATCTTCTATTTGGTTCTGTAGGCGTGTAATTTCCGTTGTTTGGCACTGTAGTTGAGCTGTGGTCAGATTAGTTGTTTCCGAAATTTCTTCAGCTTGTTCTTCCAACTGTACCACTCTATTACCTATATCTGTAAGATCTTTTTTGACCTCATCTAGACCATCTTTAACTATCTGGCTCACTCTGGACATCCAAGCAGCGAAATCCTCCTTAGAGGGTAGAAATTTCAGATCCGCTTTAGTGAGGGGACAGTCCTCATCATGCAGTGTGCTATCAGAGTCTTCTCTATCCTCTCCTGTGTCTAATTGTGAAGGGGTAAGTTGAGCTGTATTTGCACTCTCCAGGGTCTTAAAAAAGGCGCTCATTTTTGTTCCCTGCGAAGATGCTGCTTTACTGTGTTTTTCAGGCCTAGCCTGCCTTCTGGACGCCATTTTGTAACTGAACTCACTGCTCTGAGTTGTAAATCCCAGTTATAGTAGTATTTATAACAGTAGGCTACCGTACTGGGCTCTTTATAGTGGGCTTATCATAGTTTAGTAATCAAATAAAGTGAAAAAAATGTTATATGCACACCTCCGTTGTCTCTAACTGCCTTTCTTAATTCTCAGGGCCCCACTGAGATCCGGTGCATGCCTTTTGGGGGAAACTTTTATTTGTTTCTCTATGAATAGTGCGTTAGTCTCTGAACAGTTCTATGTTTGCTCTTTGGGGACCTAAAAAAAAAAACGTACCAACCCTGTTGTGGTCCAAGTTAGATCCTCCTCAGCAGCTCCTCTCCTGACACCCCGGCCGTTCAAATATAGCGTGGGATCTGTAATGGCGTCTGCTTTCACTTTGTGAGCAAGCTGTGTGCGGTCGCCTGTAAAGTCACTTCGCTAGGATGTGACACAATTACTCTTCTCCGCTTCTCTACCGCACTCCTAGATGTGTTCGGGCAGGTTCCCTGTAGTGCGCTGTCTTGGTATGCACCCGGGATGAACTTGCGGCTCGATTGCTCTTCACATGTGCGTTATAAAGTCTCCATCAGAGACTGGAGCCAACAGCCCATATCCACTCTTCTTACTGTTTGTTGTGAACAGAGATATTTGCCTCTTAGTAGCTTTAATGATATATAAGGTTATCAGCGCTACGGAGCATTGTAGTTATGCGGCCATGTTGGTCTCCGGCCGGCTCTGCCCCCCCCCCCCAAAAAAAACACTTATTTTTAAAATAGCAAATTTACTTTAACCCCTTGGCCCAATATGATGTGTGTGTGTGTGTGTATATACGTCATGTAGTACAAAGCTCTAGGCTGTTCCTGAGCTGCAGGCATCTGTCTGCATATGGTAAGGGAGCACGATTGGTGCTCTGGTTCCACATGAAGGTAGATGCCAGATCGTTAGTGACACTGTGTGTGTCACCGGGTGTGTCGATCATCTGCTGGTGTGGGAGGGAAAGCGGGAAGTGGTTCGGCGGCCCAGCAGGGGAGGGAGTGGACTGGGCTTATGCTGCAGAAAATAAAATTAAAGGGACACTGAACCCAATTTTTTTCTTTTGTGATTCAGATAGAGCATGCAATTTTTAAGCAACTTTCTAATTTACTCCTATTAAATTTTCTTCATTCTGTCCACAGTTCTGAACCAAAAAAATAGCTTAGATGCCTTCTTTTTAAAATAAAGATAGCAAGAGAGGCGGAGCCTGGCCACGCAGGGACATGGCTGCTTAAACCCTGGCTCCTATGCCCTGCGCCCAATGTTTTAATTTAATCCAAGGAAGCAGCCTTTAAAATTTAATCATAACTCAGGGTACTAATTTACAACCTCCCCTGGCACTGCATTGGAATTTATTCTGAGCTCCCCGCTATTCCTAGGGAGCTGTTAGCAGTTGCGGCCTAGTCAATATAGCGGAGGAACGGATCGGAGCTTCATAATTTGTGCCGCATCACCAACTCGATTTGCCGGAGATCACCCGACCGCTCACTGCCTATAGCGGTCATATGCGGGACACGGACTTTCCCCAGAGATAAGCCGGCAACCTCACCTGGATTCCAGCCGAAGGCGACACACAGCGCTTGGGCTGCGCTCTCTACGCGACCCGCTCGCCAAAAAAGGTACGTCAGTTACCAGAACCGGAGGATAAGGGGGCACTTTCAAATCACCTCCGATACATACCGCATATCTGTGGGGAAGCAGGACTTCCGATTAACATAACGAGCACAACGCTCAAACTTCTGGCTCACGGTGGCTGCTAACTATCAGGGGCTGTTAAGACCGACAAATGTACAGAAATAGACGAGTCTCTGGGCAACCCCACACTGACAAGCTACTGAGGGGAAACGATAATCTAGAGGGGGTGGGTTACAGAGAGCTGACAGACTCAGGAGGGGAATTGTGTGCCCTTACCCAGAATCTACCACGGACAGGCCTGTTTCCTCACTCTGTCAGCTTATACAGCAACACAGGACTTTGATCTGTCTGGGGGTTGCCTCATTGGCAGGGCCTAGATCAGGAGAAGATCCTTTTTACATCGCATATAGCTCAATAGAATTATATCCTTTAAGTCCCTTATTAGCAATGTCCAGCAGAAAAAACACAAAGGGGGACAAAGGGCCTAAAAGTGCCAGCCTTACCAACTACCTAAAGATGGCATCAGCTGGGCCTGACCAAGCAGGCAATGAACCCACGACATCATCCCCCCCCCTCAACAGCTATCTCTGATGCAATACTGCCAACACAAACACAGGGACCACTATCTGGAGAGGACCTTAGTGTTCATTCCACTAAAGCTGACATTAATGTGGTATTGTCTGAGATGAGAACCCTCTTTGGAGACTTAAAAAAAGATTTCCATCAGGTTAGCCGGCGGGTCTGCACCTTGGAGACAAAGCAAGAGAATATGCAAGCTCAAGTGACGGCTAACACCCAGAGAGCTCTTGCCCAGGAGGGGGATATTCAATTTCTGTTGTCCAGGGTTGAGGACCTGGACAACAGAGGCAGGCGGAACAACCTCAGGATTAGAGGAGTCCCAGAAACGGTCAATAATACAGCAATAGACGGCTATTTACAGGACTTGTTTCGTACCATAAAGGGCACACCAAGTTCCCCGGATGTTCTCTTGGAGAGGGCGCATCGTGCTCTCCGACCTAAACCATCCCCCAAAGCCCCCCCACGAGACATTATAGTGAAATTTTTAAGTTACAGAGACAAAGATGCGATTTCCCAGAAAGCAAGAGCCATTAAAGATCTTACACATGCCGGCATTCCTATTCAAATATTCTCTGACTTGAGTCAACTCACGTTACAGAAGAGAAGAAACCTACGGTTTTTAACAAGCGCACTTCAGTCCCATAAGATACAGTACAAGTGGGGTTTCCCAGTTTGCCTCATCGCTGCTTGCAATGGGAAACAGGCAATTTACAGAACCCAGGAAGACCTACAGGATTTCTGCAAAACACTGGACATTGATGTCCCTACCCCAGGGGAGGAGATTGCTCCCCCAAGAGACTAGAACATGCGGAATAGTTCTTCATTGACATAATGCCTGTTTGGCACTGGAATGCAGAGACACCCTCCTGGATTTCAGATAAGTAATGTATTCACAATATTACACTGTCGATGAGCTCTCTTCATTGTGACTGTCCACTGGCTCCACTTATGCTCTCTGTGTGACTTGGCTGTCTTTATTTGATAGGCGAAGACCACACTTAAAAGTTACCCAAAATACCACTTGGACTATGCACGGGGCCCACTAGCACACTACTAAGATAAGCTCCTATGGCCAGAAGCATAACAAGGCCTCTATAGCTATAGTGTGTATACCTAATCTAAAATAGTGCACTAGGCAGATGGTAAATAATCATTTAAGATGTTACATGTGTTATGCTATTATTGTTTTGTTTTGTGTTTTTGTGGGGTGGGGGGAAAAAAGAAAAAATATGACTGGCCCTGGGCCAAGGTTCCTTACTGAGTTGGGGATTATGTTTGGATTGAATTTGTTTAACTAAACATTTTGTCACTTTTGACTGCTTATAACGAATGGATGCCCACACCACACGCTAATCATTATATAGGCTTTTGTACTTATTATTCTATTATTAATGTTTTTATATTGACATTTGCTTTGTGTAACCTTAAAAAATCCATTAACTGTGTTTTACATGATAATGCTTCTTTCTGTGCCTTATTACTACATGCTGCTCTGAGTTCCTTTTGAATGTCTACCTTGTCTGGGCATAATATGCCCCTTCCTTTTATCCTTTATCCCTTATCTAACGGCATTGGGCGTGGGGACACAGATCCCACACCTTTTCTCACTTCCTTATTTTCTATTCTTTTTGGTCGCTGCCTTGGCTGGTCGCCCTCAGCGGCGGCTCAGCCAACTAGCGCCTCTCCCGGCCACTTTCCATTTTTTGGATATAGTGACCGAAACTTCTGTTTCTTATATACTATCTTATTCCCACCTTGCTCTTTCTCTTACTAGGCTATAACTTCCTTTATTTCCTTTATCTCATTGCCCCATCTATCTTTCCTTTAATCTTACATTGATCCATCTCCTTTCCTCCCCCCTAACCTCCTCTGTCTCCCCCTCCCCCCCCCTTTTTTTTTTTTTTTTCTCTTCCCCTCCAACATGGCCGCGCACGGCACGCACACCTTGTCCTTTATGACTTTAAACGCTAAAGGATTAAATATCCCAGAAAAGCGGTCACATCTAATTAGAGATGGGATACGGGCACACTGCGACATTATGTTTTTGCAGGAGACCCATTTCTGTAGAGGTAAGGAACCAAAGTGGTTTACCCCTAAATTCCCAACCTCCTTTTTTGCCTCAGGGCCCTCTAAGAAAAATGGGGTAGGCATCCTGATAAAACACTCTTCCCCATTCTCCCCCACCCACATCGAACGGGACCCGGAGGGTCGCTATCTGCTTGTAGTGGGCACTCTCTTTAATAGAATGGTCACTCTTGTCAATGCCTACTTCCCTAACCAACACCAGAACAAATTTATGTCCGTCCTCACTAATAAAATCTCAGAACTACGTAAGGGTGCCTTGATTCTAGGAGGGGACTTCAATGTCCCCCTCAATCCAGTTTTGGACACCTCCGCAATGACAGCTTCAGTTGCCAAAAAGGTACTTCGACAATGCAATGCTAGACTGGAGGAACTAGCGGTACACGACACTTGGCGCACACTTTACCCTACAAGACGTGACTACACTTTTTATTCCCACCCGCATGAGGTTTATAGCAGAATTGACTACTTCTTTACTGACCAGTCGACCTTAGCGGGGGTCATGTGTACTCAGATACTCCCGATGACTTGGTCTGACCACTCCCCGGTCATTTGTAAAATAAACTGGCCCTCTGTACCGGACAGGCCATTCATCTGGAGGTATGATGACTTGTTGTTGAATAACCAAGTGATCCAGAATCAAATTGAAACTAAATTGAGAGATTATTTCCAAAACAATGAAACTGGGGAGGTGTCGGACCAGATGGTGTGGGAGGCACACAAGTGTGTACTCAGAGGTGAGCTGATCCAACAAAAAGCACATCAATCTAAACAACTTAGACTTAAATACACTGCCCTTCTAAAACAGATAAAAACACTGGAGGCCAGACACAAAGTGACTCCCACTGACTCACAACTTAAACGGGACTTGACACAGGCTAGAAAAGAAATACAGGACATGCACTCCAGAGACCACCAGGTTCTAGCTCTAAAGCTACAGCAGAAATACTACGAGTTTGGAGATAAACCCGGAAAGCTTCTGGCAAGAGCCTTAAAGAGAAGGCAATCTAAATCCCATATCCACACCATTTTAAATCACCAAAACCAACCCTGCTCGGATAGCCCAGCTATAGCAGAGGTATTACGCTCGTATTACCAAAAACTTTATAATTTACAAAACGACGTTGTATCACCCCAAAATACCGCGGAAGCCCCACACGGGTCCTCTATAGATTCATACCTGGATTCCCTAGCTCTTCCGGCTCTGACCGAGGAGGAGAGAGAGAGTCTGGAAACAAACATTACTGTGGAAGAAGTAACTAAGACTATAGAGAGTCTGCCAGCAGGCAAAAGCCCAGGTCCAGATGGGTTTAGTGTAAAATACTATAAAACCTTCAAAGAAATTTTGTCACCTCGCCTCCCTGTTTAACGGGATCGGGGGTGCTAATGGCTTCCCGTCATCCATGTTACTTGCACATGTCACCACTATCCCGAAACCAGGGAAGACACCAGATCGACCTGGAAATTTCAGGCCGATCTCACTTTTAAATGTGGATTTGAAGATATTCGCAAAAATTCTTTCGTTGCGATTAAACAAATTCCTACCCCGACTGGTATCTCCGGACCAGGTGGGGTTTGTCCCTGGAAGGGAGGCCAGGGACAATACCATCAAGGCTACCCTCTTAGTGAATTATGCGCAACTTAATAACATTCCCTCGGTGCTTATATCAACAGATGCCAAGAAGGCTTTTGACAGGGTCAGCTGGAGTTTCCTCAAAGCTGTCCTGTCAAAAATGAACATTGGCCAAATTTTTATGCAAAAGATTTTCTCCCTTTATTCGGACCCTACGGCACAAGTAAAAATTAATAACATTCTATCGGACCCCTTCAAAATTTCAAATGGCACCCGTCAGGGTTGCCCTTTGTCCCCTTTGTTGTTCGCTCTATCCATTGAGGTATTGGCGCAAAAGATTCGGGACAACCAACAAATTTCTGGAATTAAGATAGGCGACCGCGAGCATAAAGCCTCCTTATACGCGGACGACATCTTGCTCTCAGTGACGGATCCCGTGACTTCAATCCCGGAAATCCTTCGGGAATTTGAGGATTACGGCAGAGTGTCCAATTTCCACCTAAATCACACTAAGTCAGAAATCTTGAACATCAACCTACCTCAAGCGGACTTAAACCGCATTTCAGACATCTGCAACCTGCGAATAAAAACCTGCACGCTCAAATACTTGGGGATAAACCTTACCCCTAGAGTGGAGAGCCTTTTTGAAGCCAATTATATCCAATTATCGCAATCCATTTTGGGGGACCTCTCGTCGTGGAAAAATAAAAAAATTTCGTGGTTGGGCAGGATAGGAGTGGTGAAAATGAATATTCTTCCTCGAATTTTATACTATTTTCAAACCCTCCCAACTCCGTTTCCTGCTCATTATTTATCAAAGTTACAGGGTCATTTAGAGGAATACATATGGGGAGGCCTTAGACCGCGGGTTTCCAAAAACACCCTTTATTTACCAAAGGAGAAGGGCGGATTGGGTATTCCAAACCTCTTACTTTATAAAAAGGCCATTAATCTCCAACATCAGGTGGAGTGGTGTACCAACTCTATGGATAAAACATGGGTCCAGATGGGTCAGACAATAATAGGGGTACAGAACGTGGGCTCACTGGGATGGATCTCGGGCAAAAACAGACCTAAAGTGATTGGTCTATACCCATTCATGCAGGAATTTTTCTCACAATGGGATAAATCACTTGTGGAACATCCGCACACTTCCTCTACCCCCTCCCCTTTAACACCTTTCGTACACAACCCTGACATACCATTCTCCAACTCAACTCAGTTGAACGTCAATAAAACGCACCTGGATCAGACAATGTTTCATAGGTTGTTGTCAAACAAAAACTTCAAAGATCTTGAAGAATTGACTGAATCAGGTCTTAATATTTCATGGTTTTTCCACAGACAGTTACGACACTACCTATTTACTCATAAAAAAGCGGATAACATAACTAGACAACCGACTCTCTTGGAATCACTATGCTTGTTAACCTCCACTCCGAAGCATCTGATATCTATCATGTATAGATTATTGACGTTTCACAAAGACTTCTGCACACCTACCTTTGTTAGGCAATGGAATCATGAACTAGGCCAGGCTCTCACAGACACTGAATGGCAAAACATATTCCACAACCATACCAGAGCCTCGGTTTCGGCCAGCACCCTAGAATCCAACTATAAATTTCTGTCCCGCTGGTACCTCACACCAGTTAGACTTAAAAAAATATACAAAAAATCGGACGGTAGATGTTGGAGGGGCTGCGGGGAGGCGGGCTCCGTTCTCCATATATGGTGGTCTTGCGAGTTGATCCAACCGTTTTGGAGAGATGTGCTGGACAGGATAGAGTCTATATTGGGCGTTACATTGCGGAGGTGTCCAGATCTCCTGTTATTTCATGGGCTACCTAAACTGATAGAGAAACCCAAAAAACATCTCTTGTACATACTACTAAATAGCGCAAAAGTTCTTGTCCCTAGGCATTGGAAAACAGAATCCCCCAGATTTCAGACTGGGAATCCCAAGTAGATAGGAATCTATCCCTAGAGAGGTATCGTTATATGAGGGATGATAGAATTGAAATCCACGAGTACATGAAAGAACTCTGGAAACCTTTAATTAGATGAAATCTATACTGCAGGGCCCTCCGGTCTCCTTCCTTAAGGAGTGTGTGGTTTCGTGCGGGGTTGTATGATCCCCCCCCCCCTTTTTTTTTTTTTTTTTCCCCTCCACCCTTTCACCCTCCCCCTTCCTGACGGTGAACTCCCCTTCCCTTCCCATCCCCTTTACTGTGATCATCAATACTTACTTTCTCCCACTATTACTCCTCATCTGATTTTCTTTCTTTCTTTTTCTACCTTTTCTTTCTCTCAGGATATACATTTGAATTTCAGCTGTGTATCTCACTTTATGTTAATAAGTGTGTTTGTTACTACACCCGAGCTAGTTTCGTCATAACTGTATACTTATGATTGCCTGAGTGTCTTACATAGCGGATAGCTACATATTGACTTTTGGAGTCTAACATGCACACTCTGGGGTCTTGTTCCATGGACTTGAAGTAAATGACTCTGAATGAATATCACTCACCAATTTGCTTGTTCCTCGCCTTAACCCAGATTTCTTATGTTGGCTAAAGTTTCAGTATGTTGAAAAATGGGGAAAAAAAAAAAAAAAGCCATATTTTGTAGCAAAGCTTGTCGTAATTTACCATTTCACTCATTGGTGTATTGTACTTTGACGATTTTCAATAAAGCTTGTTTGAAAATAAAAAAAAAAAAAAAAAAAAAAAAAAAAAAAAGATAGCAAGAGAACGAAGAAAAATTGATAATAGGAGTAAATTAGAAAGTTGCTTTAAATTGCATGCTCTATCTGAATCACAAAAGAAAAAAATTGTGTTCAGTGATCCTTTAAGGAAGAGGGAGGGATGGGGTGCTGCACTACAAAAAAGGAGTGGAGTACGGGTGGGGATCCCTAATTTAAGATCGCTGGTAGGGGGGAGGTCACTACACTACAGAAATAAAGGGGAAGGGTTAGAGAGCTATTTGGGAGGGATCATGGAGGTGGGAGGGTTGAGGGGGATCCCTACATTGCAGTAAAAAAATGGGTGGGAGAGAGCTGCGGGTTAGGTATCAGGGGGTGGGAGGAAAACAGGGTGCCAGGAATCAGACTGAGAAGAGAAGTGCAAAAATAATAACACCTTTATTAATAGCAAAAAATAATAAAAAGTCCACAAGTCAAATAACAAGCCAGGAATCAAAACCAGAGCTGGTAGTCAGACGAGCCGAGTCAGGAGCCAAAGCGAATAGTCAGACGAGCCGGAATCAGGAACAAGGAAAACGGCAGTCAGGAACAAGCCAGGGATCAGGAACCAGGAAGGACGTCAGGCAGCCAGGTAATACTCAAGGAACTCTCACAAACAGGTCTGAGACAACGCAAAGGCAAATCATACTGAACAGAGGCCCTTAAAATAAGTGATGACATCACAATTCTGAGACTGCATCCTGTCTCACATGGATGATGCACACCAGTCTGGCCATAAAAGGAAGTGCAGGAATTGAGCAGCATCCCCCACAATGCACCATAGTCAGGAAGAGAGGTGATTAAAATGGCTGCCAGCAGCACATGGCAGACACAATAGAAAAATACCCAAACAGAGTATAGTATAGGGGCGCTATCATAAAGAGTGTATAGTAAATATGACTAAATATATGTATACACAAAATATAATTGTTCTCCACAAGTAAAATTAAACCAATGGTAAATTAGAAATAAATTTAGCAGGGTTATATACACACATTAATATATGAGTACAAAAAGTCCCAAATATACAAAAGATGGTCACAATAGTATCCAAGATGAGATTATAACGATATCTGGCAGCTCTCCTCGAGGTATAAGGCCATCCACATCAAGAAATTTCTATAAAGAAGCAGAGAAGGCGCCACATAGCATAATTCTGTGAGATAAACCAAGTAAATATAGATAACTCTAAAATAAAAGTGTTTATTTTAACACATTTAAAAACACAGCAACGCGTTTCTCAGTATCCAGTACTGTTTCCTCAGCCTGAGGAAACAGTACTGGATACTGAGAAACGCGTTGCTGTGTTTTTAAATGTGTTAAAATAAACACTTTTATTTTATACTACTTGCTACCTTGTTTGTCTGGACATTCCTGCATGGTATTTACACCTGATATTGCTGGAGTTGACAAAACACCTGAATCAAACAATACCATTATCCTGTGATCACCACCTGGCATTGGGGGAGATCTTGCCTGTGAGGAGAGTTTTACCGGACAACTCTAAGGTTCCGGCATGCCCAGCCTGCATCACATCTTGATGCTTTATTAAACGTGAGTGCATCTGAGTTATCTATATTTACTTGGTTTATCTCACAGAATTATGCTATGTGGCGCCTTCTCTGCTTCTTTATAGACATGGCAGACACAACAGGGAAAAATCCCTGACAGTACCCTCCCCTCAACTACCCCTCCCCCGCGGGAGGACAAAAGGCTTATTGGGGAAACGGGCATGGAAGGCACGGAGGAGGGCGGGAGCATGCACATCAGAGGAGGGAACCCAAGAACGCTCCTCCGGACCATAGCCTCTCCAGTGAACCAAATACTGTACACGGCTCCTGGACATACGAGAGTCAATAATGCTGCTGACCTCATACTCCTCATGGTTGTCAACAAAGATAGGACGGGGACGAGGCTACACAGTGGTAAACCGATTACAAACCAATGGTTTCAAGAGGGAGACATGAAAAACATTGGAGATGCGCGTAGCAGGAGGAAGGTCAAAAGCGTAGGCCACAGGATTAACCCGTCTGAGTATTCGAAAAGGACCAACATAACGGGGAGCCAATTTATTGGAAGGCACACAAAAGTTCAAGTTGCGGGAGGACAGCCAAACTCCCTCACCAACCTGGTAGGAAGGTGCGGGCAGACGTCTACGATCAGCCTGGAACTTTTGGCGCTGCATAGAACGATGAAGGCAATCCTGAATCTGCACCCACGTGGAACGGAGTTCCTGGAGATGCTCCTCCAAAGCCGGAATACCCTGAGACATGAATGAATCGGGCAACAAGGATGGTTGAAACCCATAATTTGCCATGAACGGGGATGTCTTGGAGGAAGCATTAATAGCACTATTACGAGCAAACTCTGCCCAAGGTAACAGTTCAGATCAATTATTGTGGTGATCTGAGACATGGCAACGGAGGAACTGTTCCAGAGCTTGATTACACAGTTCCGCAGCCCCATTGGATTGAGGGTGATATGCCGAGGAGAAGGAAAGCTGGATCCCCATTTGAGCACAAAAGGAACGCCAAAATCTGGAGACAAACTGGCTACCCCAGTTCGACACTATCTCCTTGGGTAACCCATGTAAACGGAAGACCTCCCGGGCAAAAATTGAAGCAAGCTCCTTAGCGGTAGGCAGCTTCATCAAGGGAATGCAATGTGACATTTTAGAAAAACGGTCAACCACCATAAGGATAACAGTATTGCCATTGGAAACAGGGAGCTCGACAATGAAGTCCATGGAAAGATGTGTCCAAGGGCGCTCACCATTAGCAATAGGTTGAAGAAGACCCACAGGAAGACGTCGAGGAGTCTTATTCTGTGCACAAACTGAGCAGGAGGCAACATACGCAGCAACATCAGAACAAAGACCTGGCCACCAGAATTGTCAAGTGACAGACCAAATCATTTGGTTCTTGCCTGGGTGACCTGCGGCTTTAGGATAGTGGTAAGTGTGCAAAAGTTTAGTTAGAAGATTCTCAGGAACAAAACACTTACCACTAGGTTTCTCAGGAGGTGCATTGGTTTGTGCAGCCAGGATCTCCTCCCCCAAGGGAGAAGTCAAATTAGTACGTATGGTAGCCAAAATATGGTCAGGATATGTATAACAGGAGTAGGTACAGACTCCTCCTTGGACAGAGGCGGAAATTGTTGAGAGAGGGCATCAGCCCTAACATTCTTACTACCAGGCAGGTAGGAGACCACATAATTAAACCAAAACAAAAATAGCGCCCATCTGGCCTGTCGGGGCGACAAACATTTTGCTTCAGATAGATAAGTTAAATTCTTGTGGTCAGTAAGAATGAGCACTGGCACACTAGTACCCTCGAGAAGATGCCTCCATTCCTTAAGTGCCAAAATTATGGCCAGTAATTCCCTGTCGCCAATTTCATAATTGCACTCCGCTGGAGACAATTTCTTAGAAGAAACCACACGGATGCACGGAACCGTCAGGCGTAGGAAGTTGAGACAAGAGGGCACCTACTCCAGTCTCTCAGACGCATCGACCTCAAGAACGAAAGGCAGGACAGGGTTAGGATGAGCCAGAACTGGAGCGGCAGCAAAGGCAGTCTTAAGACTATCAAAGGCCTTATTGGCAGTAGGTGACCAATGGAGTGGATCATTCTCTTTACGGGTCATGTCTGTGATAGGTTTGACCAAGGAAGAAAAGTTTTTTTTTTTTTTTTTTTTTTAAGATTTTTTATTGAGGTTGTGCATGTTAAACAACAGAGAAGGAACATCACATCACCCAAATAACACAGTGAAAAGCGTACTTATTAGAAACAGAAGTAACCTCAAGTCAATAAAACTTACAAGCAATATTAGGTATGAAATGTGGATCATATTCGGGTGTTGTGTAAAAATGTCTTAGACCTCAGTTTTATTATAAGTTTCTTATATTTGCTTCCTCTTTTGAGACTAGGGATCACTCTTGGACCCATGGAGAGTAAAACAAACTAGAAGAGGAAATTAGTTTATGAAATGGCCACTCTTGGGCCTAGCTGTTTAAATAGAGGTGGGGGGAGGGGAGTTCAGCAGTCAAGAGCTGCTCAAATGTGAAGATAGGGATGGGGACTGGGCTCATGGCTGCTAGCAAAACATAGTTTTGTAATATAATAAAATATAATATAAGCAGGATGGAGTTTCTGTCTATTGGGAGTTGACATGTATATAATGAAGATAATAAGAGTATATGTTATAAATAAGTAAAGGAAATGCCTATTCTTAAAAATAATGGGTAACTGAGAAGAGATGACCAGTAGGTTAGATAATTAAAGGATCCCATTGAATAGGAGAGGGGTAGTTTTTAAGTTGAGGGGTAAAATGGATTCCATAAAGAGGCCGAATAAAGAGTGTTGGATAGAGTTAGGGCATATAAGGGCAAGATGGAGGGAGTTAGAAGCTATTGGGGCATATAGGTATATGGTGCAATTAGTCCTTTAGTGGGGTAAGTGAGATTCGGTTCTAAATACAATCCGCTAAGTATAAGCCTAAGACCCTGAGGTGGGAGAATATGCAAGATCTGAAGCAGTATTACACACTTTTTTTACAATTAGGGCCCATGTGCATAGCTAATATGATTTTGTCTGCTAAAACCAGGGCTCTCAACTCACTCATCTCTTAAGCATATGGAAAATGCAATGCCCACTATAGGGCTATTAGCAAGGTTATAGTTGGCGGCTATGACTGTCTGCCATGTGCTTATGGCTTAACAAAACTGAATCAGTGCCCCCAGGGTCACCTAGCATAATACAACATGGTTCAACAGTGTGAAATAATTGTTACATCTTATACATATAATAAATTCTACTATTAGCTGGATGCTAAAACAAGAAAGAAAAAAAAAAACTGAGAGAAGAGGCAGGGGGATAAATAAAGTCCACATGCAACACCCATACAATTACAGACTCTGTAGTCATTTCCCCTAGGAGAGAAAGGATCAAAAGAACAGATTTACAGCTAGCCTATACCATCCCTGCTCAAGTCCAAGCTGCTGCATGGGAAGTCCCGTTCCGTATACATATCCTTGGCTGAGATCAAGAGAAAATTATTGCAGTCCCTTGTGCAGAGTTGTCTTGGAGGGGTATATGTCAGTACCGTGACCCACTCAGAGAAATGCTTTATTATGAGGCAAGTATAGTGGCTTCCCCCTTGGCCTATCCAGGAGCCGGCCGCATCTCCAGAACAGGCCACCGGGAGCTGAGGGGCAATTGTTAGGCTGCTATCTGTAGCTGAACTAATCCATTGCAAACTCGCTGCAGGCTCACCAGATGTAGATTGCTCGAGGTTATATGGGAAGGCACTGTTCGGTGTCGGGGTTTGCTACAATGACATCGTTGGAGCGTGTGAGGTAAGTAGATCGGATGTTTTTAGGCTTCCTCCTGGGCTGTTCACCTTCACGGATCTTGGAGTCTCCTGCTTAGGCTCTCTGGAGCTGACGGTTAGAGACAAATCTGTTGCAAAAACATAACTCCGGTGCTACATTGGGAGCGTGCTTAGATGAGAGTGACGGCTGGGCGCCATCTTTCTTGCAGGCCTCCCTGAGTTCAGTGCTGAGGCGCTCAAACTGTGCATCCATCTTTCGGGAAAGATCTTGGAATAAGGATAGTGCGGTAAGGCTAAAGTCCTCCATCCTGCTATATGTAGCCAGCAGACCACTAAGCCGATTGAACCCGGGTTACCGGGGGGGGGGTTAGATTAGTTGGAGAAATATAAATATGCAGGCCGTCACCAGTAACATACAGTTATGCCACAGAGAGTTCCGGATATGATAATCCCCTTAGGGCTTCAGTTCTCAGATACGAATGTTAGTATAAGACAATCCTGGGACCCTGAAAGAAAACCATCAGGCTTAAATGATCGATGTAGTTTTTTGCAGGCTCCAGCGAACGGTGATGGCCTCAGGTCTTAATAGGTTAAATCAGCTCCTGTTTAGACTGAAGGGATCATGTGTTTATTTGAGCAAAATAAGTTATATCCCCAGTTTATTCATGAATCCGAAGAATATCCCCTGGAGCTTCATAAAGTGCGACTGATCATGGCCGCCTCTTAGCCACTCCCCAAGGAAGAAAAGTTTTTAATAAACTTTCTATAGTAATTGGCGAACCCCAAAAAACGTTGAATAGACCGAAGACCAACTGGGCAAGGCCACTGCAGTACTGCAGATAACTTGTCAGGATCCATGGAGAACCCTGCAACGGAGATAACATAACCTAGGAAGGTTACTTGAGTCTGATGGAACTCACATTTCTCGAGTTTACAAAACAGGCCGTTCTCACGTAGTCTCTGAAGAACCCGTGTAACATCAGAACGATGAGCCTCAAGTGTGGGTGAGTGTATGAGGATGTCGTCTAAGTACACCACAACACACTGTTGCAACATATCTCGTAGGACATCATTAATAAATTCCTGAAAAACAGCAGGAGCATTACATGGGCCAAAGGGCATTACAAGATACTCATAATGCCTGCTCCTGGTGTTAAATGCTGTTTTCCATTCGTGGCCCTCCTTAATCCTAACGAGATTGTACGCTCCTCTCAAATCAAGTTTAATAAAGACCGTAGCTCCCTTAAGGTGGTCAAAGAGTTCTGTAATAAGCGGAATAGGGTAAGCATTCTTAATGGTAAGACGATTAAGACCCCTATAATCGATACATGGTCTTAACTCGCCACCCTTTTTCTTCACAAAGAAGAAGCCAGCCCCTGCAGGAGAGCAGGATTTGCGGATGATCCCCCGCGACAGAGCATCGGCAACATACTCCTCCATAGCACAATTCTCTGCAACAGACAGAGGGTACACCCGGCCCCGAGGAGGAATGGCTCCAGGTTGCAGGTCTATGGCACAATCGTAAGACCGGTGAGGAGGCAATGTACCGGCACGCACCTTGTCAAACAAGTCTAGGAACTCTCGGTACTCCTCTGGCAATTTAGAAACCGAAGAAGTGCACAAGACTTTAACTGGTTTCCGAAGACAAGTGGAAATACATTGCGGGGACCACGACAAAATTTCGGACCTGCGCCAGTCGAGTCTGGGATTGTGCTTTTTGGAAACTTCAAAAAACTCCAGCCACCATATCAATTTAAAAGACCTTTATTTTCTTATCCTGGGTCCAAACATACAACGTTTCAAGCCAATGTGGCTCTTAGTCATGTACTTTTTTGAAGTTTGTGATTGTGCTGTGGACCTGGCTAGTCTGCTGCTCCGTGCCCCATAAGAGAAAGATTCAGGTGTGCTGTTTTCCACTTATTGGATTTTATTGTGCTTTTTGGAGGCAGGGATAACCCAAAACAACCGGAAAATGCAGAGAGTTTGTAACCTGGAACTGGAGGGTTTCAAAATGGAGAGCTCCAACAGCCATGGACAACGGAGCAGTTTCGTGAGTAACGAGTGCGGGCTGAAGAGGCCTGCCATCAATGGCCTCAATAGCAAGCGGAACGGACAGAGGCAAAACAGGAATGGAGTGCTTTGATACAAAAGCACTGTCAATGAAATAGCCCCCAGCACTGGAGTCAACAAGAGCCTGGGTGACTATGGAGGAGTCCACCCAGGAAAGGACAACCGTGACCAAAGGTTTCTCCTTAAGCGGTTCCGGGGACGAGGATAAACCACCCAAGGTCTGCCCCCGACAGGACCTTAGGTGTGAGCGTTTCCCGGCCGTGTAGGACAAGACTTCAAAAGGTGGCCCTGTAACCCACAATAGAGGCAGAGCCCCTCCCTCCTCCTAAAGGCCCTCTCCGCCGCGGAGAGACGCGTGAATCCCAGCTGCATCGGCTCAGCAGTACCTGGTGACTCGGGACCAGGAGGCATGGGAGCAGAGGGAGGCATGGGTGGGAACGAACACGTAGGAGACAACGGAACAGGAGGCTTCCGAAAGCGCTCCTTGAAAGAGGGCCTCTCTCGGAGTCTGTCAATTAGGATCAAAAAGACACCAATGCCTCAAGATCCTCTGGTAAATCTCTGGCAGCAACTTTGTCTTTAATCGCATCAGAGAGCCCATGAAAGATGGCGGCAACCAGGGCTTCATTGTTCCAACCTACCTCTGCGGCAAGCGTACAGAACTCAATAGCATACTGAGCAACAGATCTTGTACCTTGCTGAATGGACATGAGTCGTTTAGCAGCAGAGGAGGAGAGAGCCGGAACATCAAATACCCTTCGAAAGGAGGCCACAAATTCAGGGTAATTTGAAATCACAGGTTTATTAGTCTCCCACAAGGGATTAGCCCAGGCAAGAGCTGTTTCAGAGAGTAACGATGAGAAATCCCACCTTAGCTCTGTCGGAGGGAAACGCCTGAGGTAACATCTCAAAGTAAATGCCCACCTGGTTCAAAAACCCTCTGCACTGAATAGGATCGCCTCCATATCGCTGAGGTAGAGACATGCTCCTGGTAGGCATAGGTGCAGCAGCGGAAACAGGAGCAGCCATAACTTGCGGGACACTTTGGTCCAAATGTGCAGTGCGAGTCAGCAGGATTTGCAGGGTTAGTGCAACTTGATCCAAGCGGTGATCCTGTTCATCCATCCTGGAAATGATGGCAGGTAAAGGTGGATTATTAGCACCATCAGGATTCATGAACTTTGCGTAATGTCAGGGTGCCAGGAATCAGACTGAGACGAGAAGTGCAAAAATAATCGCACCTTTTTATTAATAGGAAATAATAATAAAAAGTCCACAAGTCAAATAACAAGCCAGGAATCAAAACCAGAGCTGGTAGTCAGACGAGCCGAGTCAGGAACAAGGAAAACAGCAGAGTCGGGAACAAGCCAGGGATCAGGAACCAGGAAGGACGTCAGGCAGCCAGGTAATACACAAGGAACTCTCACAAACAGGTCTGAGACAACGCAAAGGCAAAGCATACTGAACAGAGGCCCTTTAAATAAGTGATGACATCACAATTCTGAGACTGCATCCTGTCTCACATGGATGATACACCAGTCTGGCCATAAAAGAAAGTGCAGGAATTGAGCAGCATCCCCCACAATGCACCATAGTCAGGAAGAGAGGTGATTAAAATGGCTGCCAGCAGCACATGGCAAACACAACGGGGAAAAAACCCTGACAGAGGGTAATCTCTACACTACAGATAAAATTAACATTACAAGCTACCTTATTAACCCCTTCACTGCCATGAATAATAGAAGTCTGTTGCGCAGCTGCAATTAACGGCATTCTAATTACCAAAAAACAATGGCAAAGCCATGTATGTCTGCTATTTCTGAACAAAGGGGATCCCAGAGAAGCTTTTACAATCATTTGTGTCATGATTGCACAAGCGGTATGTAAATAATTTCAGTGAGAAACCTAAAGTTTGTGAAAAAGTTGACTTTTTTTTATTTTATTTATTTTTTATATGATCATATTTGGCGGTGAAATGGTGGCATGAAATATACTAAATTTGACCTAGATAAATACCTTGTTATTTTTTTTTAAATAATATGCTCTGTATGAATCACAAAAGAACATTTTTGGTTTTCATGTCCCTTTTTAAGACTTATAATATATAAATTAAAAAGTGGGGACTGGAAATTAGAATATGCGACAGGGTGTTGAGGTTATGTCTGTTAAAATCAGCTACCTGCGCTATTTGGAGTACAGATATTTCATGGAACCGAACATTTTTCTTTCATGATTCAGATAGAACATACAGTTTTAAACAAGTTTCCTATTTAGTTCTATTAGAATGCAGAGAGAACAAAACAAATTTAGATCATAGAAGTCAACTGGAACGTTGTTTAAAATGATATGCTCTATGGGAATCATGAATACTGTCCCTTTAAGCCAGTTACATTCAAATAATAAAAATACTTGCAGTATTTATCAAGGCACATTACTGTTTTTCCCAAACTGTTTCCTACATCCCTGTTTTTCTTTGGTCAAATTTAGGCCAGAATAAAAAATGTATGGCTCATGTATGTAAACAAGTTGGTATCTGTTGCTGTGTGAAAAGCTTAGGTTATACCTTTATATAAGTGAAAGTAACCTATTTTAAAGGGACATGAAACACACAATTTTTTCTTTCTTGAATCAGACCGTGGGAAAAAAAATGTATTAGCAGTTTTACTTCATTCTTTGCTCATCCTTTTTGGAGAGTGCACGTCTGGAGCACGATATAGTTAAAGTTTTGCAACAATTCTTTAAAAAAATATGTTTACAAGAGCACAAACTGCTATCATATTGTGCTGTAGACACATGCCCTTTACCTTCCTAGGTATGCTCTGCAAGACAAATACCACAAGAACAAAGCAAATTTGATAATAGAAATAGATTGTGCTGCTGGTTGGTGGCTCCTAACTGGCTGACCAGCTCTGTCCTGTTCAGGAGCTGGATTTTATCTATGTGTTTAGCCTATTTCTGGTGTTAAAACACAATTTGCAAAATTGAACACAAAGTTGATCACTTTATTTTTCTTTAGCAATGTCCCTTTAAACACCCATGATCTACTTAAATGGAAATTGAACCCAATTTTTTTCTTTCGTGATTCAGATAGAGCATGCAATTTTATGCAACATTCTAATTTACTCCTATTATCAAATTTTCTTCATTCTCTTGGTATCTTTATTTGAAAAGCAAGAATGTAAGTTTAGAACTGGCCCATTTTTGGTGAACAACCTGGGTTGTTGCTGATTGGTGGATAAATTCACTCACCAATAAACAAGTGCTGCCCAGGTCTGAATCAAAAATTGGCTGGCTCCTTAGCTTAGATGCCTTTTTCAAATAAAGATAGCAAGAGAACGAAGAAAATTTGTATAGGAGTAAATTAGAAAGTTGCTTAAAATTGCATGCTCTATCTGAATCATGAAATAAACAATTTGGGTTCAGTGTCCCTTTAACAGAAAACTTTCAAGCTCTATATCTCTGCCACTGTTCAAGCAAATATGTACAGTAGTACTAAAAGTAGGAACAGCAAACTCTAGTAGCAATATATAAATGTTAAAAAATATATAGCTTTTCCACAGGCAGACTTTAAATATCATATGGTAGCCATATTTGCTGCTGCACTAATTCTAAGCCTTTTTTGTTGTTGTTGAGATTATGGAACCTTGCATGAAGCAATGAGGACAATGTTCACAATTATTGACTATACTAATAGATTTTACTACCCTACACAAATTTCTCATTTGGATGCTAATTGTGGCTTTTTCCCTCTCTTTAATAGCCAAAGTTGTACAAATCTATTATTGAAGATGTAATAGAAGCTGTGAGTGAACTTTTTGTAGAAGAAGGCGTAGATGAACAAGTGCTTAAAGAATTAAAACAAGTAAGTTTCACGCCATTATTATTAAGTCAGAATCGATGACTGGTGACAAAACTATTTACTTTTCTCAGTGGCAGTGCTACCTAGGTAAGGGGTGAACATTATACTAGATACTATGATTCACTGACTTAAACTGATGTGATGTTTTTAAAGGTGCCACTAGGTGGTGTAGTTTGGAATGTGTACAGGTAAATAGGAATAGGTAACTAAGGAACTTGATGATACTAGTGTTCTATATAAGTGTATGTAATTATGACTGAATCACATAGCATGAGTAAGAGTTGAGAGCCCGAAACGTTGCTGTCTGTTGGATTCACACTCTGGAATAAAGTGAGCTGAATTTCACTGTGCTGTGGAGCTTCTTCATTTTGGAACATTATACTAGAGTCTGTGTATCCATCTGATGAGCTAAAAACCAAGGCGGATGGGCGACCCATTGTTGGTTATTTCCGGATCTGGTCACACAGAAGTGTGCGCGATGTGGCCGGAGTGCGGGGGACGGGGGGCGTGCGTGTACGCCACATTTACATTAATGTGGGGTGAATATATGGGAAGGAGGGAGGGGGTAATACATGTTGGGCAAGGGATCTGGGAGGGGGGAGGGTATTAAGGGGGGCAGCTACATTACAGAAAATGTTTTATTGTGTATAAAAAAACAAATGTTCTTTGGCAAACTGGGTATTGTCAGACAGCTGCCAGTACCCAAGATGATGGCAAATAGGAAGAGGGGGGAGGTTTAGAGAGCTGTATGGGGGGGGGGGGGGTTGGTCAGGGAGGCTGGGGGCTAAGGGGGGATCCAACACTGCAGAATCAATATGGGGAAAAAAATGCTTTTTATTTTAGTACTGGCAGACTTTCTGCCAGTACTTAAGATGGCGGTGACAATTGTGATGTGGGGGAGGTAAAAGAGCTGTTTGAGTGGTGTTAGGGAGGGATCAGGGGGTGGGATGTGTCGGTTCAGGCTGATCTCTACACTAAAGCTAAAATTAACCCTACAAGCTACCTAATTAACCCCTTAACTGCTGGGCATAATAAAAGTGTGGTGCGCAGCGGCTTTCTAATTACCAAGAAGCAACGCCAAAGCCATATATGTCTATTTCTGAACAAAGCGGATCCCAGAGAAGCATTTACAACCATTTGTGCCATAATTGAACAAGCTGTTTGTAAATAATTTCAGTAAGAAACCTAAAGTTAGTGAAAAAGTGAACAATTTTTTTTTATTTAATCGCATTTGGCGGTGAAATGGTGGCGTGAGATATACCAAAATCGGCCTAGATCAATACTTTGGGTTGTCGACTAAAAAAAAATGATATACATGTGAAGGGTTATTCAGAGATTCCTGACAGATATCAGTGTTACAATGTAACAATGGCTAATTTAAAAAAATAAATAAAAAAAATTTGTACTTATTTCCCTATAAGTTGCAAAAAAAGCAAAGGATATGTTAACATTGGATATTTCTAAACTCAGGACACAATTTAGAAACTATTTAACATGGGTATTTTTGGTGGTTGTAGATGTGTAACAGATTTTGGGGGTTAAAGTTAGAAAAAGTGTGTGTTTTTTCAATTTTTTCTTTAGTAAATTATATGATAAAAATAATGGTATATTTAGAAAGTCCATTTAATGGCGAGAAAAACGGTATATGTGTGGGTACAGCTAAACACAAACACCGCAAAAATTAAAAAATAGCCCCAGTCCTTAAAGGGACACTGAACCCACATTTTTTCTTTCATGATTCAGATTATGCAATTTTAAGCAACGTTCTAATTTACTCCTATTACTTTCTCTTCGTTCACTTGCTACCTTTATTTGAAAAAGGCATCTAAGCTAAGGAGCCAGCAAATTCTTGGTTCAGACCATGGACAGCAATTGTTTATTGGTACTGTCCAATCAGCAAGGACAACCCAGGTTGTTCACCAAAAATGGGTCGGCATCTAAACTTACATTCTTGCTTTTCAAATACACATACCAAGAGAATGAAGAAAAATTGATAATAAGAGTAAATTAGAAAGTTGCTTAAAATGTCATGCTCTATCTGAATCACGAAAGAGAAAAATAGGGTTCAGTGTCCCTTTTTAAGGGTAAGAAAAGGTTTGTGAGCTGATTTAAGTGAGTTCTATTTAGATGCTATTTATTTCTTGTATTGTAGCACTGTGAGTTGCTGCAGTATCTTGCGTGTCTGAAGAGAACACATTGCCAACTGTAAATTGATAACTTGTAGGAGAACCATATTGCAGAAAATAAACTGTTCTCAAGATATAAAACACTTTTTTCTGTCTGTAATATTCCATTAAAAATGTTTTCTCCTTCTTGCTGCAGATTGTAAATAGGAAAATGTTTTCAGAATTAATATTCTCATTTTGTTCTATTTCTTATAAAATGACAGATTCATCTATATAGACTTGATGTAGTAGGAGCTTGGAAATATTATTTAAAAGCTATTAAGAATATGAGGAATGTTGGATCCTTTTTGCTTTTCTTTCTGACCCTAAAAAGTACAGAGGGTTTCTAAAGCTTATTTTGGCAACATTCACTCTGCTAAATTGTATGGATTACAATCTCAGAATAAAGCCCCTGCCTTTTTATTAACTTCATCACTTCCCTGTTCTACAGTTGTATTTTTTTTCTGTGACGAACACAAACAAATTTATAATAATAATAATAAAAATAATTATTTCTCCAACATTGGTGTGTCCGGTCCATGGCGTCATCCTTACTTGTGGGATATCTCTTCCCCAACAGGAAATGGCAAAGAGTCCCAGCAAAGCTGGCCATATAGTCCCTCCTAGGCTCCGCCCACCCCAGTCATTCTCTTTGCCGTTGCACAGGCAACATCTCCACGGAGATGGTTAAGAGTTTTTTGGTGTTTAAATGTAGTTTTTATTCTTCTATCTAGTGTTTGTTATTTTAAAATAGTGCTGGTATGTACTATTTACTCTGAAACAGAAAAGGATGAAGATTTCTGTTTGTGAGAGGAAGATGATTTTAGCAGTCAGTAACTAAAATCGATTGCTGTTTCCACATAGGACTGTTGAGATGAAGTAACTTCAGTTGGGGGAAACAGTTAGCAGACTTTTCTGCTTAAGGTATGACTAGCCATATTTCTAACAAGACCATGTAATGCTGGAAGGCTGTCATTTCCCCTCATGGGGACCGGTAAGCCATTTTCTTAGTCAAACAAACAGAATAAAGGGCTTAATATGGGCTATAAAACTGGTAGACACTTTTATGGGCTAAATCGATTGCTTTATTTGGGCATTTTATTCATGTTTATGCTGATATTTCACATTTATAAACTTGGGGAACGTTTATTAAACGGCAGGCACTATGTTAGACACCTTTTCCAGTCAGGGGGCCTTCCTAGTTGTAGACTGAGCCTCATTTTCGCGCCATTACTGCGCAGTTGTTTTTTGAGAGCAGGGCATGCAAATGCATGTGTGAGGATCTGAAATTTGCTGGAAAAGCTTCTAGAAGGCTTCAATTGGTATCGTATTCCCCTCTGGGCTTGGTTGGGTCTCAGCAAAGGCTATAGCTGGGACTGTATAGGGGTTAAATTTGTAAACGGCTCCGGTTCCGTTATTTTAAGGGTTAAAGCTCTGAATTTGGTGTGCAATACTCTTAATGCTTTAAGACACTGTGGTGAAATTTTGGTAATTTTTGAACAATTCCTTCATACTTTTTCACATATTCAGTAATAAAGTGTTTTCTGTTTAAAATTTAAAGAGACAGTAACTGTTTTGTTTTAAAACGTTTTTTGTGCTTTGTTGACAAGTTTAAGCCTGTTTAACATGTCTGTGCCTTCGGATAAGCTATGTTCTATATGTATGAAAGCTAATGTGTCTCCCCATTTAAATTTATGTGATAATTGTGCCATAGCGTCCAAACAAAGTAAGGACAGTACTGCCACAGATAATGAAATTGCCCAAGATGATTCCTCAGATGAGGGGAGTAAACATGATACTACATCATCTCCTACTGTGTCTACACCAGTTTTGCCCACACAGGAGGCCCCTAGTACATCTAGTGCGCCAATGCTTATTATCATGCAACAATTAACGGCTGTAATGGATAACTCCATAGCAAATATTTTATCCAAAATGCCTACTTATCAGAGAAAGCGCGATTGCTCTGTTTTAAACACTGAAGAGCAGGAGGGCGCTGATGATAATTGTTCTGTCATACCCTCACACCAATCTGAAGGGGCCATGAGGGAGGGTTTGTCAGATGGAGAAATTTCAGATTCAGGAAAAATTTCTCAACAAGCTGAACCTGATGTTGTGACATTTAAATTAGAACATCTCCGCGCACTGCTTAAGGAGGTGTTATCTACTCTGGATGATTGTGACAACTTGGTCATTCCAGAGAAATTATGCAAGATGGACAAGTTCCTAGAGGTTCCGGTGCAGCCCGACGCTTTTCCTATACCCAAGCGGGTGGCGGACATAGTAAATAAGGAGTGGGAAAAGCCCGGCATACCTTTTTGTTCCCCCCCCTATATTTAAGAGATTATTTCCTATGGTCGACCCCAGAAAGGACTTATGGCAGACAGTCCCTAAGGTCGAGGGGGCAGTTTCTACTCTAAACAAACGCACTACTATTCCTATCGAAGACAGTTGTGCTTTCAAAGATCCTATGGATAAAAAATTGGAGGGTTTGCTTAAAAAGATTTTTGTACAGCAAGGTTACCTTCTACAACCCATTTCGTGCATTGTTCCTGTCACTACAGCAGCGTGGTTCTGGTTCGAGGAACTAGAAAACTCGCTTAGTAGAGAGACTCCATATGAGGAGGTTATGGACAGAGTTCACGCACTTAAGTTGGCTAACTTTCTCCAACATAGGTGTGTCCGGTCCACGGCGTCATCCTTACTTGTGGGATATTCTCCTCCCCAACAGGAAATGGCAAAGAGCCCAGCAAAGCTGGTCACATGATCCCTCCTAGGCTCCGCCTTCCCCAGTCATTCTCTTTGCCGTTGTACAGGCAACATCTCCACGGAGATGGCTTAGAGTTTTTTAGTGTTTAACTGTAGTTTTTATTATTCAATCAAGAGTTTGTTATTTTAAAATAGTGCTGGTATGTACTATTTACTCTGAAACAGAAAAGAGATGAAGATTTCTGTTTGTAAGAGGAAAATGATTTTAGCAACCGTTACTAAAATCGATGGCTGTTCCACACAGGACTGTTGAGAGGAATTAACTTCAGTTGGGGGAACAGTGAGCAGACTTTTGCTGCTTGAGGTATGACACATTCTAACAAGACGATGTAATGCTGGAAGCTGTCATTTTCCCTATGGGATCCGGTAAGCCATTTTTATTACAGACAGTAAAAAAGGGCTTCACAAGGGCTTTTTAAGACTGTAGACATTTTCTGGGCTAAATCGATTTATATATAAACATATTTCTCCAACATAGGTGTGTCCGGTCCACGGCGTCATCCTTACTTGTGGGATATTCTCTTCCCCAACAGGAAATGGCAAAGAGCCCAGCAAAGCTGGTCACATGATCCCTCCTAGGCTCCGCCTACCCCAGTCATTCTCTTTGCCGTTGTACAGGCAACATCTCCACGGAGATGGCTTAGAGTTTTTTAGAGTTTAACTGTAGTTTTTCATTATTCAATCAAGAGTTTGTTATTTTCAAATAGTGCTGGTACGTACTATTTACTCAGAAACAGAAAAGAGATGAAGAATTCTGTTTGTATGAGGAAAATGATTTTAGCAACCGTAACTAAAATCCATGGCTGTTCCACACAGGACTGTTGAGAGCAATTAACTTCAGTTGGGGGAACAGTTTGCAGTCCTTTGCTGCTTGAGGTATGACACATTCTAACAAGACGATGTAATGCTGGAAGCTGTCATTTTCCCTATGGGATCCGGTAAGCCATGTTTATTACGATTGTAAATAAGGGCTTCACAAGGGCTTATTTAGACTGTAGACCTTTTTTTGGGCTAAATCGATTGATATTAACACTTATTTAGCCTTGAGGAATCATTTATTATGGGTATTTTGATATAATAATATCGGCAGGCACTGTTTTAGACACCTTATTCTTTAGGGGCTTTCCCAAAGCATAGGCAGAGTCTCATTTTCGCGCCGGTGTTGCGCACTTGTTTTTGAGAGGCATGGCATGCAGTCGCATGTGAGAGGAGCTCTGATACTTATAAAAGACTTCTGAAGGCGTCATTTGGTATCGTATTCCCCTTTGGGTTTGGTTGGGTCTCAGCAAAGCAGATACCAGGGACTGTAAAGGGGTTAAAGCTTAAAACGGCTCCGGTTCCGTTATTTTAAGGGTTAAAGCTTCCGAAATTGGTGTGCAATATTTTCAAGGCTTTAAGACACTGTGGTGAAAATTTGGTGAATTTTGAACAATTCCTTCATGTTTTTTCGCAATTGCAGTAATAAAGTGTGTTCAGTTTAAAATTTAAAGTGACAGTAACGGTTTTATTTCAAAACGTTTTTTGTACTTTCTTATCAAGTTTATGCCTGTTTAACATGTCTGAACTACCAGATAGACTGTGTTCTGAATGTGGGGAAGCCAGAATTCCTATTCATTTAAATAAATGTGATTTATGTGATAATGACAATGATGCCCAAGATGATTCCTCAAGTGAGGGGAGTAAGCATGGTACTGCATCATTCCCTCCTTCGTCTACACGAGTCTTGCCCACTCAGGAGGCCCCTAGTACATCTAGCGCGCCAATACTCCTTACTATGCAACAATTAACGGCTGTAATGGATAATTCTGTCAAAAACATTTTAGCCAAAATGAACCCTTGTCAGCGTAAGCGTGGATGCTCTGTTTTAGTTACTGAAGAGCATGACGACGCTGATATTAATATCTCTGAAGGGCCCCTAACCCAATCTGAGGGGGCCAGGGAGGTTTTGTCTGAGGGAGAAATTACTGATTTAGGGAACATTTCTCAGCAGGCTGAATCTGATGTGATTACATTTAAATTTAAATTGGAACATCTCCGCATTTTGCTTAAGGAGGTATTATCCACTCTGGATGATTGTGAAAATTTGGTCATCCCAGAGAAACTATGTAAAATGGACAAGTTCCTAGAGGTGCCGGGGCTCCCAGAAGCTTTTCCTATACCCAAGCGGGTGGCGGACATTGTTAATAAAGAATGGGAAAGGCCCGGTATTCCTTTCGTCCCTCCCCCCATATTTAAAAAATTGTTTCCTATGGTCGACCCCAGAAAGGACTTATGGCAGTCAGTCCCCAAGGTCGAGGGAGCGGTTTCTACTTTAAACAAACGCACCACTATTCCCATAGAGGATAGTTGTGCTTTCAAAGATCCTATGGATAAAAAATTAGAAGGTTTGCTTAAAAAGATGTTTGTTCAGCAGGGTTACCTTCTACAACCCATTTCATGCATTGTCCCTGTCACTACAGCCGCATATTTCTGGTTTGATGAACTGATTAAGGTGCTCGATAGTGACTCTCCTCCTTATGAGGAGATTATGGACAGAGTCAATGCTCTCAAATTGGCTAATTCTTTCACTCTAGACGCCTCTTTGCAATTGGCTAAGTTAGCGGCTAAGAATTCTGGGTTTGCTATTGTGGCGCGCAGAGCGCTTTGGTTGAAATCTTGGTCGGCTGATGCGTCTTCCAAGAACAAGCTACTAAACATTCCTTTCAAGGGGAAAACGCTGTTTGGTCCTGACTTGAAAGAGATTATCTCTGATATCACTGGGGGTAAGGGCCACGCCCTTCCTCAGGATCGGCCTTTCAAGGCAAAAAATAGACCTAATTTTCGTCCCTTTCGTAAAAACGGACCAGCCCAAAGTGCTACGTCCTCTAAGCAAGAGGGTAATACTTCTCAGGCCAAGCCAGCTTGTAGACCAATGCAAGGCTGGAACAAGGGAAAGCAGGCCAAGAAACCTGCCAATGCTACCAAGACAGCATGAAATATTGGCCCCCGATCCGGGACCGGATCTGGTGGGGGGCAGACTCTCTCTCTTCGCTCAGGCTTGGGCAAGAGATGTTCTGGATCCTTGGGCGCTAGAAATAGTCTCCCAGGGTTATCTTCTGGAATTCAAGGGACTTCCCCCAAGGGGGAGGTTCCACAGGTCTCAGTTGTCTTCAGACCACATAAAAAGACAGGCGTTCTTACATTGTGTAGAAGACCTGTTAAAAATGGGAGTGATTCATCCTGTTCCATTAAGAGAACAAGGGATGGGGTTCTACTCCAATCTGTTCATAGTTCCCAAAAAAGAGGGAACGTTCAGACCAATCCTAGATCTCAAGATCTTAAACAAATTTCTCAAGGTCCCATCGTTCAAGATGGAAACCATTCGAACTATCCTTCCTTCCATCCAGGAAGGTCAATTCATGACCACGGTGGATTTAAAGGATGCGTATCTACATATTCCTATCCACAAGGAACATCATCGGTTCCTAAGGTTTGCATTCCTGGACAAACATTACCAGTTCGTGGCGCTTCCTTTCGGATTAGCCACTGCTCCAAGGATTTTCACAAAGGTACTAGGGTCCCTTCTAGCGGTGCTAAGACCAAGGGGCATTGCAGTAGTACCCTACCTGGACGACATTCTGATTCAAGCGTCGTCCCTCCCTCGAGCAAAGGCTCACACGGACATCGTCCTGGCCTTTCTCAGATCTCACGGCTGGAAAGTGAACGTGGAAAAGAGTTCTCTATCCCCGTCAACAAGGGTTCCCTTCTTGGGAACAATTATAGACTCCTCAGAAATGAGGATTTTTCTAACAGAGGCCAGAATAACAAAGCTTCTGGACTCTTGTCGGATTCTTCATTCCGTTCCTCTTCCTTCCGTAGCTCAGTGCATGGAAGTGATCGGGTTGATGGTAGCGGCAATGGACATAGTTCCTTTTGCGCGCATTCATCTAAGACCATTACAACTGTGCATGCTCAGTCAGTGGAATGGGGACTATACAGACTTGTCTCCAAAGATACAAGTAAATCAGAGGACCAGAGACTCACTCCGTTGGTGGCTGTCCCTGGACAACCTGTCACAAGGGATGACATTCCGCAGACCAGAGTGGGTCATTGTCACGACCGACGCCAGTCTGACGGGCTGGGGCGCGGTCTGGGGATCCCTGAAAGCTCAGGGTCTTTGGTCTCGGGAAGAATCTCTTCTACCGATAAATATTCTGGAACTGAGAGCGATATTCAATGCTCTCAAGGCTTGGCCTCAGCTAGCGAGGACCAAGTTCATACGGTTTCAATCAGACAACATGACGACTGTTGCGTACATCAACCATCAGGGGGGAACAAGGAGTTCCCTAGCGATGGAGGAAGTGACCAAGATTATTCTATGGGCGGAGTCTCACTCCTGCCACCTGTCTGCTATCCACATCCCGGGAGTGGAAAATTGGGAAGCGGATTTTCTGAGTCGTCAGACATTGCATCCGGGGGAGTGGGAACTCCATCCGGAAATCTTTGCCCTAGTCACTCAGCTGTGGGGCATTCCAGACATGGATCTAATGGACTCTCGTCAGAACTTCAAAGTTCCCTGTTACGGGTCCAGATCCAGGGATCCCAAGGCGGCTCTAGTGGATGCACTAGTAGCACCTTGGACCTTCAAACTAGCTTATGTGTTTCCACCGTTTCCTCTCATTCCCAGGCTGGTAGCCAGGATCAATCAGGAGAGGGCGTCGGTGATCTTGATAGCTCCTGCGTGGCCACGCAGGACTTGGTATGCAGATCTGGTGAATATGTCATCGGCTCCACCTTGGAAGCTACCTTTGAGACGAGACCTTCTTGTTCAGGGTCCGTTCGAACATCCGAATCTGGTTTCACTCCAGCTGACTGCCTGGAGATTGAACGCTTGATTTTATCGAAGCGAGGTTTCTCAGATTCTGTTATCGATACTCTTGTTCAGGCCAGAAAGCCTGTAACTAGAAAGATTTACCACAAAATTTGGAAAAAATATATCTGTTGGTGTGAATCTAAAGGATTCCCTTGGGACAAGGTTAAGATTCCTAGGATTCTATCCTTCCTTCAAGAAGGATTGGAAAAAGGATTATCGGCAAGTTCCCTGAAGGGACAGATTTCTGCCTTGTCGGTGTTACTTCACAAAAAGCTGGCAGCTGTGCCAGATGTTCAAGCCTTTGTTCAGGCTTTGGTTAGAATTAAGCCTGTTTACAAACCTTTGACTCCTCCTTGGAGTCTCAATTTAGTTCTTTCAGTTCTTCAGGGGGTTCCGTTTGAACCCTTACATTCCGTTGATATTAAGTTATTATCTTGGAAAGTTTTGTTTTTAGTTGCAATTTCTTCTGCTAGAAGAGTTTCAGAATTATCTGCTCTGCAGTGTTCCCCTCCTTATCTGGTGTTCCATGCAGATAAGGTGGTTTTACGTACTAAACCTGGTTTTCTTCCGAAAGTTGTTTCTAACAAAAACATTAACCAGGAGATTATCGTGCCTTCTCTGTGTCCGAAACCAGTTTCAAAGAAGGAACGTTTGTTGCACAATTTGGATGTTGTTCGCGCTCTAAAATTCTATTTAGAGGCTACAAAGGATTTTAGACAAACATCTTCCTTGTTTGTTGTTTATTCAGGTAAAAGGAGAGGTCAAAAAGCAACTTCTACCTCTCTCTCTTTTTGGATTAAAAGCATCATCAGATTGGCTTACGAGACTGCCGGACGGCAGCCTCCCGAAAGAATCACAGCTCATTCCACTAGGGCTGTGGCTTCCACATGGGCCTTCAAGAACGAGGCTTCTGTTGATCAGATATGTAGGGCAGCGACTTGGTCTTCACTGCACACTTTTACCAAATTTTACAAGTTTGATACTTTTGCTTCTTCTGAGGCTATTTTTGGGAGAAAGGTTTTGCAAGCCGTGGTGCCTTCCATTTAGGTGACCTGATTTGCTCCCTCCCTTCATCCGTGTCCTAAAGCTTTGGTATTGGTTCCCACAAGTAAGGATGACGCCGTGGACCGGACACACCTATGTTGGAGAAAACAGAATTTATGTTTACCTGATAAATTTCTTTCTCCAACGGTGTGTCCGGTCCACGGCCCGCCCTGGTTTTTTTAATCAGGTCTGATAATTTATTTTCTTTAACTACAGTCACCACGGTACCATATGGTTTCTCCTATGCTAATATTCCTCCTTAACGTCGGTCGAATGACTGGGGTAGGCGGAGCCTAGGAGGGATCATGTGACCAGCTTTGCTGGGCTCTTTGCCATTTCCTGTTGGGGAAGAGAATATCCCACAAGTAAGGATGACGCCGTGGACCGGACACACCGTTGGAGAAAGAAATTTATCAGGTAAACATAAATTCTGTTTTTATACTCCATAGCCTTGAGGAATTATTTTAATCTTGGGAATTATGTAAAATAACCGGCAGGCACTGTATTGGACACCTTATTCTCTAGGGGCTTTCCCTAATCATAGGCAGAGTCTCATTTTCGCGCCTGTATTGCGCACTTGTTTTTGAGAAGCATGACATGCAGATGCATGTGTGAGGAGCTCTGATACATAGAAAAGACTTTCTGAAGGCGTCATTTGGTATCGTATTCCCCTTTGGGCTTGGTTGGGTCTCAGCAAAGCAGATACCAGGGACTGTAAAGGGGTTAAATATAAAAATGGCTCCGGTTCCGTTATTTTAAGGGTTAAAGCTTCCAAATTTGGTGTGCAATACTTTTAAGGCTTTAAGACACTGTGGTGAAATTTTGGTGAATTTTGAACAATTCCTTCATACTTTTTCGCAATTGCAGTAATAAAGTGTGTTCAGTTTAAAATTTAAAGTGACAGTAACGGTTTTATTTTAAAACGTTTTTTGTACTTTGTTATCAAGTTTATGCCTGTTTAACATGTCTGAACTACCAGATAGACTGTGTTCTGAATGTGGGGAAGCCAAGGTTCCTTCTCATTTAAATAGATGTGATTTATGTGACACAAAATTTAGAGAAAATGATGCCCAAGATGATTCCTCAAGTGAGGGGAGTAAGCATGGTACTGCATCATCCCCTCCTTCGTCTACACCAGTCTTGCCCACACAGGAGGCCCCTAGTACATCTAGCGCGCCAATACTCCTTACTAGGCAACAATTAACGGCTGTAATGGATAATTCTATCAAAAACATTTTAGCCAAAATGCCCACTTATCAGCGAAAGCGCGACTGCTCTGTTTTAGAAAATACTGAAGAGCATGAGGACGCTGATGATATTGTTTCTGAAGGGCCCCTACACCAGTCTGAGGGGGCCAGGGAGGTTTTGTCTGAGGGAGAAATTTCAGATTCAGGGAAAATTTCTCAACAAGCTGAACCTGATGTGATTACATTTAAATTTAAGTTGGAACATCTCCGCGCTCTGCTTAAGGAGGTGTTATCCACTCTGGATGATTGTGAGAATTTGGTCATTCCAGAGAAACTATGTAAAATGGACAAGTTCCTAGAGGTCCCGGGGCCCCCCGAAGCTTTTCCTATACCCAAGCGGGTGGCGGACATTGTAAATAAAGAATGGGAAAGGCCCGGTATACTTTTCGTCCCTCCCCCCATATTTAAAAAATTGTTTCCTATGGTCGACCCCAGAAAGGACTTATGGCAGACAGTCCCCAAGGTCGAGGGGGCGGTTTCTACTCTAAACAAACGCACCACTATACCCATAGAAGATAGTTGTGCTTTCAAAGATCCTATGGATAAAAAATTAGAAGGTTTGCTTAAAAAGATGTTTGTTCAGCAAGGTTACCTTCTACAACCAATTTCATGCATTGTCCCTGTCACTACAGCCGCGTGTTTCTGGTTCGATGAACTAGAAAAGGCGATCATTAATAATTCTTCTTCTTATGAGGAGATTATGGACAGAATTCGTGCTCTCAAATTGGCCAATTCTTTCACCCTAGACGCCACTTTGCAATTGGCTAGGTTAGCGGCGAAAAATTCTGGGTTTGCTATTGTGGCACGCAGAGCGCTTTGGTTAAAATCTTGGTCAGCGGATGCGTCTTCCAAGAACAAATTGCTTAACATTCCTTTCAAGGGGAAAACGCTGTTTGGCCCTGACTTGAAAGAGATTATCTCTAATATCACTGGGGGCAAGGGCCACGCCCTTCCTCAGGATAGGTCTTTCAAGGCCAAAAATAAACCTAATTTTCGTCCCTTTCGCAGAAACGGACCAGCCCCAAGTGCTACGTCCTCTAAGCAGGAGGGTAATACTTCTCAAGCCAAACCAGCCTGGAGACCAATGCAAGGCTGGAACAAAGGAAAGCAGGCCAAGAAACCTGCCACTGCTACCAAGACAGCATGAGATGTTGGCCCCCGATCCGGGACCGGATCTGGTGGGGGGCAGACTCTCTCTCTTCGCTCAGGCTTGGGCAAGAGATGTTCTGGATCCTTGGGCGCTAGAAATAGTCTCCCAAGGTTATCTTCTGGAATTCAAGGGGCTTCCCCCAAGGGGGAGGTTCCACAGGTCTCAATTGTCTTCAGACCACATAAAAAAACAGGCATTCTTGCATTGTGTAGAAGACCTGTTAAAAATGGGAGTGATTCATCCTGTTCCATTAGGAGAACAAGGGATGGGGTTCTACTCCAATCTGTTCGTAGTTCCCAAAAAAGAGGGAACGTTCAGACCAATCTTAGATCTCAAGATCCTAAACAAGTTTCTCAAGGTTCCATCGTTCAAAATGGAAACCATTCGAACAATTCTTCCTTCCATCCAGGAAGGTCAATTCATGACCACGGTGGATTTAAAGGATGCGTATCTACATATTCCTATCCACAAGGAACATCATCGGTTACTAAGGTTCGCATTCCTGGACAAGCATTACCAGTTTGTGGCACTTCCGTTCGGATTAGCCACTGCTCCAAGGATTTTCACAAAGGTACTAGGGTCCCTTCTAGCGGTGCTAAGACCAAGGGGCATTGCAGTAGTACCTTACTTGGACGACATTCTGATTCAAGCGTCGTCCCTTCCTCAAGCAAAGGCTCACACGGACATTGTCCTGGCCTTTCTCAGATCTCACGGATGGAAAGTGAACGTAGAAAATAGTTCTCTATCTCCGTCAACAAGGGTTCCCTTCTTGGGAACAATAATAGACTCCTTAGAAATGAGGATTTTTCTGACAGAGGCCAGAAAAACAAAACTTCTGAACTCTTGTCAAATGCTTCATTCTGTTCCTCTTCCTTCCATAGCGCAGTGCATGGAAGTAATAGGTTTGATGGTAGCGGCAATGGACATAGTTCCTTTTGCGCGCATTCATCTAAGACCATTACAACTGTGCATGCTCAGTCAGTGGAATGGGGACTATACAGACTTGTCTCAGACGATACAAGTAAATCGGAGGACCAGAGATTCACTCCGTTGGTGGCTGTCCCTGGACAACCTGTCACAGGGGATGAGCTTCCGCAGACCAGAGTGGGTCATTGTCACGACCGACGCCAGTCTGGTGGGCTGGGGCGCGGTCTGGGGACCCCTGAAAGCTCAGGGTCTTTGGTCTCGGGAAGAATCTCTTCTACCGATAAATATTCTGGAACTGAGAGCAATATTCAATGCTCTCAAGGCTTGGCCTCAGCTAGCAAAGGCCAAGTTCATACGGTTTCAATCAGACAACATGACAACTGTTGCGTACATCAACCATCAGGGGGGAACAAGGAGTTCCCTGGCGATGGAAGAAGTGACCAAAATCATTCAATGGGCGGAGACTCACTCCTGCCACTTGTCTGCAATCCACATCCCAGGAGTGGAAAATTGGGAGGCGGATTTTCTGAGTCGTCAGACATTTCATCCGGGGGAGTGGGAACTCCATCCGGAAATATTTGCCCAAATTACTCAACTGTGGGGCATTCCAGACATGGATCTTATGGCCTCTCGTCAGAACTTCAAGGTTCCTTGCTACGGGTCCAGATCCAGGGATCCCAAGGCGACTCTAGTAGATGCACTAGTAGCACCTTGGACCTTCAAACTAGCTTATGTATTCCCGCCGTTTCCTCTCATCCCCAGGCTGGTAGCCAGGATCAATCAGGAGAGGGCATCGGTGATCTTGATAGCTCCTGCGTGGCCACGCAGGACTTGGTAGGCAGACCTGGTGAATATGTCATCGGCTCCACCATGGAAGCTACCTTTGAGACGAGACCTTCTTGTTCAAGGTCCGTTCGAACATCCGAATCTGGTCTCACTCCAACTGACTGCTTGGAGATTGAACGCTTGATCTTATCAAAGCGAGGATTCTCAGATTCTGTCATTGATACTCTTGTTCAGGCCAGAAAGCCTGTAACTAGAAAAATTTACCACAAAATATGGAAAAAATATATCTGTTGGTGTGAATCTAAAGGATTCCCTTGGGACAAGGTAAAAATTCCTAAGATTCTATCCTTTCTTCAAGAAGGTTTGGAGAAAGGATTATCTGCAAGTTCCTTGAAGGGACAGATTTCTGCCTTGTCTGTGCTACTTCACAAAAAGCTGGCAGCTGTGCCAGATGTTCAAGCCTTTGTTCAGGCTCTGGTTAGAATCAAGCCTGTTTACAAACCTTTGACTCCTCCTTGGAGTCTCAATTTAGTTCTTTCAGTTCTTCAGGGGGTTCCGTTTGAACCCTTACATTCCGTTGATATTAAGTTATTATCTTGGAAAGTTTTGTTTTTGGTTGCAATTTCTTCTGCTAGAAGAGTTTCAGAATTATCTGCTCTGCAGTGTTCTCCTCCTTATCTGGTGTTCCATGCAGATAAGGTGGTTTTACGTACTAAACCTGGTTTTCTTCCGAAAGTTGTTTCTAACAAAAACATTAATCAGGAGATAGTCGTGCCTTCTTTGTGTCCGAATCCAGTTTCAAAGAAGGAACGTTTGTTGCACAATTTGGATGTTGTTCGTGCTCTAAAATTCTATTTAGATGCTACAAAGGATTTTAGACAAACATCTTCCTTTATTGTTGTTTATTCTGGTAAAAGGAGAGGTCAAAAAGCAACTTCTACCTCTCTCTCTTTTTGGATTAAAAGCATCATCAGATTGGCTTACGAGACTGCCGGACGGCAGCCTCCTGACAGAATCACAGCTCATTCCACTAGGGCTGTGGCTTCCACATGGGCCTTCAAGAACGAGGCTTCTGTTGATCAGATATGTAAGGCAGCGACTTGGTCTTCACTGCACACTTTTACTAAATTTTACAAGTTTGATACTTTTGCTTCTTCTGAGGCTATTTTTGGGAGAAAGGTTTTGCAAGCCGTGGTGCCTTCCATCTAGGTGACCTGATTTGCTCCCTCCCTTCATCCGTGTCCTAAAGCTTTGGTATTGGTTCCCACAAGTAAGGATGACGCCGTGGACCGGACACACCTATGTTGGAGAAAACAGAATTTATGTTTACCTGATAAATTACTTTCTCCAACGGTGTGTCCGGTCCACGGCCCGCCCTGGTTTTTTAATCAGGTCTGATAATTTATTTTCTTTAACTACAGTCACCACGGTATCATATGGTTTCTCCTATGCAAATATTCCTCCTTTACGTCGGTCGAATGACTGGGGAAGGCGGAGCCTAGGAGGGATCATGTGACCAGCTTTGCTGGGCTCTTTGCCATTTCCTGTTGGGGAGGAGAATATCCCACAAGTAAGGATGACGCCGTGGACCGGACACACCGTTGGAGAAAGTAATTTATCAGGTAAACATAAATTCTGTTTTTATTTTAGATGCCGCTTTGCAAATTAGCTAGATTAGCGGCGAAAAATTCAGGGTTTGCTATCGTGGCGCGCAGAGCGCTTTGGCTAAAGTCTTGGTCAGCGGATGTGTCATCCAAGACAAAATTGCTTAACATCCCTTTCAAAGGTAAAACTCTATTTGGACCAGAATTGAAAAAGATTATTTCAGACATCACTGGGGGAAAGGGCCACGCCCTTCCACAAGATAGGCCTTTCAAGGCCAAAAATAAGTAATTTTCGTTCCTTTTTGCAATTTCAGGAACGGACCGGCCTCTAATTCTGCATCCTCTAAGCAAGAGGGTAATGCCTCACAACCCAAACCAGCCTGGAAACCGATGCAAGGCTGGAACAAGGGTAAGCAGGCCAAGAAGCCTGCCGCTGCTAACAAAACAGCATGAAGGAGTAGCCCCCGATCCGGGACCGGATCTAGTGGGGGGCAGACTCTCTCTCTTTGCTCAGGCTTGGGCAAGAGATGTTCAGGATCCCTGGGCGCTAGAAATAGTTTCTCAAGGTTATCTCCTGGAATTCAGGGAACTACCCCCAAGGGGAAGGTTCCACATGTCTCACTTATCCTCAAACCAAATAAAGAGACAGGCGTTCTTACATTGTGTAGAAGACCTGTTAAAGATGGGAGTGATACACCCAGTTCCAATAAAGGAACAAGGAATGGGATTTTATTCCAATCTGTTCGTAGTTCCCAAAAAAGAGGGAACTTTCAGACCAATTTTGGATTTGAAGATCCTAAACAAATTTCTCAGGGTACCATCGTTCAAGATGGAAACCATTCGAACGATTCTACCCACTATCCAGGAAAGTCAATTTATGACTACCGTGGATCTAAAGGATGCGTACCTACATATTCCTATCCACAAAGAACATCATCAGTTCCTAAGGTTCGCTTTTCTGGACAAGCATTACCAGTTTGTGGCCCTCCCATTCGGGTTAGCCACTGCTCCAAGGATTTTCACAAAGGTACTAGGGTCCCTTCTAGCGGTTCTAAGACCGAGGGGCATTGCAGTAGTACCTTACTTGGATGACATTCTAATACAAGCGTCGTCCCTGTCAAAAGCAAAGGCTCATACAGACATCGTTCTGGCCTTTCTCAGATCACACGGATGGAAGGTGAACATAGAAAAAAGTTCTGTCTCCGTCGACAAGAGTTCCCTTCTTGGGAACAATAATAGATTCCTTAGAAATGAGGATTTTTCTGACAGAGGTCAGAAAGTCAAAACTTCTAAGCTCTTGTCAAGTTCTTCATTCTGTTCCTCGTCCTTCCATAGCGCAGTGCATGGAAGTAGTATGGTTGATGGTTGCAGCAATGGACATAGTTCCTTTTGCACGAATTCATCTCAGACCATTACAACTGTGCATGCTCAAACAGTGGAATGGGGACTATACAGACTTGTCTCCAATGATTCAAGTAGATCAGAAGACCAGAGATTCACTCCATTGGTGACTGACCCTGGACCATCTGTCCCAGGGAATGAGCTTCCGCAGACCAGAGTGGGTCATTGTCATGACCGACGCCAGTCTAGTGGGCTGGGGCGCGGTCTGGGAATCCCTGAAAGCTCAGGGTCTATATGGTCTCGGGAAGAGTCTCTTCTCCCGATAAACATTCTGGAACTGAGAGCGATATTCAATGCTCTCAGGGCTTGGCCTCAACTAGCAAAAGCCAGATTCATAAGGTTCCAATCAGACAACATGACGACCGTTGCGTATATCAATCATCAGGGGGGAACAAGGAGTTCCCTGGCGATGAAAGAAGTGTCCAAAATAATTCAATGGGCGGAGGATCACTCCTGCCACCTGTCTGCGATCCAAATCCCAGGTGTGGAAAACTGGGAGGCGGATTTTCTAAGTCGTCAGACATTCCATCCGGGGGAGTGGGAACTCCATCCGGAGATCTTTGCCCAAATAACTCAATTATGGGGCATTCCAGACATGGATCTGATGGCGTCTTGTCAGAACTTCAAGGTTCCTTGCTACGGGTCCAGATCCAGGGATCCCAAGGCGACTCTAGTAGATGCACTAGTAGCACCTTGGACCTTCAACCTAGCTTATGTATTTCCACCGTTTCCTCTCATTCCCAGGCTGGTAGCCAGGATCAATCAGGAGAGGGCCTCGGGGATCTTGATAGCTCCTGCGTGGCCACGCAGGACTTGGTATGCAGACCTGGTGAATATGTCATCGGTTCCACCATGGAAGCTACCTTTGAGACAGGACCTTCTTGTTCAGGGTCCATTCGAACATCCAAATCTGGTCTCCCTCCAGCTGACGGCTTGGAGATTGGACGCTTGATTCTATCGAAGCGTGGGGTTTCAGATTCTGTGATAGATACTCTGGTTCAGGCCTGAAAACCGGTAACTAGAAAGATTTACCATAAAATATGGAAAAGATATATCTGTTGGTGTGAATCCAAAGGATTCCCGTGGAATAAGATAAAAATTCCTAAGATTCTCTCCTTTCTACAAGAAGGTTTGGAGAAAGGATTATCTGCAAGTTCTCTAAAGGGACAGATCTCTGCTTTATCTGTCTTACTACACAAAAGACTGGCAGCTGTGCCAGATGTTCAAGCATTTGTTCAGGCTCTGGTTAGGATCAAGCCTGTTTACAGACCTTTGACTCCTCCCTGGAGTCTAAATCTAGTTCTTTCAGTTCTTCAAGGGGTTCCGTTTGAACCTTTACATTCCATAGATATTAAGTTACTATCTTGGAAAGTTTTGTTTTTGGTTGCAATTTCTTCTGCTAGAAGAGTTTCAGAGTTATCTGCTCTGCAGTGTTCTCCGCCCTATCTGGTGTTCCATGCAGATAAGGTGGTTTTGCGTACTAAGCCTGGTTTTCTTCCTAAGGTTGTTTCTAACAAAAATATTAACCAGGAGATAGTTGTACCTTCTTTATGTCCGAATCCAGTTTCAAAGAAGGAACGTTTGTTACACAATTTGGACGTAGTCCGTGCTCTAAAATTCTATTTAGAGGCTACAAAAGATTTCAGACAAACATCTTCCTTGTTTGTTGTTTATTCTGGTAAAAGGAGAGGTCAAAAAGCGACTTCTACCTCTCTTTCCTTTTGGCTTAAAAGCATCATCCGATTGGCTTATGAGACTGCCGGACGGCAGCCTCCTGAAAGAATCACAGCTCACTCCACTAGGGCTGTGGCTTCCACATGGGCCTTCAAGAACGAGGCTTCTGTTGACCAGATATGTAAGGCAGCGACTTGGTCTTCACTGCACACTTTTGCCAAATTTTACAAATTTGATACTTTTGCTTCTTCGGAGGCTATTTTTGGGAGAAAGGTTTTGCAAGCTGTGGTGCCTTCCGTTTAGGTAACCTGATTTGCTCCCTCCCTTCATCCGTGTCCTAAAGCTTTGGTATTGGTTCCCACAAGTAAGGATGACGCCGTGGACCGGACACACCAATGTTGGAGAAAACAGAATTTATGCTTACCTGATAAATTACTTTCTCCAACGGTGTGTCCGGTCCACGGCCCGCCCTGGTTTTTTAATCAGGTCTGATGAATTATTTTCTCTAACTACAGTCGCCACGGTACCATATGGTTTCTCCTATATATATTTCCTCCTGTCCGTCGGTCGAATGACTGGGGTGGGCGGAGCCTAGGAGGGACTATATGGCCAGCTTTGCTGGGACTCTTTGCCATTTCCTGTTGGGGAAGAGATATCCCACAAGTAAGGATGACGCCGTGGACCGGACACACCGTTGGAGAAAGTAATTTATCAGGTAAGCATAAATTCTGTTTTTTTTCAGCATACTAAACCTTTTTAGAAAATAACGTTAGATTGTAACTATGGAATTGAAAATAACCTCTTTAATTTCAGTGTATTTTCTGTGGTGTACACAATAATGGCACGGAAGTCATATTATCCAGACTATTTTCCACACGTATGTTCTGGTCCCTCATTTAGCGTCTTTTCACCTTCCTGAAACACCAAAATGTAGGAATGGCTTTCTAAGTTGTTCAATAGCAAATAATAATTTAAAATCAGAAGATGAAATGTATAATTTTTGTAATTTTGCACTATTTTACAATCTATGGCTTAATATATTTTTGTATGCGTGTATCACAATTTTTATGGCAGTCACCTGCCAAAGGGGCATATGACCCCCTCCATTAAAAATGGGTAACCTCCTCTTTCATGTGATGGGTGTGTTATATGCTGTCTTTAGGTTGTTGGGGCATCTTTGGAGCCACTGGCTCCATACAGCAAATGCATTAGGTTGGATAAGATCCCTATTTGAAAGGATGGGGCTCTGTCCAGACTGTTAAATGTGGGGCCATTGTCTAGCACCCAGTAGTACATAGCTGCTCTTACAACAAAGGATGCCAACAGAATGAAGCACATTTGATAATGGTAAATTTTTGAAATTGTATGTTTTATCTGAATTATTATTGAAAAAAATTGCGTTTCATGTCTCTTTAAATGAATTTGATAGAAAGTGGGTAGCAGCCTTAAACGGATATGCTAATGAAAAAAATATAATAATTAACTTTGTTACAGCATTTTATTTTAGCATGTGTTTCTTCTGTTATGTGTGATCAGTCCACGGGTCATCATTACTTCTGGGATATTATCTGCTCCCCTACAGGAAGTGCAAGAGGATTCACCCAGCAGAGTTGCTATATAGCTCCTCCCCTCTACGTCACCCCCAGTCATTCTCTTGCACCCAAAGACTAGATAGGAGGTGTGAGAGGACTATGGTGATTATACTTAGTTTTTATAACTTCAATCAAAAGTTTGTTAT